>NC_135373.1:97064848-97367878 GCF_049243985.1 Paroedura picta
ACACTTTCCCTCGGAATGGCAAATCTCTGGCTTGCAGAGTATACACCGGAACTGAATGCCCCTAAGAACCAACTCCCAAAAGGCTAAATAAAGGACAGTTGCAGTTGTAGATGTCATATGACCTAGTAGCCTCTGAATCAGACTGAAAAGTGTTTTTAGTAAAGCATCTGACCAGTAACTAGGTGATAAAAACCCTTTCAAAAGGTAAGAAATTTAGAATATAACAGGACACCTATAAATTGCACTTGCTGAAGTTTGGATTTCTTCCAATTAACTCTTAAGCTTAGCCATGGACAAGTGCCTGCATCCCTTCTGCCACCAAAGAAAGGAATGACAGACACATGAAAGGACAACTATCCTGTACACATTCTCCTAGAGGTCACAAGAATGAATGCAGTCTTTTCCCCCAGATAGTGGCTAAAATGTATAAGGCACCTTCAAGGAAATATCATTCAGCAGCTATAGCCACACATGTGAATATAGAGGTGCGAAAATATGAACAATGGGATTAAAAGGCAATATAATGGAAGGCATACAGGTTGTGACATTTCTATGGAAAATTCAAAAGTACAAAATAATGGCAGTGACCATTTGCAACAGCAGTAATAGTGTCAGGTTAAGTTTTGGTTTTACAGTTTATCCTTAGCAGAGTTCCAGCCTTCTCAATCCCTTGATGTCAATGAGTTTTGCTGAGGATGACCTTGTTCACCTAGTCTAGTTACGTTCTAATTCAGCATTTATTTATCCATCAATAAATCCTTGTAGTGCCACAACATTCCTTTTGCTTTATGAAGAAGGAGAGCATTTGTAACACCTATAAAAATGGATGATTTTTAGTTGATTGGCTAGTTTGATGGAGGGTTTTATGTATTGGGGTTTTATCTTGTTAGCCGCCACGAGCCCTTGTGGGAGTGGCATGATATAAATGTAATTAATAAAATAAATAAAAATATTACAGATTTATGATCTCTTGCAATCCTAACCATTGGTGGCTCTAATATCTGTGGAAAAAACCCTTTAGGTGAAGTGCTTCTGAGACACATCTTGGTGTCCAGCCTGTGCTTCTGCCTGCACAGGTCAATCCGGGCGTGCCCAGCAATGCTGGGTGCACCTGGATTGGGCCGGCCCCTGGAGCTCCCACCTCCAGAAGCCAGCTGTGAGGCGCTCAGCCAGCCTCAGGGCCAGATGCTGCCTGGCCACCAAGGAGGGCACTCCCGCGGTGTACTGCCTCAGCTGCAGATCGACCCAGCTGCCAGTGGCTGCGGTCTCCTGACTAGTTGCAGCGCTGTCGGCTGGGCCGGCAGCAGGGCTACTGGCTTGGCCGCTGTGTGCCAGGCCGACTGGCTGTGCTGCTGTTGCCCCAGCCAGCAGCACAAGGACCAGATCGACTGCTGCATGCCAGGCCGGCTGACTGTGGGGCTGTTGGTCCAGCTGCAAGCCAGAACAAAAGGTAGGGCAGTGGTAGCATCCTTTGGAGGGGTCCCATTAGCGCCCGTTGCATTCCTGGATGGAACAGGCTTTCAGACTAGTAAATTAATAAGTATTATTATATTTGATGTTAACAAAATTTTAAAAAGAAAACTGTGCCTCAGGGAGCTGTTATTCTCCATGAACCTATACCAGCCTTAACTCAACCTTTTTACTGTTGAGAAATCCCTGAAACATTCTTCTGGCTTCATGAAACCCTGGAAGTGATGTCAGCAGGCCACATCTCCCTGCCATGACCCCGGAAGTCACATGTCACCAGAAGTGACATCACCCAGATACTCCCCCCGATCCACTGGTTTGGGTATGGATCTTCTGCTTTCCAAATGCACCTTGGCCCCACCCCAAACTCCCCCCTCAAACCATTGTTTTTTTTTAATGTGACATGATATCACCTGGAAGTGACCATCATACTGGGGTTGTCGTGTGTGTAAGAGATTTTTGGGGTTTTGGGACAAAACTCTATGGTTTGACACAAATTCAACCTTATAGTTTTGCCCAAAAGCCAGAGTGGTGCCCCTGACATCTGCAGTGTGCCAACCTCACTTTTAGGTGATGTCACAGTATGTTGGAAAACTCTTGGAAAGTGGCCCTCCATCCCCCGCCGGTAGTGCCCATGTGCCTAGCAACTCTATATTAATCTGCATGCCAGATTAATTCATAGACCCCTGGTTTCTTCTAGTCATTCTAATTGACTATGGATGAAAGACCTTTATGTGTGTGTGTTTGTGTGTGTGTGTGTATGTATGTGAGTGAACATCTCTTGAAAACAGCACGTTTACTCTCTCACAGTTTATATCCATTAACACCTCTTTTTTAGCAGCTTATGTTACCCATGATTCTTGATTGGTTCAGATTGTTTGAAGCTACATTGTACAACTCACAATACCTTTGTGATTTATATTTACTCATCAAAGGCATATGAAAGAAAATATAGTCCCGCAATTGCTTATTTAGCCTTTTCTATCAGTGCATTTAAATCTCTGTTGCTACTGTTTTATAATATGCATTATTATATAATATATATTTTTAAATGTACGTTTTTTACACTTACAAAAATCAGTTTGTACCATCTAGAGCTGGTCAAGAAGATCAGTGTCTTATTCCTAGAATATGCAGACCTTTATTGTAGCCCTAATAATTTAAATTAACTTCTCAAACTACTAGCCAGAGAGCCAGCATGATACAGTGGTTAAGAGCAGCAGCCTCTAATCTGAAGGGTCGGGTTTGATTCTCCTCTCCTCCTTAGTGCTGCCAGCTGGGACACAGTTCTCTCAGAGCTCTCTCAGACCCACCTACCTCACACGGTGTCTGTTGTGGGCAGGTGAAGGGAAGGGAATTGTAAACTGTTTTGAGACTCCACTGGGTAGTGAAAAGCAGGGTATAAAAACCAACTCTTCTTCCTTCAAAATGAAAATAAAAACTTGGAGTATGCTTCTTTAGATCCTCAGATCATTCACTAGTAACAATGGAGCTGTAGCTTTATATGGGCTCCTTGTCATACTCTTGTAATCTTAAAATGGAACGGAACGTGCTAGCAAAGATTTCTGAGTGAGACCATGGAGAGTCATCACCAGCAATAGTTGGACTGCTGGTCTGACCCAGTAGAAAGCAATGCCATATGTATATCACAGTTATTTCTGGGGAATCCTGTACTCTCTCTTTGCTTTTTATTTTTAACCTTGTTTACTTGTTTATGGGCTAGGTGCATAGGAGCACAAAAACAGAGGGAATTAAATACACATTACCTGGAAATGTAAGGAACTAGAGAGACAGGGAGGGTTTTTTTGACATGGTTTGTTTGATACTGTTGGAGTCCCCGTCCCCCCCCCCCCCACTTCCACACACCACACCATTCCACACCCACTTCCTGGATTCCCTCCAGTTTTATCTGATCATTCCCAAACCTGTTTTTCTGTAAAGTTTTAGGAAACATTGGAACAAATCCTGGATGGCTGCCATGTGAGCAGGTTTTCCTGGCTATGCAACTGTCATTTATCTGTCTCTGTCCTCATGGTGGCCATTCCCCCCTGTTATGCAATGAACATTAAATTTATACTAAATTGCTAGTCTATGTATCAGATTCCCTGAACCCCCAAGCTTTTAGTATTGCATGGCTATGTCTTTCCCCTTACAGTTCTGCAGTAAAAGGCACAAAATACTAACTTTTGGGGGGGAAAATGAAATATGGTAATTTAGAAAACCTGATAGATTTTGTAAATGTTATGATGCTCTAAGCAATTGCTGATCTCCCACCAAGCCCAATGGTGGTGGGGGAAATGGCCATTGTTGTGTCTGTGTAGAGAAAATGCAAAGAAAACAACCATGTGGAAATCCTATTGCCATTGCTGTGGTAGACTGTATGAGCCTGTCCTCATGTGGTGAACCTATAGGTTATAGTTGTATTCTCTATCAGCAAGACGGCGGAAGAGAAACATTCTATCTCAGAGAAAGCCTGGGATAGGATTCAGATTAGAAAGAAATCTATACCCATAGAAAAGAGAGCTAATTCTGATGTTTTGGGGTTCAAATGTACTGGACAGGTGAGAAAGAAGAGGAATACCTGTGAACAGGGATAAAAGAGTCATCCAGTTAGCAAAAAAGCAATGTCCTAATATGAGATTGGCAAGGGAAGGAGTGGAAAAAATTCCAAAAAGGTATCTGATAAAGTGAGCTCTCATTTACGGAAGTTTATACTGGAATAAATTTTGTTACTCTTTAAGGTGTCACTAGACTCCTGTTCTATTTAGGAATATCAAAGAAAAAGACAGAATTACAGTTGTTCCAGATGATGCACAAAGCAATCTCTTTCACTGGCCCTGAGGAAGTTTACACAAAAAATTTAAAAAACATGAAACTATGCCATGTCAAATTAAACTTCGGAATCAATGACATCTAACACATTGAAAAGAGAAACAGAAGGCCCAAAGGAAAAACTAGTCACTAGTCACTGCTAACATTTTCAGGTATTTTCTCTTTATAAATTCCCTTCAGGAATTCTGTCTTTACAATCATAGAACCACAGGAGTCATACAAGGCTCAACAAAGAACACCCCTCAAAAACCAGAACAGACCACCTTCAGGGGCAAAGTTTAGCTCAGACACTTTCTTGAGTGCCAGCTTGATGAAGTGGTTATAAGCAATGGCTTTTAACCTGGAGAACTGGGTTTGATTTCCCACTCCTCCACATGCAGCTATCTGGATGACCTTGGACCAGTCACAGTTCTCTCTGAGCTCTCTCAGCCTAACCTACCTCATGGGGTGTCTGTTACGGGGAGAGGAAAGACAGGTACCATTTCCACATGAGGAATATTTTCTTGGACAGCCCTCTCTCCATGATGTTGCCAAAAGGGTGAAGGAGGCAGCAATCAGAGGTATCCAGGGGAGGGGGGGGGGGGGGGTGATGGAAACAGAAATCCTGGCAGGAGGAGCAGGAAGAGGCAGCCAGAAGCCGACAGGATGCTCTGTCCAGCCTGTCCACCCGTCCGCCCACCCAAGCCACCACCTTACCACCCAAGCTGCCACCAGCACCTCACTTCCCAAACTGCCACCATTGCCCGTGCCTCCCTCACCATGCTGTCTGCTGGCCAGCTGTGTTTGGATTTTTTTGAATTTGCCACACATAGATTTAATTTTTTTTAAAAAAAAGACCCACAAGCCTCCACTGAGAGGGGATTGGTTGCCTCCAGAGATTGACAGGCCGAGGAGCAGTGAGTTAAGAGTGTGTTGCTCTCTCTTGTGCCTTTCCCCCTTGGAAAAGGCGTGATGTGGCGGCATAAAAAAGCGGGAAGGCTTTATAGTGTGGAAAAGTCAAAAAGTGCAATTTACTATCCTGAAATTGCGGGCAGGAGACAATGTTGAATTTGGCCCTCCATGCAAAAATGGTTAGGCAATTGTAAGCTGCTTTGAGACTCCTTCAGATAGTAAAATCAGGGTACAAAAAAACCCTCTCTTCTTGCAAAAACATTTTAGCCCTCAGTAGGCATCAGACCAGTATTGGAACAACATTCTAACTCATATGATCACTGACTGCATCCTGCTGGTTAGCCGTACCTCTCTGGCTGAGTATGTGCTTTATTCGATTGTCTTTTTGCTCAACTCTGTATTCCTATCTACAGCTGGGACATTAAAAAAAATATTCTCCCACCAACTCCCTTCACTAGGAAATTAGTTCTCTGTGGGCTTGAATTTCAAATAAGAGAGATTTGGGCAGCCAGATTTGAAACAGAATGAAGGGGGTAAGCAACTACTCAGCAAATTGCCCTGGTACATGTACCCATTGATGCCGCAAATGGAGAGAATGCCAATAAAACCAGGACATCTGCTCACTGAAGCCTTTAAAAAGTCACTTTCAAGTTTCTACTGAGCGATAAGCAGCAAGGAAAAACATTCTGACAGTCCCCACTTAAACTTTTTAAAAATTTATGAAGGAGGCGATAGCATCTTTCTCTAACTTGAAGTATTTTTTATGTACCTGAATAAACTCAGATGCTTCATATACTCAGAACTTGATACTACTTAGCAACAGGCTAATTCTGTAAATATCATGGCCAGCCACTGTTGACAGTGAACTGCAGCTGTTGCCAGTGAGGTCATACTATGTTAGCAAATTCCCACTGATGCTGAACAGAAGCCAAGGAGGAAATACAGCCCAAACCAGTTCATATCAAACACTTCTTTAGAGAATTTATATCTCACTTCTTCAAAATTTCTTCAAGATGGCTAACAGCAAAAGTATAAGACAAAAAACTACAATGGAAAAACAACTGTTTAGACTATGTAAAAAGATGAGAAAACAAACAATGAAACTATCCTAGCAGGCCCATGTGGACAGGGAAGAGCTGGGCCTTCCAAGCCAGGCTCCTCCCTCTCCTACAGCATCCTGAAGGGGACAAAAAATTCCCCACTTGGCTCCTTGGCACTTCGCGGTGCCATGGGGCCAACCGGGGCATTTTTTTTAAAATTGCACCAAAGTGGGATTGTATTGTTAAGCAATCCCACCTTCATGCAAATAAAATGAATTTGCCACACACACCCTGCAAAGTGGAACCTTTTCACCAGCTGCATTGTGGGGATGCAGAAATCCGGAGCACATGGGGACACAGGAAGCATCAGGGCACGCTGCCCCATCGCAGCAAACTGCCAGTGGCCTGGAATAGCGGCACCACTGTGGAATTGGTCTGAGAGTAATAAATGGGATGAAGAAGACCTTAAATGGCAAGCTGGACCATACAACAGAAGATTGTTTGGATTCCCTGGGCCTTAAAAGTAAACATCTGAATTCTGCCTACTAACAGACAGGCATCAAGTGCAGATCTTTTGCAGCTCCTTGCAGCAACCTGGTGGACACATTTTGCAGCAGTTGGCATTTCCAAAGGCTGTCGCACTTAAAACATATTACAATAATCTAAACTGAATGTGATCAGAGCACGGATCAAAATGGTCAGATTATGTTTGCAGCCCTGTAGGCACGGTGCTGTTGATGGGCCATCAGCATCTGCTAGCCACCCACCTACACTGTCTTAAAAACCCCACCCATTTCCAGGGTCATGGTGTGCTCTAGTCTTCAGTTGCTGCTGCTCACTAGAAGCAATCATGTACCTATAACGTTACATATTAGGAAAGTCACTGCTAACATGAAGAAAGAAGCACTGATACCTGTAGGCAACTACTGATGAGACTGGAATACTATGTGCTATCATCCATATTCTAGAGAATTCATTCAAAAAGGAGCAGATGCAAACAAGAGACACTTTAGGGTCTGAGAACTTACCTTATGATGGCTAGCCTTTTCAACTTAAATTGAAGGAGAAATAATAACAGATGGAAGACAAAACAGTACCAAAGACTATAGATTCAAGCATTAATGGCTACAAAATGACCACAAGCACACCAGTCTCTACAGAGCGTATCCTCTATGTTTATCAAGCATTATGGTTAGTGTTACTACAGCCTAACACCAGTGGGAAAACAAACAGGTAGATGCTCCTTACTCTTGTCGAGGAAAAGGCTAGATGACCTTTGGTCCATTCCAACTTAAAAAAAAATGTTTTGCTCTCATTCATAAATCAGATTCAGCATTTAACTAATGGTGATTTACAAAACAGCTTATTTTATTATTCCCAAACACTTTTTGTAAAGTGAGGAAATATTGTTTCTGGGATCTTTAGTAAGCTAGAAATTTCAAATTTGAAAAACCTGCTATCCTAGAGCAAGCACAGTAAATACCCCCCCCCCCCAAATACACACACTCTCACAAACACTTTTTTATACGTTATTTGTGTTTGGTCACTTGTCTTTTTGGCTTAGATATATTCTCGACTTTTCCAAATCACCAGTACTTTATCTTTGACTGCAATTCACCCATCCTGTATGCATTCAATTCATTTAGGACCTGATTTCTGAGGCACTGCACTGGCAAATGAGTGTTTAAGGCAGAATACATGTCTGCGCCAGAACAAGAGTGCCTGTGCCATCAATAGTGGCAACAGCTGCTGCCACCAGACATGATATGCAAAGCTGCAGAGTGTTGATAGTATAGAGTCAATAAAGCTCAGAGTGTATTAGTAAGAACAGAAAGCTCATCACCAACCAGCTTCCTCAAGCCTTTTCAGCATCTTACAGTTCTTATATTGGGTAATAACCTTTTCATAATGGAACTGATAGAAATAAGGAGCAGAACAAGATAGGCTTGCCTCCCTTGCTAACGTAAGAAGCTCCTGGTTGAAAAATCCTTTGTATGAATCTACACAATCAGGCGTTAATCTTCCAGTAATTAACCACCTAGATTGATCTTAATTTAAACAAATACAATTCAATTAGCAGGTAAAGAGGATATATTTTCCAATATCTGGGTGTGAAGAAGCTATAATTTACCTTGTCTGCCATTATCATGGAAGAGCCTCCATGGATACCTAGGATGGGTGTGAGGGTCTGGGCAGAAATGAAGTCCAGGATCTGGGCAATGGCTTCCTGGTCTGTATCATCAGCAAACACCACACCATGAACCCTCCGGTCAGACATGATATCACAGATGCGGGTGATGATGCTCTTGGGATCTGTCTCATTCATGGCCACCAGTTCCACACGAGGCATGATAGAGAGATGATGGAAGTCATCTTTCTTGTGGGCATCCGTGATGGCTACTTCGTCAGAGGTACCCACCAAGATGACAGCAATGCCAATGCTAGGTTGGTGCTTTTGGGCCCAGGCCCCACCACCTGTTGTTGCTAAGACAGCCAGCATAAGCCAGAACTTTGAAGAACAGCACTCTGCTCCAGGCCTCATCTTCAGCTCTTACACTCCCTGAAAAGAGACAAAGAAATGTTTTAAAGCTTAATAATATAGCTGAACCACAAAGCATACCATTAGTCCAGTTAATACGTAATTAAGCTTGGTGTTAATATCATACATTTATAATCATGACCTCCAGGGTCATCTAGTCCAACCCCCTGTAAAATGCAGGCACTCACAACAATCTGCCTGCTCACAGTGACCCCAATTTCATACCCAAGTGATTCCCCATCACCACCAAAAATCTCCAGCCTGGCCTGGAGGAAATTCACCTACCATCCCACAGTGGTGATCAGAAATTCCCTGAGTATGCAAGAAAGGGCCACGAGAGACAAACACTGTAACATCCCTTCCTGCCCACCCACTCACAATCTGCCCAAAGTTCATAAGGTCAGCCTTTCTGTCAGATGACTATCTAGCCTCTGCTTTAAAAATTCCAAAGGAGAACCCACCCCCTCCCAAGGAAGCCTGTTCCACTGAGGAACCGCTCTTCTGAATTAATTTCAACCCACTGGTTCTGGTCTGACCCTCTGGGGCAACAGAAAACAACTCTGCTCTAGAAGTGACAGCCCTTCAAGTATTTGTACTCCACTTTCATATACCTGAGGCCCCTAAGACCATAAATGAATTTAAAACTACTAAGAATTAAAACCAAAATAATCCAACTGAAGAACTGAGCAGTGACTCATGAAAGCTCATCTCCCACCACAATAAAATCAGAGTCCAGCAGCACCTTTAAGACCAACAAAGATTTATTCAAGGCGTGAGCTTTCAAGTGCAAGCACCCTTCGTCAGACCTGTCTGACGAACGGTACTTGCACTCGAAAGCTCACGCCTTGAATAAATCTTTGTTGGTCTTAAAGGTGCTGCTGGACTCTGATTTTATTGTGCTACTTCAGACCAACACGGCTACTCATTAGAATCTATCCTCCTGCCACAAATTATGTTAGGCTTTAAGGTGCTACTGGACTCTTGCTGTTTTCTGCTGCTACAGACAAACTAACATGGCTACCTCATTCCTCACAGAGAATCACAAATCAAGGAGTCATGAGCTGACAAAGGCTTGGTTAAATCAGAAGATCTGTCACAGATACTGGCAAGTCTACATAATGTAAATGCTGGATTGGATGGGCCTTGGGAGGGTGTTCCACTGTCCGGGTGCCACAGTCAGGAGGATAGTCGCCTCACTATTGATCACCTTTGCCCTCACGCCTGAAGATCAGGAGGCCTCCAAACTAGCAGACCTGAAGTTATCTTTTTGATTAACTCCCTAGAAATGCTGGGTTCTTTCTTCTAAACACTGAAGTAATTCAAGAAGGCATGTGAGATCACCAGTACAACCTTGCTAATACCAGATTATTCCCTACAGAATACTTTGGTGTGTCTTGTTTTAATAATGCTGAGTTCTTTTCATATGCAAAGCACTTTACAAGCAACAATTAATCAATCCCCACAGCACCCCAGTAAGGTACATGTCGCTATCATTGTTTTACTGGTCTGAAAGCCACAACAGTGTGGTTAGTACGGTGGGCCCCATGGACAACTTATGCTATGAAAATGTAAAGCTCATGCTCAAACCACACTGGTGTTACCCGTTCAGGGAGTATGAATGGTTGAGATTACTGAAAAAAATACTTTCTGATATCATAATCTGATCTAGCCTCTCATTCAAACTGCAGCGACTAATTAAACTTTGCAGGCCCAGCAAGTCCATTCGTTTGCCCTCAACAACCTTTTGCATCTTTGCACTGTCAGAAGTTTACTGAAGGGTACTTGGGGTGAACTTGTACCATCTGTTATGTTACAGTCCCCTCTCCTCTCCCCACATTATAGTCCAGGTAAATGTCCAGAGTCACACCAACAAAAGCACTAGGTAAACTGATGGTTTTCTCCAACCAGTAAACTAACAGCTGAAACCTCAGAGATTGATGAGCTTAGCACAGCAACAGTAACTAATAAGATATTTTCATGACATTGTACCCTCACTGATTGTTTTTACCTCTTTGCTTTATTGTCTATTTCGAAGGATCATTCACCTACCACTTATATACTTATATTGTCCCACTAAAGCATGCTTGTTTTGACATTCTTGAAAGACTCACACTGCCTTCCTCCCCCTCTCTTTCTCTTATGCACACACACTCGTGTACATATCACATGCTACCCTCAAAATATAACTCTCAGAACTATATTTTCTTCCATCATTAACAAACAAAGTAAATTCACAGATAATTACAATTCATCAAAGCGATCTAAATCCACTTATAAGCAGAAAGGGACACAAGTATGAAACATCAATTGATTTTCGCTACTGCTGGACCTCCAATCTTAGAACAAGCTCATAAGTGAAACAAGGAGACTTTGAGAGTTTGACAAAATGAAAGGCTAACTTCATTGCAGCAAGACTGTTACTTTAATTACAAGTCAGTAAATTAGATTCCTTCACAGGGAAAATACGTTACTGTGACAGCTGATTAATGTACTCTGCACATGCTCTTTTCCACAGTTTAATGTTATATTTGTTCTTTTTCCAGGACCTCCCCAAATTATCTGGGAATTTCACTTTTTGCAATAGTTATGTTGCAACAAGAAGCAGCTTTAGGTACCCCCATTCTGTAACTACACTGTAGTATCCAGAACACAGAAATGCAAATTCTGCGAGGGGAACAGGAACAGTGATAATGCAGTCATGTAGCAAGCTGGCCTGTAGTCAGAAATGTTGTGATAGTCAAGAGTACACCTTCGGGGGGGATCGAAGCAGCAAAAACCTAAACAGGAGCCTAAAAAGGGGAATCAACAGACTGACATGGGGGGGAGGGGCACTCTCCTTATTGTCACTATGGGAGTGACAGTAGGACTAAGTTTATTTCAATGCCATGGGGCAGCTCACTGCCATGCACAACCCATACCGCTTATAGCCCTTTAAACAGCCTTTTTCCATTCCCCACTGAAAAACATTTTACCTGTATAAGACAACTTGGTAATAAAAGGGATAGTGATAAGAAAGGGGGGACTTCAGGGGTCTGGCAATGCTCAGCACCATCACCCCTATGCTTTACACAGGTACAATCAGGAGTGGTTTAAGGATTCATGGGGCCCAGAGTGCCAGAGCCACTTTGTGAGGGTCTAGTAGAGTACAATTGTGAGGAAAGGGGTGTCACTCCAAGTGTCCTTAAAGAGAGCAAAGGGGGGAGGAGAGAGGGTATAGCCCTGATCCATTGGGGAAAGCACTCTGCAGAGCCCCTGGAAGCATTGGGACTGTATGTGCTACATGAATAAACTAGCCCTGGGTACAATGAGTGAAATGTGAAGGAGCTGGGGGGGGGGGAATTCAGTGGCAGTGAGAAATTGGGGTGTGGATGCTGTTCCTGCCCCACTTATTACTGCAACTGGGATTCGACTGTTTATAAAGTGCACAGTTCATTATATAGATTATAGATATATTTGGTTTTTGCAAATATTTAAGGAAACATCATCACACAGAAAGCAATGCTATTAATTTATGAAGAATATCATTGATTGTTCTTTTGCCACAACATCTTGCCCTTTGCACTGTTAAAATGCAGTTTCCTGCGAAGTGGAAGGCAGCTCAGTTTAGCACTGCAATGAAACATTCCACAATAACATTGAACTTATGTCACAGGAAGAAATGAAAAATAACTTCTTCAATTGAACCTTCAGGGAGAACTCAGGTAAGCAGAATTACTGAGGTTGGAATTTAGTCAGGATATCAGTACTAACAAACCAAAATGCCACAAGAACTTTATTTTAACACTGAACTTTCATAAAGGTTACTTCTAAGGCAAACATCAATAAAACTGTATGGACAGAGGCACATTACTAATGGTATAAAGTATTTCTGCAAATACAGTTTTGGTTACATCGGACTCCTGGAGATCTACAGTTGGAAAAGGACAGAGGAAATAACTCTGCATTGATCCTGTTTGATCTATTAGCAATGGTGAACATTTTCCAGCTATCTCAAGGATACCTCTCCGATGATTAATCTTTGTCGTACCACACAGTGGTAACTGAAGTGGTAACTTCAGAGTCATCCTATATTATCTAATAGCTATATGCAGCCACTCAGTAAGACCATACATAGCTATAGAGAGGGTAATCAAATATGCTAACTTATCCTTTTCAAAAGCAGCTACTGTCTCTTGAACCAGTGTCTGGAAAGCTGTAATCAAATGGATGTGAGTGAATACAGACAAGACAGAGACAATGTTTTCGCACAGGAGGGTTCGCATCAGGCTGCAGGTAGAGTTTGGGCCGGGGCAGGTTGCCCCGCCTCTTCCTGCTCCCATACAGGAGAGCATTTGACCCGGTGCACCTCATCCACCCTGGATTTGTGCTGCTGCATGGGAGCCAGGGCAGCGAAGTTCCGAGTGCAGAAACAGTCAATGTTTAAGGAAAAAGCAGTATTTTGGAAATCCTGGATTTAGTGCAATCATAAACTGTTACAACCTTCAAAGTTACAACCTTCGAAGGGTATCATTCTGCTTAGGATTGCACTGTTTATCTCTGATAGCATGTTGGTATGTTTGTCAGCGCAGGTAAAAAAAATCTTGCAATTTTATTATACTTAGTCCTGCTTGAGAAAAGCAGCTGTGAATAGTTACTAAAAGTGGGGAGGGGTTAAATTTTGCATAGAAGGTTGAGAGGAATAAAAGAATGGCTTGTGAATGAAATGGCAAGGTTACTGTCAGAAGCGGAGGTCTGCATGGGGAAGAAATTATTCAATGTATTCCCTGGCTGTGAGCATTTCTCCTCTTCTGTTTAAATATTCTGAGAATCATTATCTCGTGTGCTCTTTCAATCCGGCTTCCCCATCGAGTAACTTAGAGCCAGTGTCAAAATCCACCACCACCCTCCATCCACTTTAAAATAATATTTTAAATATTTTGAAATAAGCTTCACCATCACTTATGGATCCAGGAGGAATTACAATAGCCTGCCTACCTCTCATGAAACCACATCCCACAATGGCCTCTACATCAACAGAGATATGAGAAAAGACTGCCTTCCAGGGAGAGGACATCATTTCATTTATATAGATGGCTATTTAGAGGAAGCTCCTGACGTATTTTGTCCCTGAAATGCCATGTTCACTTTGGCCACTGATAAGTGAAACTAATAATAATAAAGAATAACAATAGAATCAAGTCAATAATGAGCCAGGGCAGCAGAGGCAAGTAACCTCTATAAGCAAGTAAGCAAATCTGACACACAGTGTAGCAAGGCCAAGAATTAAAATGATTAATTTTGGAAGGCCTGGGAGCCCTCATCTACAAGCTGTTTCTCAGTTGGGAGGGGGAGATGGCGCAATTTAGTTAATTTCAGCCATGTAGCTTCTTCCCTCACTTCTTTTCCATCTCTCTGGGTGGATGAAAGAATGGCAAATGTTCATATCTCAAAGGAACCAGGATTCAAAAAATGTCATATGACATCTGTGAGTTTCCTTAAAATTCAAATCAAATTTCAATGCAGCCTATAGCCACATAGTTATCATCCTGATGAGATTTTGACTGAAAATTATGCCCACTTTTTGTATTTTTATCTCAGCCCAGCCTTGACCTGAGTGGTCTAGTCCAGGGGTAGTCAACCTGTGGTCCTCCAGATGTTCATGGACTACAGTTCCCATGAGCCCCTGCCAGCAAATGCACTCTCAGCCCTGATCAGTATTTCGATGGGAGACCACCCAAGGAAGTCCAGGGTCAAGACGCAGAGGCAGGGAATGGCTAACCACCTCTAAATGTCTTCTTGCTTTGAAAACCCTACAGGGATTGCCATAAATCTGCTGCAACTTGACAGCACTTTCCACAGCCATCTTCATCCACTTACCAACCCACCATAATAGTAAAACATTTAAATTGCCAGAAGTAACCCAAATGAGACAGGCTGTTAATCTATTCCCATATTGTTTATACTGGCTCTGAATTCCCCTTGGAATGAGTTAAAGTTTTGCTGTTTATTTCAGTGGCTGTACAATTCAAGATCAGTTCTCATGAGTACAAAACTGTCAGCAGGTGATGTTCCTAGATTCTGAGGGTCACATTTATGAGCTGATTTTATTCTTGTGTTTCAGTATCACATTAAAAAATACCTAGGCATTGCAATATTGACTTAGGATGTCGATCATGGCCTTTTCTTTTAAAATAAATCCTAGTAGAAAAGGATTGTAACACTGTTTACTGCATATTTTTTAAACCAACAGTTTATACAGATATGCAGCATTCATAACTGATGTATATAGAACGTGCATAAAACCTTACTCAAAGTGTTCAGATGCAGAGGCTGCTCTGTTGATAGTCACCTCAAAATGCAAGAAAAAGACTATTTGACCTACCTAGTTCTATTGAGGCCAGCAGAGTGGTGGCCACACAAGATGATAGCATCCTCATGGTCACCACACTCTTGGCAGTAGTATGTGTGAAAAGGATCTGCGGGTCTTAGTAGACCATACACAGAACATGAGTCAGCAGTGTGACTTGGTAGCTAAAAAGGGAGCATAAGCCCACTGTGCTGCAGGCCTAATCAGGATAAGTCCCTGCAGTATGTGTGTATCTGGTCATACTAGTCCACAATAAGGTGGGGGAAGGGGGAGCATAAGCCCACTGTGCTGCAGGCCTAATCAGGATAAGTCCCTTGTAGCATTTTTAGTGACTTTAACAGGGTGTTGGCATCCTCATGGCAGACAGAAAGACACCACCACATCTAGTTTGGCCCTCAGTAAACCTCTATGGCTTTTAGCCCCTCTCTATACATATATATATCTTAGTGGTGCATTGGTAGTGTTCTTTATCTTTGACCCCATCAAATTGCCTGTATATTTGTGCTATCAGGAATTCAGTGGCTTAGTAGAAACTCTGTGCCATTATTAAGCAACTTTCACTTGGCTGTTGCATAATTGCAGTGTTGCTGTAAACAAATACGGCTACTCCATGCTTCCACCATGCCTAACTCTTGTAAGTTTTAGATAGTACAATTGAATTGCCTCCATCTGATAATATCATCTTTCCCTGGTCATCTCAAGATTGTTCTCCATAAACAATTCCTCCACTAGTTACAGAACTGGAACATTACAGATTATTTGTGATAATCAGTCATCAGATAATAGCCTCAGAAGCACCTCTAATCTTGCTATATTTTTAATCTCTGAAACTTCTTTTTAAAAACCCTTTTACCCTAACTCCTCATATACATCCCCACACCAATACAGACACATGCTAAGTGGAATACACATGTTCAAATGGATCATTTATACAGTAACAGAACCAAGGCTAATCCTTCTTTTCAAAGCCAGTCTTATGGACATTATTTATAGATCAAAAAATATTTTGGCAACAGCTTCCAGGGATTTGAAGAGCACAGTACTGGTCAGGACACAGAAATTGTAAATGAATTGTCTCCATCTGATGGTCATCTCAAGATTGTTCTCCATGGAATATTCCCTCGTAGAGTTGGAAATTACTCAAGCAGTAGGGCTTCTGCCATTAGAACATTATCCTATATTCAAATAAAGAACAGGCCCTTATGAACAGGCTAAAACAATTCCAGTTTTCCCTTGAATACCATTATATTAATTATATGATCCTGTAGGTGAGCCTAAACAATTATTTTCATCACATGTTGTTTCTCTCCTTTAAAAATACCTGTCATTTTAAACCACACACATAGCCATCTTTCTGCCAAACCAAAGATGATTAGTTCTCTTAACCTTTTCTCATAAGCTAGTTCTGTTTTCTCTTTAAGATGACAAGCCAGAGAGAATTAAGATAAGTGCCAAACCATTAAGGATGGAGTTAGCTTTGTCTGGGTTAGATTAGCTGGCACAAATAAGCTGACCTGCTGGAGCAAATTTAACACACACACAAAAGCCATTAAGTGAGACAGCAGGTCACTGTGACACTGCCCAGCACTGGCACACAAATACCAAGAGATAGCAGATTGGAAAGCTCATTTTCTCTCTGTTGTGTCTTAGAGGGCCAACCTAGAACTACCATTTCTGTGCCAAGACCTGCCCCCTTGGACAACTATAAAGCAATGTAATGTGACCCCTTGTTGCTAGGTAGCTGGAAAAAAATTAAATCCACTTCAGTCAGCAGGAGTCATTTACAGCAGCTGCCATTCCATAAAGCAGCAAAAAAGAGGGTGGAAGATTGATGGTTTTCCAGATGGGGAGAGGGAAAAAATGTTGTTTCGCATATTACTCCGGATTAATATGTTTAAAAGATAAGTAAGATTAATATGTGTTATTTCATATAACTAAAAATTGATAAATATTTTTTACTGAACTGAATGATCTATGTGGAGGGCAAAATGTAAATGATAGAAATAGTCAAACCCTGGGGAATATACAGTAAGCAGGAAAAATATATATTGTGAAATGCCAGTTTAATATTCTTAACATTCGCAGTTCTGTAAATGAATTATGTAATCTCTTTTTTCTTTTCTTTATTCTGTATTATGTTATTTTGTTACTTCTTGAATAAGTAAAAATGTATATGAAAAAAGAAAGTGTAAGCAGACACTATCAAAATTATAGAGCTTCTCTTTCCAGTGACATGTCTATTGTGATATATGTCATGACATCGCTCCACTACCAGGGGGATAGGAAAAAAACACAGTGCTATAATGTCATATCACACACCAGACCATATTGTGTGATATATTACTGAGTAGTCAAAATAAAGAAACACAAAACAGTGACAACTCCACTCTGGTAATGTTAACGTCTACATGGAAAGAACATTCATTCGCTGGATCGCTATAGTTCCTACAGTTTCTCTCATTTTTCAAATGTCAGACTTTCAGACCACAGACGGAGAGTTTTTGCTTTGCTGGACCAGGAGCTTCGTGTCCCACTGGCAAACTACCACCATAATGATGAACGGCAAAGTGGAAGTAGATTTCAAAGGTCTTCTGTGAGCTGAACTACATGTTACATTTTTGGAAAACTGGGGCCCATTCCGCACCAGGATCAATGTTGCAAATTGGTTTCAGAATGAAAAAACGCCATTTTAAATAGTAGAATTCACCGTTATGCATACCTGCCTTTGTAGTGGAATCCAGTTGCGTTTCAATCATTTCCCACAGGTTTCCAGTCTCGGCAAAAATCGCTATCCAGGAAGCCATATTTGCCGAGCTTTGTCCCGCCCCTGGCCGTCAATCAAATGAGCAGCCAATGGGCGGCCGTTATCATGCTCCCGAAAAGCCCCTTTCCCTTTAAGGCAGGTTTAAAAAAAAAAAACATGTTGCAACGAAGATGCCTCTCTGGGTACATGGCTGCATCTGCTGCTGTGAGCAGGACTGACCACAAACAGATAGGAGGCAGTGACATGCATCAGGGAAAGTGCCTTCAGAATACATGAAAAGGTACCGCCAGCTTAGGGCATAATTTTTTTTAATACACTGTGCAACTGAAATTAGACTAAAAAATATAAAGCAAAAACTTCATTCCCTTATAGAGTAACATTTGAACTGATATTTTGATATCTTACTCTTGAGGCACCAATTTTTCCTCCCGTTCCTGTACTGTTTCTAGCCTTATTGCTTCAATGCCATCCTTCTCTTTCCACTCCTCGGAGTCTTAGTTATTATGTTCAGGAGGGAGTAAGGTATCAAGTTGCTGGATACAATATCTTTTCATAGTACATTAGGGCAGTGCCCTGGACTGTGCTGTCCCTGTGATGGTATGACAAATCATGAGCCGTCCCTCTTTCCTTTTGGTGGCAACTAGAAAGCATGGCCAGTTGCAAGAGCACCACATGATATTTACTGGCCTAAATAAATCTCTCATAAATCTACATGTACACCAAATAATCACAATGGCTACAGCTCTTTGAGAGAGAGAAAATAGGAGACCAAGCAGACCAACCAGACTGGTATAGACTCAACCAATCTCCACACTGCTATATCTTTTTTTTTTAATGAGTATCCTCACTTCCTTTTTCTCCAGAATGAAACCGATTTGCCTGTCAAGCTCATTTATGATCTTTGCTCTAGTCATCTCTTAGTCTTGTACCTATTTTATTCACACCCTTCTGCCTCCAGAGATGTTCAGGGATGGACATCCACAGTTCTTTCTTTCGCACAGAAAGACATACAAACAGCCAGCTCAACCTGCCACGCTTCCTTATTCTTTTCAAGAAGTGTCATCCTCTTTTTTGGTCCTGACCTTCTTTCAGACCCAGCTTTAATATACATGAGGGCATTCTTATGGTCCATGTGAAAAGAAACCTCACAGCTGATGTGAAGGAAAAGTTCTCCCATTTAAATTTCCCTGTAATTGTCAGGGGAAAGTGCCTTTAAAAATTTGCTTTTAAAAATCTCCCACAATCATCAACCTTCTAAAATAAGAACCAACAGCACTACTGAAATAGGAGGGAAAACACATGAAGAGCTTATTTGAATTAAAATGACTCTTCTGATGGATTCATAGATCCAATTGGATTATGGAATGCTCAGAGGGCCCCAGTGCCCTCTGGCGCCTCAGTTGATGCACTTGTGGAGGACTGGCATGCCTGTCTCTCCAAAGCCATTGACAAAAACACTTCCCGACATTCTCTCCGTTCCCGCCCTAAACCAGGGTCGAGTCTGTACTTTGCTTTTTAGCCACTCCCAGCTCAAATAAATCCCTCCCCTCTGTACCAAATTTGATTTCCATTTTGATTTTGGGTGCTTTAAATTTTCTCTCTGCAACATGCATGATTGAAACGCGGTAACCCTACCTTTCCTCATGAGATCCAGGAGCGGATTGAGTCGACTCGGCTTTTAAAGCCACTAATATAAGTGTAGATTTCTGCTTTTTGCAAATTAACTTCCTGCTCCGTGCTTCCAACACTGACTAGCAAAGCAGTTTTCCCATACTGACCAGGGTGCCAGTTCAAAGACTTCCTGGTTCCCAGTAGAAAGGTTCCCCTCCCTGTTTTAAAGTGACTGCACTCCAGAAGCACACACTACTCTAAGCAGAGATTGCCTGCTAGATTTATTTCCCACTCATCTGCTGCCTCCAATCCTCTCCTCCCCCAACCCCCCCCCCCCCCGGTTCAAGAAAAGAAAGACCTTTCTGCTGCACTTGGCTCCCCTCCCTGTTCTGAGCTTCCCCAATCAAATGCAGAACACTTTCTGTTTAAATTGGAGGGAGGAAATAGAGGAAGACCTGAGTTCAAATCAATCTGAATTCAGCAGGATCAACAACAGAAAAAAACAAAGTGCAAAGTAAGGTGGGGGGAAGAGAAGATTGGAGACAGCAGAGGAGAGAGAAATAACAAGAGGCAACTCTCTGCTGAGAGAAGTTAGGGCTTCTGAAGTGTAGTCACTTTAAGTCAAGCCTTGCAACCGGGAACTGGGAAGTCTTTGAACTGATGCCCTGGCCAGTCAAGGAAAACTGCTTTGCTACAGCATTGGAGGCACGGAGAAGGGAGTTAATTCACAAAAAGCAAAAATCTGCAAACTTACTGATGCTGGTTTTTCAAATATCGAGGCTTATATCCACTTCTGGATATCACAGGGGAAAGGTAAGGTCATTCTGGATCAATCATGCATGTTGCAGAAGGATAATTTAAAGCACCCCAAATCCAAATGGAAATCTAATTCAGTGTAGACAGCAGGGATTCATTCGAACTGGGAGTGGGTAAAAAGCCCCGTGCAGACTATGCCCAAGATTCCCAGCCCAAAAGAAGTTAAACATGAGTCAGGGTATCCTCAGTCCTGACTCCAACCTGGTAGAACACTCTCCTTGAAGAGATCAGGGCCCTCCAGGACCTTAAACAGCTCCAGAGGACCTACAAGACAGAGTTGTTCCACCAGATCTACCACTGAAGCCAGGAAATTAACAATGAGAAAATGCTGGCCTCTGTACCTACAAAACACACCATCTGCTAAAATACCAACCTGCCCAACAGAAATCAGTCTCCCTTTATAAGGTTAATAAGGCAATTTAAGAACAAAGTTTAATATAAGTCAATTTAATTAAGTTAATTCCAATGTTAAATTAACTTTATCAGTGTAAAAAGTTAACTGTATAAATCATGTTGTTACCATGGCACTGATAAAACTGTTCTGAGCGAGCAGTGATATCATGGCTCTCTCATCCTCACCCACCTCACAGGGTGTTTGTTGTGGGGAGAGGAAAGGGAAGGCGACTGTAAGCCGCTTTGAGCCTCCTTTGGGTAGGGAAAAGCGCCATATAAGAACCAACTCTTCTTCTTCTACACTGAAAGTAGACTAATAGTACATTAATGTGTTTGAAAACATACAGCCCTAAGAGTGAAAGTTAATGGGATTTACTTGAAGTCTTTGGTGCATGGGAATGAACATTAACAGCTGCAAGACACAACATATGCCAAATGGGCCTGAAAATGTGTGTATATAAGCCGTAATGCAAAACATAACTAGCACTGTAGCCAGACGCGGATGTTGGATTTTCGTAGGGCAAACTTTAATAAACTCAGAGACATGATGAGTGTCATACCATGGACGAGAATGCTGGAAGGGAAGGGAGCATGTGAAGGGTGGGCGCTACTCAAACAAGAGCTATTGCATGCTCAATCAATGACTATTCCAGAAATACGAAAGCACTGCAGGAGCTCTAAGAAGCCTATTTGGATGAACAGAGAACTTCAAGAGGAACTAAGAAAGAAAAGGAAAATGTTCAGGAAATGGAGGGAAGGACAGAGCTCTAAAGAAGAGTACCTACAGGTTACTAGGCACTGTAGATCAATCATCAGAAAGGCCAAAGCTGAGAGTGAGCTAAGATTGGCCAGGGAAGCCCATTGTAACAAGAAAAGATTTTTCAGTTACGTGAGGAGCAAACGTAAAGTAAAGGAGGCAATAGGCCCGCTGTTGGGTGCGGATGGACAAACTCTAACGAAAGATGCAGAGAAAGCAGAAAGGCTTAGTGCCTATTTTACATCTGTTTTTTCCCACAGGTCTAAGTGTTTAGGCACATCTAGAGATGGCTGTAGCCAAAGGATAGTGTCTGGGTGGCAGGTTAACATGGATAGAGAGGTGGTCGAGAGGCATTTAGCTGCACTGGATAAGTTCAAATCCCCTGGTCCAGATGAAATGCACCCGAGAGTACTCAAAGAACTTTCCAGAGAACTTGCACAGCCCTTGTCCATCATCTTCGGAACCTCTTTAAGGACTGGAGATGTCCCGGAGGACTGGAAAAGAGCAAACGTTATTCCGATCTTCAAAAAAGGGAGGAAGGATGACCCGGGAAACTACAGACCAGTGAGTCTGACCTCTGTTGTGGGGAAGATAATGGAGCAGATATTAAAGGGAGCGATCTGCAAACATCTGGAGGACAATTTGGTGATCCAAGGAAGTCAGCATGGATTTGTCTCCAACAGGTCCTGCCAGACCAACCTAGTTTCCTTTTTTGACCAAGTAACAGGTTTGCTGGATCGGGGAAATTTGGTTGATGTCATTTACTTGGATTTTAGTAAAGCTTTTGACAAGGTTCCCCATGATGTTCTGATGGACAAGTTGAAGGACTGCAATCTGGATTTTCAGATCGTTAGGTGGATAGGGAATTGGTTAGAGAACCGCACTCAAAGAGTTGTTGTCAATGGTGTTTCATCAGACTGGAGAGAGGTGAGTAGCGGGGTACCTCAGGGTTCGGTGCTCGGCCCGGTACTTTTTAACATATTTATTAATGATCTAGATGAGGGGGTGGAGGGACTACTCATCAAGTTTGCAGATGACACCAAATTGGGAGGACTGGCAAATACTCCGGAAGATAGAGACAGAGTTCAACGAGATCTGAACACAATGGAAAAATGGGCAAATGAGAACAAGATGCAATTTAATAAAGATAAGTGTAAAGTTCTGCATCTGGGTCAGAAAAATGAAAAGCATGCCTACTGGATGGGGGATACGCTTCTAGGTAGCACTGTGTGTGAACGAGACCTTGGGGTACTTGTGGATTGTAAACTAAACATGAGCAGGCAGTGTGATGCAGCGGTAAAAAAGCCAAATGCCATTTTGGGCTGTATCAATAGAGGCATCACATCAAAATCACAAGATGTCGTAGTCCCATTGTATACAGCACTGGTCAGACCACACCTGGAGTACTGTGTGCAGTTCTGGAGGCCTCACTTCAAGAAGGACATCGATAAAATTGAAAGGGTACAGAGGAGAGTGACGAAGATGATCTGGGGCCAAGGGACCAAGCCCTATGAAGATAGGTTGAGGGACTTGGGAATGTTCAGCCTGGAGAAAAGGAGGTTGAGAGGGGACATGATAGCCCTCTTTAAGTATTTGAAAGGTTGTCACTTAGAGGAGGGCAGGATGCTGTTTCTGCTGGCTGCAGAGGAGAGGACACGCAGTAATGGGTTTAAACTTCAAGTACAACGATATAGGCTAGATATCAGGAAAAAGTTTTTCACAGTCAGAGTAGTTCAGCAGTGGAATAGGCTGCCTAAGGAGGTGGTGAGTGCCCCCTCACTGGAAGTCTTCAAGCAAAGGTTGGATACACACTTTTCTTGGATGCTTTAGGATGCTTAGGGCTAATCCTGCGTTGAGCAGGGGGTTGGACTAGATGGCCTGTATGGCCCCTTCCAACTCTATGATTCTATGATTCTATGATTCTATGATTCTATGATTCACTGCACCTAGGCATGAAAATATATGCTTAAAGCTCCAATGCCAGAGTTGAGAGCAAGCAACTGGTACTGAAGGGCTGCAAATGCCACTGGAGCCCACTGATATCTGAAATGCTCAAGGAAATCTGATATGCCAGGCCAGGAAACTAGAACAGGAAATTGAGTCCTCCCCACAGGTTTCAGCTACCATTATAATTGAAACAGCATATCAAATAATTAATAATATAACGGACTTCCCTTCCTGACATCCTCTACATGAGATGGAAGGGATATGCAGAGTCTCTCCCAGTTTGTTTTTACCACAGTGTAGCTGGTGAGTGCATTTAATCCGAGTAGCAATACTCACTGCCACCACCCCATTTAAAATTGTTTTTCCCAAATGTATTTCTTCCCTCAGGAAGAATATTCAAGCCCCATATATCTTTTACTTGGTGGGGAGGAGGAAAACAAGCAAGTGAATTTAATTCTGATGTGGAAAATTATCAGAAAGTTAAATTCCTCTTCCTTTCTGGGCTGCTGCTCTGGGGCTGCAGTGATTTTTTTCAAAAAAAGGTTAAGAGATGCTCTACATCTCCTACATCCTGTCTTGTTTGGTCCTGGGGGATAATTGGCTCCCTCCTTCCTTGAAAAACTGTGCCAATACGCCAGGCAATGCAGGTATAGGGTGAGGAGGAAGCATGCTGCTGCTGAGAATAAAGTGTTCCTCCTGTGTCAGACTTGTCCTCTGAATAAAGGACCTCAAATGTCAGAACTGTCAATCCCACAGCTTTTCTGTTGACAATATTTACATTTAAAAGGCAAGAAAGGGTGCAGTGGTCTGAGTGGGGAAGCGAGAAAGGTATTAAATGCCCAGGTGTTAGGGGAATATCAAGTTTTATAGCAGCAGAACAGAATTTCTGTATAGATGTAGAGCAAGTTACTACATCTTTCTGTGAGAAGTCTTGCAGGTGAATCGATGCGACAGGGATCACTTGCACACCTGTGTAACTCCATGAAACATTAATCAGACAGTCTTGCCCATCACTTGCCATAAAAGCCATCATAAAAATCACAACTGCCTTATTCAATTCTGAATTAAATCTGTGCCATCAGTGCCATTGCTGTGCCACTGCTAGTGTGAGTCAGTGACCTAGAAGACCAGAGCTGAGACCCTCACTCAGCCAGGAAGTTCACTAGCTGATCTTGGACAGTTTCTTCATTCAGCCTAAACTACCTCAAAGGGCTGTTTTGTGGATATAAGGCGGATAACAATTCTATATGCTGCCACATGTTTCTTGGAAGAAAGACATGCTAAAAATTTTAGTGATATGCTTCTTGGTACTCCACCAGTCTATATTTTCTGTGTTATCCATCAGCCAACTTCTCAAGATTCATAGTGAAAGTAACTGAAAGTATGGGTGGGACAAAGAGCAGAAAGAAATGGCAAAGCAACAAGAGTCAAGTACATTAGGGTATCACTTGCAGCCCCAAGTAAGAAGCAATAAGATCATCTATTCAATAACAGTAGATTTTGTATGGAAGCTACATTTCTTGACATGTCCATTTAGCTTTAGATATAGATATACAAGCTAATTTGGATCAACTTCACCAACGCTTCAAGGCTAGAGTTATGCAAGTTGTAGATAGCATTGTTCTTCACAGTACTCATTAAATTCCATGAAGCCATTGAAAAGGGTTGCAATCTGAGATACATGTCAGAGAAGGTGAAACCAAATCTCCCTCAATTGAGGTCACCAGAGGAAAGGGCAGCTTTAGCCCGTTCCCCAGTGGTGACCCTGAATGCTTCCTTTTCCCTTCCTCGACACTAGAGAGTGGCTGCCATAAATAAAAGTATTTGCAGTTGGAGCCAATATTTCAGTGGAGTCAAAATCCACGTGCCTGACAGTGGATTTGCCAAGACTGACTGAAACTCTGTGGAGGGCAGCAATATACAGGTTCTTACATACGGTATATACAACCCCACAGGCATCAACTAAAAATGGGTATTTTGCTAGTATATAACAAACATAACATTTATATGGAGAACAGAGGTACACAAGATGAATTATTAGGCATTACAGAGAACTCTCAAGGAATAAAACTAAGGAAAGCAAAAAATGACAGTGGAGCACTAGAAACTTACTAATGGAGTTTTAACCTGAAATATGCCCATTTTGGAAATACCAGAAAAATTCTTAACTCAACCAAATTATTTCTGTTATCTTGGATAGAAATCTTCTCATCTGACATTTGTTCTGGTGTCTCACTCTAAATAACCGTGGATCCAATATGGCTGAGCTATTCTGTCATCTGGGGCTGCTGTACACATTCTAGCAAGTCAAGTCAAGGAAATGGCTCCCTTGTATCTGCTGGAAGACTGGCAGAGTAGACAAGGAAGAGAACAGGGATACAAAAGCTCTGGTCATACACACACACAGTAGTTAGGCAGTGCCAAACAGCTCACAGCAGAAACTGTATTTACTGGCAGGCAGATAGGAAGGACTAAAGAAGGTAGGGGGCAAAGGAAGGCACCAAGGCTTTAGCTTCCTGAGCAATAGACAGCTCACCTGCCCTGCAGCCAGTTCCAGGAGGGGGGATTTCATTTGTAACTTTAATGTGTGTATACTGCTATGGAGAGAGGTGAAGTCTGAGGCTTTGGCCTCCCACAGTAAACAAGCACACACACCTGAGAAGATGAAATAGATCAATGGTAAGAAGGGACCAGGTTACCCATCTATATGAAAGAATGTGTCAGATTTCTCAAAGACAGTAATTTAAAATGAAAACAACCTCACCTTTTCCCTGATACAAAAGGTTTTATATTAACGACAAAGAAAGGAGAAGCTGAGCTGTGACTTCATTCACTAACTGAGAACAGCTGGCAGGTACATCTTGGCACATCCTACTGTGCTGTATCTTCATGTATACAGGTAGAGCAGTGTAACAGTATAAACCAGGCTTTCTCAGCCAGGGTTTTGTGAAACCCTAGAGTTTCTTGACGACCTGGAGGGGTTTCCTGAAGAAATGGGAGTTTATTATTTTACATTGTTTTAATTTGTTAAACATTTATCGGGTTATATGACCATATATGGTCATGTTGACCACTCCCCCCATGGCCAATGATGGGCCTAGAGGTGGTGAGAAGAGGAGGGGCCCCAGGAGGGCATGTACACAGCTATGCTTCCCAACCATATTTTGCACGATTGCACCATTCCTGGGGTTTCTTAAAGCCTGAAGAATGTTCCAAGAGTTTCTCAACGGTGAAACAGTTAAGAAAGGCTGGTATAAACTGATGTATAGTTCTAATAATCTGCTCCTTTGGAACTGGGTGAAAAAGTAGCTTATAAATATGGTAAATAAATATATATTGTTGGAGGTTACTCCAACTCACACTGCTTCTCCTGAATCCATCCAGCAGTTCCTCCAAAGGCAGGCTAAGAGGTTAAAACTGCCTTAAACTAAGCTAATCAGCCCTACAACACTGTCCAAATGATAAGAGCTGTTCAGTTCTCTGCTAGCCCCCCAATACCCCCCAAGGGTAGTAGTTGAACATGAAATTTACCAGTAAGTTAAAACACCAGATGCCCCATGGTTTCCTAGGGCAGTTGGGGGGAGGGATCCTCAAAACAGAACCAACAGTGGTGTTCTTACATTGGATAAGTGATCAAGGGTTAACTATTGTTGGCTATTCTTCCATTTATGTGTTTAATTTTACTATTCATACATACAGATGTGTATGTTTAATCTTGTTTTAATGTTTTTATTGTTCACCAGCTTGATGACCACAATAAGGGAAGAAAGATAATTTAAATTTTTTATATAAATAAAAAATAAATTAAATAATCAGGTTGGGTTGATTGCTATTCTTTGTAATTTTAGTGGGGAGATGCCACTCATTTTCTCTTGCTCACTGGAAACAGGGATGTACAACCTGAAAAGAACAGCACCATTTTAACATCAAAGAATGTTATAATTAAAAAAGAGTAAAACAAAGGAGGAAAGCAAGGGCCATTCCGCACCAGGATCAATGTTGCAAATTGGTTACGGAACGAAAAAACGCCATTTTAAATAGTGGAATTCGTCATTATGCATACCTGCCTTTGTAGTGGAATCCAGTTGCGTTTCTATCGTTTCCCACAGGTTTCCAGTCTCAGCAAAAATCGCTAGCCAGGAAGCGATATTTGCCAAGCTTTGTCCCGCCCCTGGCCGTCAATCAAACGAGCAGCCAATGAGCAGCCGTTATCATGCTCCCCAAAAGCCCCTTTTCCTTTAAGGCAGGTTAAAAAAAAAACACGTTGCAACGAATCTATGTTGATTTGTTGCAACGGAGAGACCAATCTAGCTAACAGGTGGCATGTGAGCTGCCATTTCATCGTTGCCACGCTCCTCCCAAGTGAAAAAAAAAATACACCCCCCTCCCCCGCACGGGCGCAATTTTCGGCCGAAAATAAAGGGAAAAATAAAGGGAAAATAAACCAGCAAACGGGGCTGTGTGGTGCTTGGTGACTTAAAACAGCTCTGGGGAGAGACTGCAGCTGGGGAAGCCTCGCTGGGTAAATGAAGGCACACCGGTGCGTTGATCTCCGCTTGCTGCAAGAGAAAAAAATGGTGATCGCTTCGCCGGAAGATCAGAGGAGAGAGCCAGGGGGAGGGACTTTGCAGAAACCACAACAATGGTAACGCACAGAACTTTCCCGCTAGTGTTGCAGATTGGTTGCAAGAGTGTAGCGCTTTCCGGAGGGTGAATCCACTTTTTGGGATTTCCCTGAAAGCACTACAACAAAGCGCTTTTTGCGGATCGGTTTCAGGAGTGTGGCAGATTGTCTACGATGTTGTGCATAACCGCATTTTTGTAGCGATTTCAATTTGCCACACTCCTGCTACAAAGAATCTGTGCGGAATGGACCCCAAAATTTGGGAAGATACTTCCTAGACTGAGTATAGCTATAAATCTCCCCAGAATTCAAAGCAAATTCTGCCAGGAATAATTTATTTTATTTACTTCATTTACACTCCACTTTTCTCCCCAACAGGAGCTCAAGGTGGCTTACAATATTTTCCCAGCCTCCATTTTATTTCACAACAACCCTGTGTCGTTAGACTGAGAGTGTGTGACTTCCCCACAATCAGCCAGCAACCTGGACCTCCCAGTTCCCTATTCCAACCACTATGCCATTTGCTTCTATCATACTTAACTCCTAAAATGTTTTACTGGCACACGTGAAAGAACTACTACTTCATGGTCTGATAATCGGAGTTGCCTTAAGGGCACATATATGAGGAGGCAGTCCTGCGTATATGAAGGTCTCAGGTTGTGAAATTTAATTCATAAGCATGAATGCATTGTTTCCCATATTTGCAGTTACATCATATAATACAATCCATTCTGCTTTGTTTCTTAGTCCTCCTTTTCCTATCTCTACACAAACTTATTCATTTTGCGTAATATATGCATTTGTCTTCATAGTTTCTTATTCTGCATTTAATAAATGCAATTGCTCAAAATGATCCAGCCCTTAAACCCTACAATGTCACTGCCCTTTATGAGGACAGTTCTAATACCCAACTGTATTAGCAGCTTTAACAGAAACAGTCAGCCACACAGTCTAATTTGTCACAGTTTACTGACCATATCACTGAACAGTTGATGCATTTGTAACATTGCATTTTAAGAGTGGAGGGGTTGGTATATGCATTTTTTAAATCTCACAAATTATTAATCACAAGATAAGCATCCATAATTAAGCTTATTTACCCCTCAAGATTATATCCTTAGCACTTTAAAAGGCCATCTTTAAGACTTTGTGGTATGTTATACACGTTGTAAGGATCACTATAATAAATATACCATGTTTGATGGAATAACTAGATTTCCAGAAGCGAACAGACAACCACAGAATCAGCTGTAAAGTGTGCACATTATGGATCAAATTATAGACAATATAGTTCACCGTACCGTATTTCATATTTTTACTATAGGCATTATTATAATCTCTCTTGACACTCCATAAAAAATAGATGCATACTTGCTATCCCTCCTCCCTCCCCAATAATCTTTATAGTAATTCCTAGCAAATGGAAACAGACTACATAAAACTAAAGAGAATATTTTTAAACCAAAGGGTTTTTTTCCCCTTGCTATGCCACATCAAGAAAAATCAGAGACAAATTATGTATGAACACTTGTGAAAGGCAGCACTGAGCAGTTATAACAGCCAGGGCCTATCACTGAATGAGACTGAAGATTCTGAGGTTTTCTTTTTTAGATTTAGAGGGAAACCTCCTTTGCTCCATTTTCCCCCTCCCTCTAATTACATATCACCCTGAGTCTTGCTTGGCCATGAAAATACTGTTAACTCACGGATTCCATATTTGTATTATACTGGTGGCATCTTTGTAATCATGCCACATGCGGATACAGTGTTAAAGTTCTGTTTACATGGGTGCTTAGAGGAACTTTGAACCTCAGTAATGTACATAAAGACTCCGAAAAAGAGCAGAAATTTAGAGGGCTTTTTCTTGGAATTAATGACTTCTCTAAAAATAGCTGACATGCTATTCACAGTCTTTCAAGACAGTTCATCAAGTGATGTCTATTCCCAGGGCTCGGGAGACAGCCACA
Organism: Paroedura picta; assembly: GCF_049243985.1. Classification (NCBI taxonomy): domain Eukaryota; kingdom Metazoa; phylum Chordata; class Lepidosauria; order Squamata; family Gekkonidae; genus Paroedura; species Paroedura picta. The sequence goes on from NC_135373.1 coordinate 97,094,843, forward strand.
GGAACGTCCAGGAATGACAGAGAACAAGACATACGTGGGCATGCCGTGGAGGAAAGTAGAGTGTGGTCCTTTCCAGACAGGGAGTTGTTGTTTTTTAAAGTGGGTTTTATTAATATCCCTGTTTCAGGAATAGACACTTTCATCATTGGGGCTGCTGTATATATTTAATGGCTGCAAAAATTTGAAGACTATTTCTGTCAAAATTGCCCATGCAAGTGTTAAAGGCACAGGATTCCTAATATTAAATTGTTGACCATCCCTTCTCTTCTGTCATGCAAATCCTAATTGTACAGCATGACATTCAGTACCAACTACATTATATTCAGAGGCAGTGACACGATATCGCACTAGTGAGTAGTATTCTGGACGGTCTGCAGATGTACAACCATCTCTGCAAGATAGGTATGATATAAATGAAGTAAACAAACAAATGTGTTATGGTTCATGTCTTTTTAAAAGAAGGCTTTAATACATTTATCTATAATGAATTCCAGCAAACCATTTTAAGAACTTAGAAAAGTACGTGCAATAGCAGAATAATGTGCTGGGGACAGGATAATTTGCTACTTTTCAAATTTGAACTGGATACGTACATTCATGGTATGGCATGAGTTAATAGACACCTCGAAGGGAACGGTCTTTTTAAAAAAGCTCACAATATAAGTATGAGAACTGTGTTTGTTATGCTCATTTCAAAGCCATCACACATTCCAAGCAAACCACATTCATATGCCACGGCTATAACGAAAGCTGCCCCAAGAACATAATATTACAGTTTACAATGGGATCCTGTGTAGGGTATCTCCTGTGCATTTATTGTGCTATAATACAATTTTCTGGCATGTTCATTCCTCAGCAAACTGTCATACTAAGAGAAAAAACAGTTTGAGCTCAAGAATGCAGGGTTCATAAGTAGATAAGTGCAGAAGAGGATTAGCTCGACAATATTTGCCATTGCTGAAATGATACCACAAAATGCTTATTTGGCACCTAAGACCAGGTACAAACTCCTGGTCAGCTATAAAGAATATGGATCCACCAACGTGTGTTTTAGCTTCAAAAGCAATTATGGAGAGGGTGGGAATATGGATCTGGGCTATGGCATCAGTGATGGAGATTTTTAGCTCAATCCCCCTACACCATCTCTTTGATTGTCCATACTGAGCCCGTCTTTTTCCCTAGTAGGGGTAAAAGCAGTTAAGAAAGGCTTATTCTGATCACGGAATGTTGCTGTGAGGTGGAGCACCAGTGTAGGTTACTTGGAGGGGAAAATGGTTAGAATGGGCTGCATCAAACAAACACAATGCACTTTCCCCCCAACCCTATCCCATACCTCACAGTCTGGCCAGTAAAATCAGAGTAAAATCAGCACTGCTTGCACTCGATAGCTCACGCCTGGAATAAATCTTTGTTGGTCTCTGTTTTTATTGTGCTACTTCAGACCAACACGGCTACTCATTTGAATCATTCCTGCCAGTGTCTGCTTATTGCCCTGAGAACTCATCAGAAGGCCATTTCCATCTGGAGCCCTTGCCACATCCATACTAACACTGACAAACCAGATAGTGTTTAACTTCCCCCTCTGCAGCTTAAGGAGCAAGTTCCTACCGAAAGAGACCTCAAATCCTTCCAATCAATTCTGCTTTTCATCTTTGTGGTCTCATGGGCATTCTCTCAAGTGCTTATCTTTGAAGAAGTCTGAGGTGATAACAGCACCCAAGGGAATGCCACCCGTGATCCCAGGGTTAAAATCACTTATTTTCGCTGAAGGAGGCAAGAAGTGGCAAAATGAGGCAGGGGAGAGGGGATTAGAAAGCCTAAAGAAATTTAAGAATGGATAAAAATTTAGTTAAGCTTCTCGTGTTAATGCTATCCCTGTAGTAAGAGGGGGGGGGAAGCAAGTTTGTAGATAGCGATAAAATCCCATTGTCTCTCTGCAGTCCTGAAAAAAGACTGCCTTTCCACTACTAAATGGTCCCTAAACTGTTACCCTAGCTTTTCATCTTTGTCCATCTTCTCCAGCCACGCTGATCAATCAAAATCACACTATTTCTCCTGTTCACAGAGCAGTGTGTTGTATTAACATGACACATAAGTATTAACATGACACATTAAATTATGCAGGGGCTCATGGGAATTGTAGTCCATGAATTTCTGGAGGACCACAGGTTGACTACCCCTGCTCTAGTGTGTTCTACAACTGAGCCCTGCCTACATCCACACAGCAACAATTCTCCAATTCTCCAATTTGCTGTTACTGATACTGCAAATGCAGAGGCATTCACAGCAACAATACTTCCACACACACACACTTTTCTTATCAGCTGCCATTTTCCCTGTATGCCCCCGTGCCCTAGACTGGAAGCAAAGAGTTAGTAAAGCAAACTCTGGAAGATTCAAATGAGTAGCCGTGTTGGTCTGAAGTAGATTTCTTGCGTAGATTGGGTCATTGCCAGGTTGATAGTAGGGTGAAAGTTATTGTATGCCTGGTGGAAAGTATCCAGGGCTTCTTTACCATGTGTCCAGACAATAAAAATGTCATCAATGAATCACAGGTATACGAGAGGTGTGAGTCGGTGAGTATTCAGGAAGCGTTGCTCCAGGTCTACCATGAAGATGTTCACGTATTGAGGCGTATTGGTGTGGAGACAGATGGGGCCTGACAGTAAATAGTAGGGTGTGAGCCGTGGATCACTGGCTTTGACAGTTTTATTTCTAATATGTCTTTGTGAACTACAAATGGGTTTGAGGAGTTTGATTGGCTGGTTTGGCAAAGAGTTCTCATGTGGCTGTGTTTGGTTGCTGTGACACAGTTTACTAATGTAACAGGATTAACTTTTGCTTATATATTCCTACTGTTATGATGGTCAATTCTTAGTCTGAGGAAGAGTGCTTGCACTTGAAAGCTCACGCCTTGAATAAATCTTTGTTGGTCTTAAAGGTGCCACTGGACTCTGATTTTATTCTGGAAGCAAAGAGTCTATGTAGAATTTACCTCTGCATGGCAACTGAGTGGACTGACAAATTCATTCAGACGGATGATTTGTGTGGCAGTCAGTAACTAGAGCAGTACCCTAAAATGTCCAGCTACTGAATGGCCAATGGGGCCCAAGCAAGCACTGAAGCTGTACTATGATCCAATACACATCCAAATGTGATCTGTCACTGATGCAGCCAAAGAAACCCTGGAAATAGTTTTGGAGAGCTCATTAGCCTACTGTAGAGCAGGTCACATCTGTAGAGCAGGACACATCTCAACAACAGATGGACAGGCTTCAGCGTAGGTCTGTCTTTACACTGTAGTCCAAGCCAGAAGACATCATGCTCCTGCCTAGGAGTTCTACAAACCACAGTTGCCAGAACAACTTATAGCAGCTTCCCAGTTAAACCATAAATGCACTTATGTATTCTATCCAGTGTTATCTTCTCCAAGCTTGGCTGCTAGCGCCCTACCTGTCCTCAGACCACCTAGCCACGGTGACACATGCAATGGTCACCTCCAGGTTAGACTTCTGTAACTTGTTCTACGTGGGCCTACCCTTGTCCTTGACCTGGAAATTATAGCTGGTACAAAATGCCACTGCGAGGGTCCTCGCTCGAACTTCTTGGAGAGCCCATATCCAGCCTGTGCTACGTCAACCACACTGGCTACCTATCTGTTTCAGGAAGAATAAGAATAAGGAGAAGGAGGAGGAGGAGGAGGAGGAAGAGGACAAGTTGGTTCTTATATGCCACTTTTCTCTACCTGAAGGAGGCTCATAGTGGCTTACAGTCGCCTTCCCTTTCCTCTCCCCAAAATAGACACCCCGTGAGGTGGATGAGACTGAGAAAGCCCTGATATCACTACTCAATCAGAACAGTTTTATCAGTGCCATGGCAAGCTCAAGGTCACCCAGCTGGCTGCATGTGTGGGAGTGCAGAATTGAACCCGGCATGCCAGATTAGAAGTCCACACTCCTAACCACTACACCAAACTGGCTCTCAAAGTTCTGATTTTAACCTTCAAGGCTATAGGCGGCCTGGGTCCTGCCTATCTGAGGGACCGCTTGCCTGCCTATGCCCTCCGCAGGATGCTCCGCTCTGCAGGTATGAATCTCCTGGTCGTCCCAGGCCCACAGGATGTCTGCCTGGCCTCGACCAGGGCTAGGGACTTTTCGGCTCTGGACCCTGCCTGGTGGAACAAGCTCCCAGAAGAGTTGAGGGCCCTGATGGAGCCATCAACCTTCCGCAGGGAATGTAAGATGGAGCTTTTCCACCAGGCTTTTGGTTGAGGCTGGGGGGAGATGCCGGGGCTGATTGATGGATCTGTGGGTCCCACCCTACATCAAATTGCCAAGCCTGGTGACTGGCTAGCACCTCTGAGCCAGTTGTTACATCATACACCATTATTAATGGGAAATGGGTGGTGGGCTAGGAGTTGGGGAGACATTTTAGTTTTTCCCTACCATCTTGCTATTATTTTGGGGGTTGATTGTCCTTATGGTTTAACTGGGGTGTTTACTGATTATTGATTTTATTGTTTTATTGTATTGGGCTATTGTGCTTCTGTTTGCAAGCCACCCGGAGCCGACTTGTTGGGAGGGGCAGGATATAACTTTAATAATAAAATAAAAATACAATACATCTCACTTTCCCTCCAAGAATCTCAGGACAGTAAACCTGGTTCCACTTTATTATATACTCACAACAATTTTGTGAGGTAGATTAAGCTCAGCAACCAAGAGAGACTGACCCAATGTAACCTAATGAGCTTCATGAAAAGAAACCCTTTGCTGTTCAGTACCCATGCATTCCAATTCTCATGGCTGTCCACTAATTTGACTCTCACTTTTGCTGTGATCATTTCTTCCCAAAACAGTACCGCTGACTACATAAATACCCCACAGGTAATGTGGATGCATATTACCTTTGTTAAATGTAATCTACTAATCTGCAAAACTGAATGCCTATCAGCTCATTCATATGTATGTTTACATATCTATCAGACCACCTAAATTAAATTAGATGTTGCCAGGCGAATATAATAGGATTTCACTGTACGTGACTTCCACATTATAGAAATCACTACATCTACACTCTGATCTTTGAGAGAAACATCATGGTATGGCTCTACATCAGGGGTAGTCAAACTGCGGCCCTCCAGATGCCCATGGACTACAATTCCCAGGAGCCCCTGCCAGCAAACGCTGGCAGGGGCTCCTGGGAATTGTAGTCCATGGACATCTGGAGGGCCGCAGTTTGACTACCCCTGCTCTACATCATGAGTGAGTCTTTTAGATATACCAAATACTTCTGCATAAAACCGCAGGTAGAGAAAGTTGTATGTTGTATTTCAGGAAGGATATTTTTATACAGGCGATCTGATACAGCTAACATACAATACTACATTGGTGCTTTTATTGAACTGGATTCTAATTTGCTCCCCACACACACACACACACAAACACTTTTTTGTTTTGAGAAATTAGAAGAGCAGCTCCAGTGATCTCAGTAACAAGTCTCGAATCCTTGAATCAGTTACAGTGCAGGGAACACTTGTTAACAATGCCTTTTTTTGTTAATTTCTGATTGCATGATTGTTTTGCTTGTCTGAAACACTCTAATTAAATGTCTTATTTTAGTTAAGAATTTAAAGGTTCTGCCTGGCCTGTTCTAAAGACAATTCTATTTTGCCCAAACAGATGTATGTCACTCTAGTCCTTGCTATTGTGCTACAAGTGCCTGTGAGGATACTAAAAACGAACAAATGTCTTGCACTAAGCTGTGTTGGGACAGTTTTCCAATCAGTTGGCAAATGGCCTTGGCTTCTATAGTTTAGATGTCCACTCGCTCAAATATTTATATCTGCGGTTGTTGATAGTTTTCTTTTTGGAATTTCTGGTATTCATAAAACCAATGTTTGGTAGCCCATTTAAAGTCACCTGAGGCAGGTTTTTGACAATACTAATTATCTCTTACAGAGGACAATAGTAACAGCAACATAGGATTATTTCAGCCAAAACCTTCTCAGCTCACCTGCCCAGACAGCAGGGTTTGCAATGTTTCTCCTGCCATATGCACATGCCCCGGCAAACCAAGAAAACAATGTAAGCATCACACAATGGTTTCAGCATGCAACTCAGTTAAACTAGAATTTGATCAATACAGATATGCAATGTAGAGATATTCATGAGACTTGGCTTCACAGTTGCCAAGTCAGCCCCTGATGATGACGATGAATTGTCACAGTCCAATATTTGACTGGTAGATGGTGTTCTGCAATTCAAGATCTAGCCAAGTTCTTGGGAATTGCAGATGTATCTTATCAGTATCCTTGCTGTTCCAAGCAACTCTGCCTTCTGAAACAAGACTGGTGTTATTTGTTCAATGCCCAGACTGGCCAGGTGTTTGAGACTTCTAGGCACTTCTCCAATGACAACCAGCACAGTGATAACCTTCTTCTGCCAGAGGTGCTCTAATTTCATTTGTAGGTCTTGATATTTTGTGATCTCCTGTTCTTTCTTTTCCATTCTGCTTTCTCCTGGGATTGCAATGTCAATTATCCAAATCCTGTTTCTCCTTTTTTTGTACAATTCTTATATCAGGGCCTTGAGCTCCTGGTGTTTATCTGTTTCCAGAAGTCTCAAAAATTATAACAATCTTTACAAAAACTGTCATCATAAACCATTTACTCTAAACAGGATCTAAGTATTTTAAATACATAGTCAGCAAAGTTATTATATTTTTATATGTGTACATCCTTCCTTATTGTCAAGAGGAACGGTCCCAATACCAACAGAGTCCCACTTGAGGAAACTGTGTTTTGTTCTAATTGGATCTAGGAAGCATTATTTATTTTATTTTGATGAAGAACCTAATCTTGGGCATATGGAAATAAGATTTGTCCCAAGGAAGAACTATAACACCTACCCTCAATGTCTATATTCCCAAAGTATTCCTAGATCATCAGTTAAGCAACCCAGGTTAGAAAAACTGAATACACCTCTACCAACTCAAAGAAAGCTGCTTGCTGATCATGCAATTTATCATACTCTGGAGCATACTGTGATCATGTGGCATGATCTAGAATGGTTCTACACTATCATTCAGTCTAGCATTTGTCACACATTTTTCACAGTGAATCCACACTCCATCACCAGCAATTTGTTGCATTTTAATGTTTCCCTACTATCTTCCTGCTTCTTCTAATACCTGATGTGTGATTTTTTTTGCACTTAAACGCAACAAGGACTCATAAAACTCTTCTGAGGCATCTTCTGTCCATTTAAATTTCTCTTGCTATTATTGTACCATGATGATCACTTCAAATGATCATAAGCCTACCCACAGTAACACACATCTTTTTAATATTCAGATTAGACTATTGTAAAGCACACTGTGCGGAGCTGCCATTGACAACAGGGTTGCCTTAAGTCAGCTGCAACTTGACAGTGCTTTCTGCCACGCCAATTACTTCCTATTCAATAAGTGCCAGTGTCCTAGCCTAGCTAAATACTTGTTTTGATGGTGGATGCTTTCGATGTAGTATGGCTTTGTGCAGCAAGTTTGCATATTAATATGGCTTTATTTCCATAATCATAATTCCATGATCATAAGAAGAGGGAAAAAATAGTTGAGGCCATCACCCCCACTACTTCATAAGGAATTGATTAAGGAACCATTCAAGAATGCCAGGGCAGCATCAATGGAAAGAAATTAATGAGGAAGAAAAGCAGGACAGAAGAAGAAGAGTTGGCTTTTATACCCTACGTTTCTCTACCAGAAGGAGTCTCAAAGTGGCTTATAGTTGCCTTGCCTTCCTCTCTTCACAACAGACACCCTGTGAGGTACGTGGGACTGAGTGACAGAACTGCTCTGTGAGAACAGCTCTAACAGGCCTGTGACTAGCCCAAGGTCACCCAGTTGCTTGCATGTGGAAGGGTGGGGGATAATCCCTGGTTTTCCACTACTCCAAGCTAGCTTGCTTAAAAAATAACAGTAATATATTTTGTTTGAGGATGGTTATTACCAAATTTGTCTTGTAAACAGTGGTATATTAAATGCTAGCTTGAATCCATTCCAGTTTTACTGGAGCCAGTGCAGCTGGGAGCTCCAGTACATGTGCTCTCATGAATCCCAATTAGGACCCGTGCTGCTGCATCTTGAACCAGTTGGAGCTTCCAGAGCAGCTTCAAGGATAGCCCTGCATATTGTGAATTACAGTAATCTAGCCTGGAGGTGACAATTGAATGAATCACTGTGGCCAAGCCTGATGCCACCAGGTAAGGTATTGGTTGACAGACTTGGCAAAGATGGTAGAATGCCTGGCGTGCAACTTTTGTGACTTGGGCCTCCATGGATAAGGATCACATTCAGGCTCTTGATGAACACCAAAGTTGGCAACAGCCAGAAGTAGCACTGACTTATTTGCGGCATGCCACCTAGCCAGAAGACCTCCATTTTGCTGGAGTCGCCTTCAGCCAACTCCATGTGAGCCAATCCACCATGGCCTCCAAACATCTGGTCAAAGAATCCGGTGGTGTAGATGAATGGCTGGCCATTATAACCAATTAATGACTTAATTAATGACTGACAAAGCAGAGTCAACTTTAAAAAACCTATTTGATGCCTGTAGAAGACAGCATCCAGGACAGCAGAGAAGAAACCCACAAATGTATAATGCCAGGCGCAAAATTGGAGTTGGCATCCAGAAGTCAATGCAGCGAGAACACGCTGGCAAATAGCAACTTCGGAAGAGGCCTGTTTCTTGCCTTGAAAGCCCTACTGGGTCTCCATAAGTCAGCTGTGATTTGATGGCACTTTCCACCACCAGTATTCCCATTTTACAGGTTATGTTTGAACAGAGAGAGAGAGAGATACAGTAACAGTCTAAAGCCACTCAGGGAATGAGGTCTGAGGATTCAAACTGAGTAAAGGAATAGACAATCAAACAACTATCCACCCGATCTGATGAGAAATTCCTTGCATAATGAATGAAACAGAACCACTACCCAATTCATAATGAATCTTAGGTACAGAAATAAAATACACTGGGGAGGGGGAGAACACACTGAGTTTCTTTAACAAGTGCTTGCTTTTTTTAACACAACAAGTTTCCAAAAACTAGAAATTGTGGGTGCCAATAACACCTTGACACTCACTGCTTCAAATATAGAGAACACTGTAAATACTAGGCAATGCAGCAAAGCGACAAACAGAGAGGGGAGAGACATGATGCAATACTGTATGCTAGTGATTTTAAAACACCCTCCAGCATACCTAGCATAAAGCTAGCCTGTGTAAAAGCAAATATATGAGCTGCAGCTTAGCTCATCTGCATACACATCAAGACTCATTACACTGTTAGCTCTGAATGGAAATCTCTCTCTCCTCTCTAATACTTGCTTATTCTCATAGTACTCTTTGAACTTCCATGCTACCCTTTGGCTGCAAGCCTTCACATTTCCACACATACCACTACCACTTCCATTGAAATCAATAGGCTTTCCATAAGAACAGTTATAGATAATACCTAGAAACTTGATGGCTGATTTGTGTGTTCAGCTGTCCCTCTGCCCAAGCTTAAGTATTAATGTGAGTGTGCAACTAGCACCAGATGAGATATGTTGGAGAGAAGTGCTCAGCTAACTGAGCTAAGTCATTTATAAAGTATCTGTACTTGGCTAGTTCAGATACTTTATATCTGAGGTAGGTATAGCAGAAAATGAGTTTTGCAGTTGTAATAAGTTGTTGCATTATAAGAATAAAAGTTACACTGGGACAGAAAATCTACCACTGAGACCACAAAAGGATGAACCACAAAAAGCCTGAGAAGAGAGTGCAGCCATTATAAAACTGAAGGGAAACTAAGAACTTACTGCATCCCAAAGATATACACTGGAAGACTGAGCCATCCTTTGACATTACAACATCCTTATTAATGACCATTGTGTTTACAACATTAATTAAATAATTAATGGCCTTCTCAAACACAGCACAATGCATTGCAGTACAGAAAGAGAACCTGTTCAGCTGAATGCTACCATTCTTAAAATGGCACTCTCCCAGCAAACCCATATCTGATTAAGGGGAAGTCACTCAGGCCCATTATGCACGGCCGCCGAAACGGCGATTTCGGGTCACATGGCTAAACGCGGAGAGAGAAGACGCGAAGCACACTGGTTATGCACAGGATGGGGTGCAACGGCAGCAAAACCCAGAGTAACCGATTATGCACACGGCGATCCCGGCGCCACTTCTGGTTGCGCCCCGGTCACCTGGAAGCTGCGCTTTCTTCCGCGTTTCGCTAACACGGCTTTTTCGGCAGCATGCACCGAAGCTGCGGCCGGTTGCAGCCGCCTCCGTGCGTTATTGGTGGTTTTAGTCGCCACCATTCCACCCCGAATGTGCGTTATTCCCCCCGTGCATAATGGGTCTCAGTGATAACAATCTGCGGGTAACAGGGGCAAACATCAGAGATCAAAAAACAACACATGATCATCATCATGTCTCTGTACTGATGGTTTTGGCTTCATTTGCTCTCTGATAAGAGTATCAAATTGTTTACTTTCTCAAGAACAGAGGAACTAGGAATGTATCCACATATGTCTCCAAATCCATCAATATCCATCAATGAGAGCCAGTTTGGTGTAGAGGTTAGGAGTGCGGACTTCTAATCTGGCATGCCAGGTTCGATTCTGCGCTCCCCCACATGCAACCAGCTGGGTGACCTTGGGCTCGCCACGGCACTGATAAAACTGTTCTGACCGGGCAGTGATATCAGGGCTCTCTCAGCCTCACCCACCCCACAGGGTGTCTGTTGTGGGGAGAGGAATGGGAAGGCGACTGTAAGCCGCTTTGAGCCTCCTTCGGGTAGGGAAAAGCGGCATATAAGAACCACTCTTCTTCTTCTTCTTCTACCTAGGAAAGTCTTTTAATCGGGATGTTTTTAATCTGAAGCCTCCTCAGATTGGGGGAGGGGGGCTTCAGTGGCAATCTGAAAACTGGAGTTCCACATCCTTGCTTTTCACCTGTTTGGGCTGCATAAGAGGGATTTCTAATGGCCGTCAGGAATGTATGTATTTACTAAATGCAATTACTTTTCTTATATACAAAGCAAATAGTTTGTAGAATCATGCTAATTTGTGGGTGCCAATTTCCTAACATTATCTTTTTAGTTCAACCCTTACTGAGAACTCAATTGAAATGTGAACTATTCAAAATCTAAATAGAATATTGCCAGAACCTTCAGTTTATGTTGCTCAAAGTGGAGAAATCACCTTTTCTTTTAGGCATGGCAGAATTTGCTCATTGTATTGTTGTTGTTGTTATTAAATTATATTTATATGCTACTGATCCCTCATTCTTCCCCATCCCCACACTCCTGACAACCCCCCATGCACCATCTCTCTTCCCTTTGCTGCTGACACATACCTGGTATAAGAACAGATGTCGCCATGGGCTTCATTAATGCACAAAATGTTGGGTACCAAGTGTTCCGAGAGAATTATTGCAAGGCCCACTGAATACCACAGTAATTCACTGATGCCACAAGACAATATTTTGTTTTCAGTGAGCAGTTGCAGCAGGAAAGAGGGCCAGTCATGGGGTCATCTAAGTACAAACTGTCCCAAATGCTATGCCATTTGAGCTTAGCTTGTACTTTGCTTAGGAATTCCAAAATGGGAAAGTCCATGCTCCAAAGTTCACAATTCCAAATAGGGGCACCATTGCCACCAGACTGTTCAGCCTGCATGAAGTCTGTTTTCAGAGTATTTTGTGGTCGGACTTCCCAGAAGCAGAAAAGGAAAAGTTAAGAACATCATAATCATAACAAGGGTCTGAAGCATATTTGGAAGTTATTGGCTTTGTATCAGACACCTCCAGTTTTAATTTCTAGTTAAAAGACCATCAGAAACAGTTAGAGACTTCTACTAGACAAATACAGTCAGTACTGAACTAGATTACAGAATGACCTGACTCAGTACTAGAATTTGAAGAATATGATTGGTTCACAAGGGCTGCTTGTGCATAAACCAGATCACCATGACTTCAGACATGATGGCTAGCGTTACGGTGGTTAACAAACAGGAATTTCACTGAAGAAATGTTTTTCTGCTACATACGTAGGAGCAGAACAGAAGACCAGCTAGCGTCATCACCCCAGAGGCAAAAATCACAATTCATGGTAGTGTTGGGCTCAGACAGATATTTTTACCTGTATTTTTAAAGCATTAATGACACTATTCTCGTCCATGTCTTCTTAAAACTTCACTTAATTTTTTTTAATTCACTACTCTTCTGGACACAGCTGTCATATGCTCAAAAGCTATGACGCTGTTTCTAAAAGTAAAAATAATTTCAGCAGAAAGCCTGGGCAGCCATTATTTCCAAAAAATCACACTGACAAATACTTTCTCAGAAATATAGCCTTGAAACTTTAAAAAAAATCATTAGCACCTTAAAAGAACCTCAAATTGTATCTTACTCACATATAGCACATGTTTCGTTAGACAATTTTTTTTCTAAAGTATCCATCACTTTCAATTGCATCCTGGGAATATTGCTGCTTTGTAATATGCAGGGTGGTGTGCTGCTTTTACACCAGCATTCACAGTTTCAGGATGCTGCGTTTTCAGTTTGTGTAGTCATTACAAATTACAGATTAGTTTCAGCTTCAATTTGTACAGAGAATGTAAGCCAGCAAAGTGCAAGACCAAAAGAACAGATGTGTCATCTTGTCACTTCCATTAGGCTCTCCCTTGGGAATATTATCATTCTCAGATGTTTTAGATGTACACATCTAACACTGGGGAATCTCCCCTGACATCCCTAGCCAATTGCATGCAGAAACCAATTATTCCACATCATCATAGCTGGAAATGGGTTCATCATTGTATCATGCAAGCTCTCCTACACATATTAATCATATGTGTAAAAGTTATGTGCTACGTTACATATTCCCTCTGCATTTTAAAGGCACTTACATGTGCCATTAAATCTACAACAAACAAGCAAGGGGAAACTTGAAGAGTGGGACAAAATTATATAGAATCTGCTTTTCTCTGTTTCTGTACAAACTAGCAGATCATTTACTATCCTGGCTACTTGAACAATAAGTACAAATAACTAGGGAAGACTTCCTGAACAGTTCCAGAGCACTTTCACATTAGATTAAGCGAGTTGAGAGGCTGTGGACAGAGCCTATAAGTTTGCACATACCTGGCCTCTATGCTGATGTTAAACTGAAGGCACATAAGTAAAGGGGCAGAGTTAGCAGGCATAGCACTATTTTCCCTTCTATACATATTTCCTATACACAATTTCATCATATGTTCAGTCATATATTGGGGTTTACCTTCCAGTAAATATGAAGTGAACTGGACTGCATAAGCCCACAAATTCCAACAGCAAAAGCTGGCAGGTTGTAAGCAGAAAAGTGTTTTCCCAAGTAAGGTATTAGACTGCAGAAACTTGATATAGGATTGTACTTTAAATGTTTCAGAGGCACATACATGGCTGATTGAAAGTTTGGCCATGCAACATCTAGCATACTCCAGCATTACCTTATCATAAGATTGATGACTGCGCAAGTATTCACTAAGTATAACAATGTTGATCTGACTTCCAAGTATCACATGTCCTCAACATGGATAGGAAAATAATAATCTGTCCCATGAAATTAATTACCTCAACTTAGACTAGCGATCCCCAACCTGTGGGCCACGGACCACATGTGATCCTTCGACTAATTGGAGGTGGGCCGCGAAGGACGCCTTCCCCCTCCCAGCCCTTTACTTCATCCCCCCCCCCGGCCCTTTACAACACACTTCGGGTGTCATTGTCTCCCATCACTCCCAAATGGGACTATCTCATTGCAGAGAAACAAGCTCAGGGTTCCCATTGATTTGTCATTGTCATGAGTTAAAATTTCCATGAAAATAAAATGTTCCTTATGTTCATTGTTGTGGCGTGTCTGTATCTTATTTTGAAGGGATGTTTAAACATTACCATAACGATCAGAGAGCGTTAGGGCAGTGGTTGAGAGTAGAGGAGTAAACCACCCCCACCACCACCGGGCCTCAATAAAATTGTCAAGCGTTGAGTGGTCCCTGGTGATAAAAAGGTTGGGGACCACTGCTCTAGATGTCTGGGCTTGATGTTCAGGTGTCTTTGTGGTGCCACATGGAAATACTGCATTTTAAACTCAGACCTGGTTTCTTTGCAGAGTGCTACAGGCTAAAAATATTGAAGAAATGTTGCAAAGATTAGTGTGTTCGTAGTAAATTTTATTCCCAGTTCTAATCAATTCCTTTTGAAATGTTGGCTATTATGAGACAATTAACAGACATTATTTGATACTTGATAGCTGAAACTCATTCATATGAAGTGAGTTTCAGGTGACAGATTTGAATTGTCATGCTTTGCCTAGGGTATAACTTCTTTGCAAGACAACTATTAATTTGTGGAATTTATAGTTGCCAACCGCCAGGTGGTAGCTGAAGGTCTCCTGGGATTACACCTGATCTCCACACAACAGAGGTCAGTTCACCTAGAGAAAATGGACACTCTGAAAGCAGGGATTTGTGGCATTATCCTCCTTTAATGTCCCTTCCTTCCCCAAATCCTGCCCTCTTTTGGCTCCACCTCCAAAAATCTCCAGATATTTCTGAACTCAGAGCTAGCAACCCTATGTGGAAGGTTTCTCAAAAATGGCAACTGTTCCAGGATGGTGATTTCAATGTGTTTCAAAACACATTACTATTGAGTAGTTCCCGGTTTTAGGTTTTCTGTGGTATGAATTTTGTGTGTTTGGATATCTTGGAAGGCTTTTTATCCTGGTACATAGCTTAAAATACATGCTTATCGCAACAGAATTTGTATTGTGTTACAGGTACTTATTTATGTCCTTTTGCTGAAGAGCATTTTGAGAAAGAATGATCCATGGTAAGTAAATCACCCTTCCTTTCCAGATGAATCTCCCTTTCTGTAAATGGATAGAATAGCTATTAGCTTATAAATTAATCACGTTTGCTGTTTTCTTTCTTGTAGGATATGGATTTGTGGCCATTGCTCCTTCTTTTATTAAGCACTACTACTTTGTTAGGCTACTACAGGAAACTTATCTATTCTTTTCTTTTATGTATGTATCATATATCCACATTGAATTATAACTTCAGTGACAACTTTTGTGCTTTTGGTATCATTTTGCAATATATAATGAGACTTTTAATTAATAGTTCTGGAACATTGTGATAGCTATTTTTCTTCGTTCTTCAATATCAGTACTACTTGGTTGTGGTGGGAATGGTTTCTTCTCTTCCTTTTGTTTTGGTTTTTTTAACAGCTCTCAGACATCTTTTTTAGCCTATGAGATAATTATGGGATTTTCATTCTTTTTATAGAGTTATTAAATGTTTGGCATCACAGTTTAAAGAGTTTTGGTAAACAAGCTCAGGGTTCCCAGCGATTTGTCATTGTCATGAGTTAAAATTTCCATGAAAAAACTTGAGGAATGAGTTATCGGATATTTAAAAGAAGAGGAAGAACTAGTCATGAGCAGCCTACAGAAGAGACCACCATGAATGGAGTGTCTGAATGCATTAAAATACATGGGAAAAGAGTATAGGGACCAGGTACTTGATGTGGTCATTAAAGATGGATCATAAAGTAAATGGGCTTCAGATTAGGTAGTAGATGTTTAGACAACACATCAGATTAAAAGAGTTTCTGTGAGATCCTCTGAGGTTGATAGAACTACTTCTTGTGATATTTCATGTTTCAACTTGATGACCTGCTACCAAATTACAGTTTGGGTCACTTGAACAGTTTCTTTAGTGGACAGGAAAACTGTACATAATAATAGGGGAAGATTTATAACAGTGAAACTGTGTGTGCAGTTGCCATGTACCTTGCAACTGTACATTGATGATCAACAGCTTTCCTGCTTTAAAGCAGCAAGGAACACAAAATGTCTATGATCCATACTAAGAATTATGGGTAAACTAGTAATAAAGCCCGCTGTATGGCGAATACAGCGGGCGCTAGAAACTGACCTTGTCGGGCGGCGGGGCTCACGGCAGCAGCTGCTCTCTTGGGCGGCGGCTGTCTGAGGGCTGCCAAAACACAACCTCAAACCCATCCTTGATCCCAATGTACAATATTCATATAACAACATAGATTATATTGAGGGGCTGTCTAAGTTACTCTTTCAGTTACTCTTTCAGACCACTTCCACACTATTGATATTGTTTGGATTTGCATTTTTAAAGGGTCGAGTTTTTCATCCATTTTCACACTGAAATTTTCCTCTGCCCCAGGAAGGGAACTAACTGGAAAGAGCAGCTCTCAGATGACATGAATCTGCAGCCTCCAAGGCTCAGAGGGAAGGAAGGAGGGGGATTGGGGGGGCGGAAGGTGATTGGCTGACCTCTGGACAGACAGGCAAGCCGGTTGGAGGAAGAAGCACTCAGGGACAGGACAGCCACCCTGAAGAAGAAGAGTTGGTTCTTATATGCTGCTTTTCTCTACCCGAAGGAGGCTCAAAGCGGCTTACAGTCACCTTCCCTTTCCTCTCCCCACAACAGACACCCTGTGAGGTGGGTGAGGCTGAGAGAGCCCTGATATTACTGCTCGGTCAGAACAGCTTTATCAGCACAGTGGCGAGCCCAAGGTCACTCCGCTGGCTGCATGTGAGGGAATGCAGAATTGAACTCTGCTCGCCAGATTAGAAGTCTGCATTCCTAACCACTACATCACTACACTCTCTGAGTGGGTGTTAAGTGGCACTTAAGCTATGACACACGCTCCTCTTCCAAGCCCTGACCAGAAATATTAAGTGAAATAGATTGTTTTACACACACTTCGTGTGTAAACATTCAGTATCAGAACTGTTATATGGGGCGAGTGGACATTTTTTACTGTGAATCCTGATTCAGAAATAAGTCCCACTGTAGTCAATAGAGCTTGTTCCTGGAGAAATAAGCATAGGATGGTCTTGGTTAAAACTTCAAAAAGTCAAGTTTCCAATTAAAATAAAAGTCTGCTCTTAAATACACAATGGTGACAGGACTTCTCCACAAATAAACCAGATGAAACCCTTCCTAAAACAGTCACTTGGGTGAATTTACTTCACTTTGCAACCTATTTGAATATTCCTCAAGCAAATCTGCATTTCAAACAAAATGTGAGCAAACTCCTCCTTCTCAAATAAAACTGGACAGTTGACTTACACAAGGTTAGATTTGATCAACCAAGCAAATGTTTATTATAAAATGCAAGGTCTCCAGAAAATAAACTGTCCTTAAATCAAAGAGGCTAAGCTACTTGAAATTACTTTCCAGATACCTAAAAAACAGCTATTAGCCAACACTTTCATAATGTCATTAGGAACACCCAAACACTAATCAGTATGGACATGAATACAATTTAAGCATTGCATCACAAAAAGTTTGTAATAAATTTAATTCCAACTGAGCACTGCTTAGTACAATTATGTATATTTAATATTCAGCACACAATTAGGCAGCACAAATGTCTTTTTCCTATTCTATCTCAATAAATACTTGTCAGATCACCATGAAGCATGCTAGGGCAGGCAACTGTGACTTGCCTGAAACCATCTAACAAGAGCTTGAATTTGGAATATGCCATTTCGTTTCGACAACTTTTAATTTTGAAATGTGATTGTTTAAAATTTTATTTGGCAATCAAGCTAGATAAAAAATGGGAAACAAAAACTTGTTTTTCAGTATTTCAATATTATTTTTCTAATTCAATATTGCATCCACCACATCATACCAATTATGTTAATATAAAATGAAGACGACCAAAAATTATTATGGCATAAAGTTCCATGAGATGCATGAATCCATAAGGCCAATATATTTACATTAAAGGCTGCCAACAATAGAAAGTAATCATGGGGGAATAACCAGTTTAAAACAAGATCCAGTGTAATTACTCCACTCAGAGTGGATGTTGACTACTTACAGATGTTGACAGGCAAAAATAATTCCCATCTGAAATTATTAGTCATGTAAAAATAAGTGAGATCATCCCAAATAACTACATAAGCCAAGAAATAAATGAACAAACACACACACACACACACACACACACACACACACATATATATATATAAAACATCACTATGTATAAAGGTTTTGCCCGCAAATCTATGCATAAACGTATCTACACAAATGTAAATGTATTAGAATCCACTTAGTTCAACAATTACATGAAATTATAATCTGGCCTTTGATAAAGATCTTTCAGTATCTCACTATGAACAAAAGGGGAAAAATAAGATATAATTAGAGAGCAAATTTGAAATTATACTATTATTCTGTTCAATTTCCTTTGTATATGTTCACCTAGTGCCAGGGAAAACCATTCTTTGTTAGTATGATTGCCTGATAATATTCTAGAATGATTGACCATTTATTCAATAGGAGCTAATGACAGGAGATATTCTCCTAATAGTTAGTAATCTAACTATTCGTTAGTAATCTCTCTCCTCCTTTTAGAATGTGATACCCTTCAGAGTTTGGAAAAATAACATCTCATAATTATTGGGATGCGGCAAAGAAACACAGGAGAAAGATTCCTAGTTGAAATTGAGCAGGCAGGAAAAGAATGATCTTGAAGAACAGGGATTCTCTGGAAATCTGAGACTGGATTTCCAGAGTGCTTGTTTCCAGCATAGTCTGTTTGTACATCTGCAAATAAAACAATCATCATGCAAAATAGCACCACTAAGTAGCTATCAGAAGTGCTTCAGCACTTCTACAGCACAGACTGAGCAAAAGATAGTTTGAGTCTGATTAGCAATGACTCCCAGAAAGAAAGCCTCAAAAAATAGACTGAACAAGTCACAAGGAGAATGAAACCTCAAGACCAAAGAGTTAGCCTTTGTTTCCTCCTCATACACATCCCTAATATCCAAACAGCCAAAGTCCTTCTTCAGACTGGCCTTGAAGCTTTTTAACTGCCCTGGAAAGCAACAAAGAAGCTCATGCAGCATCCTCTCTCTCCAGCACCCTCAATGTTCCTACTTCTACCACATGGATCCTTTACTCACAGTGACCGATTATGCACTGGGAACTTCACTGCCCCAGCTTCCATGCAGGAGCACAAATCGGGGGCGGATGAGGCACACCAGGCCAAATGCTCCCCCATGTGGGTGCAGGAAGAGGTGGGGCAACCTGCCACAACTAAAACTCCAGCCTGCAGCCCGGCATGAAACCTCCAGTGCATAAACGGTCAGTATGACAGCACGTAAAGAAGTCTGCCCAGGCTACATCCAACTCAGTCTCTCTAAGAAGACATAGATCAGCCAACAGATGCTGTGCTTTTGACAGAGGCTATAACCAAAGTGATTTGTGGCCCAAAGGCATGGAGAGGAAAGGATTGCGGTGTTCTTGCCGTATACATTCTTTACTGGACAGGAGTAGGATGTTGAGAGGGCATGGGTACCAGTAGCTGAGGTACCCATGCACAACCAATTCTACTGAAGACACAGTATTTCTAGGGGTACCAAGCAGCATACAGCCCAAGAAAAGCATCCCAGAATTCCTGGCAGTGTCACAAATTATGTCTTGCAGTTTCACAAATAATGTGGTGTCTTTGAAGAAAAGAAAAGTTGTTGGTCAAAGAGCAGAAGTGTTCTTTCAAATATAGACAGGTGTGGCAGAGTGAAAGAATGATGGCATAAGAGTTTTAGGGAGAAATCCTTAAACAGGAAGACTCAGAATCCTACTCAGACATTTCCTATGGAGCTTACTCTGAGTAAAAGTGTCTCAGAACTGCCCTATTTTTTCACTTTAATTAAATACATATTTACTTTACAGTCTACCCTCCTCACGGATACAGACACTATATCTTTCGTTTGCAGGATAATTAACTGAGAACAATTAATTTCTTAGTTCCCCATTTTAAAATAATGCGATCGACCCAAACATGTGTGATACTGAAAATCACAGAGAAACCAATAGCTGATTGGTTTAACCACTCCTTAAGCGTCCTGTTTCCATCTGGCATAAAGAGTGTTTTAAGCAAAGAGCCCTCGAGGGGGTGGGTGGAGATCTCCTAGGAATACAAGTGATCTCTAGGCATCAGAGATCAGTTCACCTACAGTAAATGAGGTTTTGGAAGGTGGACTCTATGGCATGACATCCCAGTGAAGTCCGTCCCCTCACCAAACCCAGCCCCCTCAAGCTCCACCCCAAAATCTGATAATCTCGCAACCGGCAGCTGGCAACCCTACATCCTAGGAGGTGAAGCAAGAGAGTGACACCTGTGGGCATATATGGGATGGGGAGGGGGGGGGAGAGATGGGCGTGCATGTAAAAAAGGAATAGGAGGGGGCCCGGGGCAGCAGCTGACACACCTTGAGGAGCATCCTCTTCGGTGCAACAAGCGCTGTGAGGAGGCCGGAGCTGTGGGGAAAGACTTGCGGGGGAGCCACGAAGCGGCCGGTGGGCGAAGGTTCGTGGCGGCAGCAAGAGCAGCCACCGGGCCGCGCTCCCCTTCGGGTGCCGAAGTAGCCCTCAAGAGCCCGGGCGCCACTGCCCGCACGGGCCCGCAGCTCCAACGGGCGGGGAGAGGCGGCCAGGCAGGCGAGGCACAGCCTGCTCTGCGAATCGCGAGCGCCTCGTGAAGCCTCGGCGAAGGCAAGCAGCGTCGAGGCGCTCCTGGGCGCGGGGAGGAGAAAGTGGTCGTTCCGGAGTGGGGGGGGGGGGAGGAAAAGGGACGTGCATGACAAAGCAGCCTCGTCGGAGCCTGGAGTCACGCGCGATCCGCGGTGGGTCTTGCGGAACCTGTAGCGGCGGACTGCAGCAGAAAGCGGATGCGCTCGCTCTTCAGAGCAGAGAGCCATGCCTCGCTCCTTCTGTATAACGCTGAAGAAGATCGTGTGTATCTCGCCCTTCTCCCCAAGAGCTTCAGCCACTTTTAGGCAGAGAGTCCGATTTGCCCGAGGCTTTGTAGCTAATCGAGGATTTGAACCCACAGCCACAGCAAGGGGGTTCCCAATAGGAAGGAAAGAAAAAGGAAGGCATTCTCCGTGAACAAAGGATTATTGCACCTGCTTGAAAATATAATTGTCACTGAGGTCCAGCCCCCAATGGTGACCATGTTGGCAGAAAGGATTCTTCTATAAAATTGTCCTCAAAATTCCACAGGATTCAGAGGTGAAGCATCCACATGGGTAGGTGTGACTGCCCATTCTGCACAAGGACCAATGTTGCCAATTGCTTTCACAAAGAAATGAATAATCCCTAGGCAGACAGGTTACAGCAAACCACTTCTGAATGTCTCTTGCCTTGAAGGATTGTGACTTGATGACACTTTACACACCATCATAGCCACCTGTACAGGAAATGTCATTTGCAGCACCACTGTTTAGGTATAGCTCTCAAGTGCATGTATAAATCATCGATACGTTGCCATAAGATATGAATCAAAACTTGTTCCTCGTACAAACATTTACCTTGGTTACCATAACCTGACCTTTTGCAGAAAAAAAACCCCAGGTTACCTAAAGAATCTGATGCCATAATAAATGGGTTGGTTGTTAAGGAACTTTACCACATGTTAAGCCTGGATTGGTTTTTCTGCAGGTCTGGAAATTTCTACACATCAGTTTAATGCGTGTCATTCATATATGTGCGATGATTTTGCTTCTGTCAGTAATGTACAATGCAGGCTGGTTTGAGCATGTTTTACAGAAAGAAAGGATTTGTTCAGTTTAAATTATGTATGTTCCAGTCTCCAATCTTAATTTCTAAATTGAACTGTGGAGTTGCAAAGCTCTCCAGAAGTCACACCTGCTTATTTGGATGCTCTATCCGTATGGGGGGGGGGGTGTACATATCACTTCATGTGTGAGATTTTTCCAGCATGGAAAAAGTATCCATCTAGAAATATGTGCACCAACATATAATTAAAAATAGGTTATGAGAATGTCTGTAATTATGACAGCATGGTAAAATAGATTTGTGATCGACAGTATAGATGTACAGCGGGGGGGGGGGATTCCTACAATGAGATTAATGTAAATGTAATGTGTGAGACAGTCCTCAGTGTCATGGTTTTATAGAAGTTCAAAGCCATTATTTATTATTACTTCATGTATTCCCAGCTGTAGGGTAAAGCAGGTTGGCATCGTGAGCACCAACAAATTAATTTCTACTCTGTATACTTTGTTGTAGATATGCTTGTTTCTGGCTTTGAATATCTAGATCTGTGTTTTTCCACCCATGTTATTTGTACCAATATTTAGGGGTGGGTTTATAATAAGGTTATATAGTTTGTCTTTACATGTGCTTGTTAACTGTACACTCATATCTATATAGTCATTCTGGATCTCGGGAGCAAAATGTGTTAACAGAATGTAACAATTACTTAAATATATAGTAAATACTTCCTAGGTATCTATTCAGCTACTTTACAACATCTTTCAATCTAAATTTATCACATAGGTTTGTATGTAAGTCCATAGGTTGATCTGTACTGAAGAGGTTGTCCAGAGTGGATGTAGTCCTCTGTATCGGTGTGTATAGTGTATATCCTCTAGATCTGTGTCTGTACTGACAGAGCCTTTGCTGCTTCTGTTACATGCTTAAGGTTGTACTACCTGTTCATCTGTATTCTGCCTCAGCAAGTATAACTGAAATTTTTACTTTGATACATTACACATTTATGTTCTACGTATTTGCCTAACAAATATGGATGCTGGTATCTCTTTCGTGTGATCCTGCTGCTGTGATCAGTTTGGTAGCACAAATTACTGCCATCGTTTGCCTTATCTTCAATTTAATCGCCGCCTTTTACTGCCATATCTTTTACAGGATAGTTTACTATTTTCTTATACTAACACATAGATGTGATTTCTGAAGCTTCTGCAAGGAGCAAGTATCAATCAGCAGGGGCTTTTTAAAACTTACTTTAATTACCTCACACAAACCCCCAATTGGGAACCCAAAGCAGCTTACAACATTCTCTCATCTGTTTTATCATCACAACAGCCCTGTGAGGTAGGTATTTCTTGAGTGCGTAAAATTCACCCAAGGATACCCAGTGACTTTTGCGGTAGAGTGTAATAGAGTGGCATCAAACTTGGGTGTCCCAGGTCCTAGTTCAATGCTAACCATTAGACCATGATGGTTTAGAGCAGGGGTAGTCAACCTGTGATCCTCCAGATGTTCATGGACTACAATTGTAGTCCATGAACATCTGGAGGACCACAGGTTGACTACCCCTGGTTTAGAGCATAAGCAAGAAAGACTGCCCATTAGCTATTTGATATACTTCTTTTTTCCCTTCTTCCTTTTTGGCCATAAAGTCACAGCTGAGATATGTCCTCATGGGGCTTCCATAGCAAGAGACATTCAGAGGTGGTATGCCGGGCAATCCTTGGAGCTCAGG
Organism: Paroedura picta; assembly: GCF_049243985.1. Taxonomy (NCBI): domain Eukaryota; kingdom Metazoa; phylum Chordata; class Lepidosauria; order Squamata; family Gekkonidae; genus Paroedura; species Paroedura picta. The sequence continues at coordinate 97,118,249 of NC_135373.1, forward strand.
GCTTCCACATACTGGCCAGGGCTAACTCTGCTTAGTTTGTGAGACTGGCTACCCAGATCAGAGCGATATATATCAAACCGCCATTCTGTTACTGCAGAGGCTCATCTTCTGTTCCCTCTTTCTAAATGACTCTTTATTCTTACTTATTTTATTTATTTGTCTGTAATTTTATATTTAAGAACTGTTTTATAAATAGAGCTAGAAGTTAGGTGTAAAGTGAAGCCTGAAAATATATTCCAATGTTAAATAAAAAGATCGACCTGTACAGCTAAAGGCTGAAGGCCTAGAGCTACAGGTCTCCATCTGCCCCTAACCCTTTTCACAGAAGATTCATAAGGAAAACTGTGTCAGAGCAAATTATTTTGTGACAAGGGCAACTCTCAGAGTAAAAGTAAGGGATTAAGTTGTTGTATCTGCCCCATTCCATATTGCTTTGATCTTGGTAGAACCACAGATATGTCCTGTTTTCGTACATTTAAACCTTGCAGCCTTTCTAATGCATTATTTGTGAATGTTGTCAGTATAAGATACAAAGTAGGAAACAGCTGATTGAGGGCATTTTCCTGCAGGACTCACAAATCTGAGCCTTGCACCCTTTACATGGATACGCAAATTTCATTGCTAGAAGGCAGAAGCAGTAGTTAAACTGAATTACATTCCACAAAACCTAGAGGTGGGAAAAAAGAAAGTCCTGAGAAAATACTCATAAATCAAATGTACATCCTAAGCAAAGTATTTTCATACTTGTGTCTATGTTTATACTGCTATATAGTGCAAGGGTATCCCAAAGGAGAAGCCACCTTCAGCAAAAATGGCTCTTCAATTCCTTTCCAGGTTTAAACTGGAAGCAATTCACAGGAAGCTGGCTCAAAAGTGTTTTTAGTGTCTCTTGCTGAAAATGGTTTTGGGCAGTCCCATGAGAACCACAAAGTGTAAAGCGAAGGCTCTTCTAAGCATCATTTGCCTACACAGTTAACTGCCGGGAAGAAAGTCGCCAGAAAAGGAGGCACATGGCGGCGGGGCTTCCGAGCCTGAACCTGCCGCCAAGAGAGCTGGAGCCAGATGCCGCCCAGCAACACGGTCCCACCCGCTGGCCAGACGCTGCTCAACGTGGCAGCCGGGCACACCGACCGCGGGACGGCAGCGATCCGCTTTTCCTGGGCCGTCGGCCGCCCCACCGGCTTGGCAGAGTCGCACGGCCCGCGGCCCCTGGCGAAAGGCTTACGGAGGGCGCCGAACTCCCCGCTCCGTGGCAGGATCCAGCCGCTGGAGGGGCGCTGCAAGAACGGGGAGCCGAGAGCCGCGCGGCTGCCGCTGCTGCAGGAGCTGCCGCGCTCCAGGCACACACGCGCCCCTGCCGGCTCGGGCGCCGAGCGCGAAGGCCCCGCCCCCTCCCTGGGAAGCGCTGGCCACGCCCCTCCTGCCTCACCACACACGCCCGCTGCCTCGCTCCCCGCGCAGGTAAACTTTAGCCTCCCACTCGCGACGAGGGGGACGCAGGCAGATGTCACCGAGATCCTGGGCTATTTATAGGCGCGCCAGGCGAACGTGGCTGGAGGTGGGGGATCCTACCTCGCCCCCGCCCCTCCGCTTACAATCGCCGCGAACACGGGGGGGGGGAGGAGCAGGGCGCCCGCTGGAAGGAACTGGGGAGGGGGGAGAGCGGGGGTGCCGGGCACCCAGCAGGAACCTCCACCGCGGGCGCCGGCCGCCTGGAAAGAGCCCGAGGGGGTGTGGTGGTGGTGATGAATGGAGCCCTCCCTTCCCCCCCCCCCCCACCGCCAAGTGTTGCTTCCGCAGGGGCTGGCCTTCCTCGCCCGCCCCCCTTCTGCCTCAGGAGCACGGGCGGCGTTTCGCTGCTACGGGAGGAGGGGCGGGCAGCGGCGGAGGACGCCTTCTGGCATGGCACGGCACGGCACGGGCAAAGCGGGCGATGGTGGCGAGGAGCCCGAGGCAGGTGAGGCCAGGTTCAGCCCTGCCTTCGCTCCACCGAGAGGCTGCCGCCCGCCTCGCTGCCCACCCGGCCGTGCCCGTCTTCCCCCCTCCACACCCACTCACACGACAGCGCGCCCTCCTTTGTCTTGCCACCATCTTACAGAGAGGCGAGCACGTCCAGGCTCCGGCGGGCATGCACCGGAATGCGTCGCGTAGGCACAGCCCGGCAGCAGCCAGAGAGCCATTTTGCCGCCCGGGAGAAGCCCTTAGCCTCGGGAGCGCGTGTGAGCGAGCGAGCGAGGCGGCTGCATGGCTCCTGCGCTGCAGAAGACACCCCCTCCTCTGAAAAGCCCCGCCGCCCCGGAGCAAGAGGGCTGGGCTGGGCTGGGCCCCCTCCGTCTCTCCCTCCCGCGGGCACGACCAGGAGCGCGGGGCGCCTTCGTAGTATGCCTCCCGACTGACGTGCCTAGACTGAAAAGAGCCCCTCCACCTGCACGCAGCGCAGCTCCAGGCGAAGCCTCCCGCCCGCCCGCCCGGCCGGCCCCCCATGGCCAGCGCTCGCCATGCAGCGGCCCTCCTGCCCAGGACGGCCGGGGCCTGGTGTGCTCCAGCCCGAATGCACCATCCCCACAGATCCCCACCCACCCACCGTGTTGCTGTCAGCCAGAAAGATGCCACCCAGTCGCTGGAGCTGCGGGGGGAGACGAGGAGACAAAGGGAATTTGCTACAGATGGGGCCATTTTGCCCCCCCCCTCCCAACGCCACCGCCGCACACACACCTGCCTCCTGCCCCTCCCGCCTCCTCTGGCATCACGACAAGACCCTCCAGGCGACCATTTCCTGGGGTGGCTCTTCCCCTCCTCCTCCCCCCCCCCCCCAATCTCCGGAGGAATCAACATGTCTGAATGGCTCCCCATCAACGCGCCGTACCTGCTCTCCAGACAGCATGGCTGGCTCTTGCCTGAGCCGAGCAGGCGGACGGCCCCCGCGTCCTTCCTCCATGGCAGCCACTAACGACGAGCCGCTATTTGCCCGTGGTCAACCCCCCCCCCACACACACACACCCCAAAAAGTGTCTCCTCCTCCCCCCCCCCTTACCTTGGTTTGTAGAAGCAGAACCTCTAGGCGGACAGATTAAGGGAGTGAGCATGTTGGGAGTATCCAGTCTCCTCTTCTTGCTTGCATATCCACATAAGAAGAATGAGGTTGGGGGCGCAAACGGGGAGGGGGGTGCGCGATTTTTCCCCCCCTAATCTCTTCCCTGCGCGAAGCTTCGGCGGCGGCAACGATCTCGTGTGCCTCGGAGCGGCGTTGCAAGCGCCCAGAGCGGGGAGAGGGCGGCTCGGGAGATGAATCAGAGCGTGTGGCAAGGAGGCTCGTAAACGGCAGGCTCCAAAGAGATCATTCCATTTGCTCCTTTAAACGCACGCACGCACAGGCACACACGCGCGCGCGGCGGGGGGACCAGCCCTGGCAGTTCTTCGGCTGGTGCAAGGGATCGAGCGCTATTCCCGGCGCCCTAGCAGCAGCAGAGGCGGCAGCGGCGGCGGCAGCGGCAGCACAAGCGGAGTCGCGGCGTGGCGGCTGTCGGGTCGGGTCCTCCGAGGAGCATGATGATTCCCCCGGCGTCCCCTCCTGGAGGGAAAGGGAGGGGCAGCGCCGCTCGGGCGAGATGGGTGTGAGAGAGCCCGGCGCGCTCGCCTCCCGCCACGCTGGCACGCTTCGAAGGACGGGGAGGAAAGCGCATCTCCCGGCCCCGGCCCGCGGCGAGGAGGGGTGGCCGGGCGGCTGGCCCGCGGCGAGGACGGGTCCCCAGGTGCTCAAGCCCTGCCGCCGCTGGGACGGGCGCCGAGGCGAACTGGAGACGCCGCCGCCAAGGAACCCCGCGCCACACCGACCCGCGCGCGCGCGGACACACCAGCGCGTGCGCACGCGATCCAGCCCGCCGCTCGCGAGGAGCGCTTCAGTGGCCAGCCGCCGCCGTTCCCAACCCCATCTGCATTGCTGCTGACATGTCGGCGGGCTCTCCCCCCGCCCTCGCCTCGCCTTCCCTTCCCGCCGCCACCCCCGGTGGGAATGAATGGGAAGGGGGGGAGGGGGCCTCAACCGAGCATCACGACCGGCACATTTTGCCTTGCTGCCGTGGGGGCGAGACGCGCACACGCGCGCCCGTGGCGTTGCACGCAAGGCCAGCCGCGCCGTAGCATCGCTGACTTATGGCCATCGCCTACAACGTGCCTGCCGGAGAAATGGCAGCTCTCCGGCCGCAGCGATCCCCTCCGATCGATAGAACCTGCTGCTGCCTGTTAGACGGAGCTGCGCGCATGGCAGAGGGATCGCGACTCGGGCTTATTGCTTCACGATCTTTCCAGGTTGATGCCTCCCTTGGCACGCACGCAAATGAAGCAGCAAAGCGAGTGCGCGATAAGGAAGACCCCCTCCCCCTCCACGATATACCGACGAGCCCCCTCCCACCATGGCAACTGGCACAGGGGGGCTACCGCGGGAGGGCTGGGGCGGGGGCTTGAGTCTTTGCTTCTTCAAACTCACTCGAGATCTTCTTTGACAAAGCAGAAGAATGGGACAAAATCTGTATTCATTGTCACATTATATAGATCTCCCCTTTCTAATGCAACGATCTCATGGATTTCTTTGGCTGGAAGGTCAGCGAAGGCAAGTGAAAAGCCAGGAGGGAGAGACCGAGAGAGAGAGGCACGTTGTGGGAGTCAGCCCACTGACCATGTCCCTAACTAGTGGTGATGGGAGAATAGCTGAGGGAGGGCGCAAGAAGACGAGGGCCCAGGGTCAACCAGCCCTCCCAGTCGTGGGTCACCGGAGCCACCGCTTTCCCTGCTCTAACACGAAGGGGGACTTTCTTTGCTGCCTTCCTTCTAAGGCTGGGCCACTGGTTGAGGCAGCTGCTGGCATCATGTAACCCCAGGGCAAAACCGCAGGCTTAGTCCAACCTCTGAGCGCCTTCTCCTGGAGACGGCAGGGAATGGCATGGGACTTGGTGTGCCGTGGGAGGGGGCAGCCGTTCCGCCTGGAGGAGGGCCTCACTCTCAAGCCGCCTCTAGGGCATTTCCCTCCTTCCAGGCTTCCTGCCTGCCCTGCTGGGAGGTATGAAAAAGAATGGCAGGGATGCTCTTTGTAATCAGTGGGAGAGTCCTGAAAGCCCATTGATCATAAAGGGAGCCAGGAAGGCCAACTGAGTTGTATGTATGAGCTCCACTGAAGTACTTTACAACAAAGAGAAGTTGCAGTGAAATCGCAGAATAGATTTTCTGAGACACTGGCTCTGGAATGACAGCCTCCAGTGTAGGCTGGCCCTGGAATCAACATTCTGGGAATAGAATGACAGCCCCCACCGCCAGCTGAATGACAATCCCTGGGATTAGCACAAGTGTCCTGGGACTAGAATGACAGGCCCACAGAGCCGAATGATGGTCGTTGGGAGTAGCAGAAGAGCTGTGCCACTGGAATGATGGGCCCTAGCTACAGATAATGTTAAACCAGTTTTCTTCCACAGTTAATAGTGTGAGCATAAATTTTCATTTATGAATCCTTCCTGTATTTGCCAGAGGCAGTGGTGGGTAAGAACACTTGTGCTACTCCCAAGGAGCATCATTCCAGTCTCAGAAAAATGATTCCAGTTTCAGGGACTGTCAGTTCATGCAGGTGGCTGCTATTCCAGACCCAGGACAGATTTCATAATACATTCCACATTTCCATTGCAATGTTTGTATTTCAGTGGATCCCATGCAAGTCAATGGCATCCTGACTTCCATTCTCTGTAATGGGTCTTTAAGCCCCTTGTTCCCAATGGCCATTCCTGTCATTTTTTAAAGTACATCCATCCTGTTCCAGTATGTGTGTTTTTTCCTCCATCTTGCTAATTATGCTGGAGCTTATCTGATGCCCATCTGAAGGTTGGTGTGGTGGAGGAAGATGGGGGTGGGGAGAGACAGTCTAGCAAGACTTGGCCCATGGAAGCTAATGAGTGAGGATCCATGTGGATACTCCATAATTAAGCCTAGCATTTTAATTGCCACCTTCAGTATCAGCTGCAGCTAAGCAATGGCAAATTAATCGTAGGCAAATATTGACCTGAATCTTCCCCATACATAGCAGAGGGGGCCCTTTTTTTACTCTGCATTCTTGCAGGCAGGGAGAACCTCTGCCCACACCTCTCCAGTTCACACTCCCCTTGATGCCACAGATGCAAGATCAAATCCTTACACTCCATGCTAATTAATCCGAAATAACCACCATCCCCCGGAAGCTTCTAGCTGCATAATCAAAATCACTCTAACTGCCTGGTATTTCAGCTTCAAGCACAACAGGCATTCAAATGCTGGGGAAAGTTCACGTGTCTCCCACCATTTAGTAACCTTTAATTTCCAGATGATTCAAAAAGGCCCATGCCATGTTACAGCATGTAGATATTCATTCTAATCCTACACAAAGTTAGACATTAAGCCCAGTTTCCAAGAAGCATACTCCTAACAGCTTTAGGTTGATAGACTGCAAAGCAAGCCTCAGCTTCTCATGTGCCCTTCCCACATGGAGAACAGGTTGTGTGGTGTGAAGCCTTGCACACATACCACTGCCTATCCCTTGTTGCAGCACATGAATTGCTGAGGCAGAGAACACTTACACAGCCTATCCTCATAAGGCTTTAGGTCATATAGCACGTGATAGCCATGGCAAGCCTCCGTGACAACCATGCAGGAACAGTCCAACAGCATCAATGATTTACCCATCCATTTTAGGTTCTCTCCACAGGCATTCAGCCTCATTTAGCTTTTTTATGATCAGACTCCAGATCTTGAAACTTTGAAAGGTGCTGCCACACAAGTTGTTTGGACTGGTAGTCCAGGAAGCAGCAGCAGGCTGGCTGGCTGGTCACTGAAACGCAGAGCAAGAAGGAAGTTTGTGAGTAGTTAAAGACCACATGCAAGAGAGCCAATGGAGAAAACAAAAACAGGATTCTTCTGGCTCCCCTAAAAAATTGACAGGATTTTGTTCCAGCCTTAGTGCCCACATTTTCAGAAGAAGGAAGAGAAAACAGTATTACTTGTGTGATGGAGAAGACAGAGTGGAAGGAGAGTTTGGTTAGAGCATTCCATCTCCCAGCTTATACAAAGAGCAACAATCAGTTGCAAAAAGAGCAAGAATATATCCTCTCAATTTCTTCCTACTGCTCTGTAAAGGTAAAGGTATCCCCTGTGCAAGCACCAAGTCATGTCTGACTCTTGGGGTGACGCCCTCTAGCGTTTTCATGGCAGACTCAATATGGGGTGGTTTGCCAGTGCCTTCCCTAGGCATTACCATTTTATCCCCCAGCAAGCTGGGTACTCATTTTACTGACCTCGGAAGGATGGAAAGCTGAGTCAACCTTGAGCCGGCTGCTGGGATCGAACTCCCAGCCTCATGGGCAGAGCTTTCAGACTGCACGTATGCTGCCGTACCACTCTGCGCCACAAGAGGCCCTTGTGCTCTGTACATGACAATAAAAAAACTTTTGTAAGCATAGCTATTAAGCAGCAACAGAGGAGTGAGCTTAGACACAAAAAGAAGCATCCAGACCTTCACAGCAAAACAGAGCTGTTATGATATCAAATTAATCTTGGGTTCCCAACTAAAACAGATACAAAGGTTCTCTTTGCCTGAATCAGAATCACACAGAGCTGGAAGAGACCGCAAAGTTCCATCCAGTCCAGCCCTGACCTTCTCAGGGACTTAAAAATAACACACTCTTGACAGGTGCTCATCCAATCTCCTCTTAACAACTTCCAACAAAGGAGACTCCAAGTCAGCATATTCAATCTACGAACAACCCTCACCATCAGAAAATGTTTTCTAATATTTAAGTGGAACCTCATTTCCCATAATTTGAATCCATCACTCATAGTCCTCGTCTGTAAAGATGCAGTAAACAAGCTGGCCTCTCTTCAACATGTCTACCTTTCAAATAGTTAAACACAGCTATCATATCATCTCTTGCCCTCTTCTCCAAACTACAAATACCCAGTTCTCTCAACTTTTCCTCATAAGGCATGGATTCCAGCCCCTCAACCACACTGGTCACCTTTCTCTGAACACCTTCCAGTTTGTCAATATCCTTCTTGAACTGCAGCACCCACAGCTGGACAAAATATTTCAAATTAGGTCTAACCAATGTAAAATAGAGTGGTATTATAACTTACCTTGCTCCAAATTCTAATATTGTATTAGCCTTCTTTGCTGCCATATCACACTGTCGGCTCAACTTACATTTTTCTGCTGTTCCATGTTGCTTGTTGTTTCACTTCATTATTGTAAATCTATGTCATCTGTACTGTTCTGTTTTATGTGAACCGCTCTGAGCCTTCTCTCTTGTCCCAGAGGGACAGACCAGAACCAATGGGATGAAATTAATTCAAAAGAAATTCTGTCTCAACATCCGGAAGAAGTTCCTGACAGAGTTTCTCAGTGAAACAGGCTTCCTTGGGAGGTGGTGGGTTCTCCATCTTTGGAAATTTCTAAACAGAGGCTGGATAGCCATCTGACAGAGAGGCTGATTCTGTGAAGGCTTAAGGGGGTGGCAGGCTACAGTGGATGAGCGATAGGGTTGTGAGTGTCCTGCATAGTGCAGGGGGTTGGACTAGATGGCCCATGAGGTCCCTTCCAACTCTATGATTCTATGATTCAGGGAGGACAGTATATAAATCTAACAAATAAATAAATCTTATATTTATGCATTGCATTATTATTATCCAAATGTAATCATTTACACATCTCCCTATTAAAATTCATTTTGTTGGCTATGGCCCAATTTTCCAGTCTATCCAGCAGTCTTTTCCTCTGGGGTATTAGCCATCCCACCCAATTTAGTGTCCAAATCTGGTCAATATACCCTCCATTGCCTCATCCTGTTCTAATAGCAACACATTAACCACTAAATCAACAGGCTATATTGAAATGGCTATTTTCTTTTATATTCTCTATAGGTTTAACAGCCCTCTGGCTGAAGAAAATTCAGAATTGTACTTATTCTGGGTGTCAAGTGAAAACCTTGTATCACAGCAAAAGATCATTCAAGTTTATATTTTAAGACTATTTAAAAATCAATCTGATCTGATCATTCTTAAAATGAGTACATTTAAAAGAACCAAAATGGTACAAAAATACTTGCATACCTTAAGATAAAATATAATTTCTGAGATGCTCACCAAAGTGAGCCAAACCCACATCTGAGAGATTCAGAAGGTTTAGGCGCAGTTGTCTTATATAGGCCCATTTATGTGAAATCTACACAATCATACCAAAACTTTTCAATTTGTGGTTTCTTATGGCCACAAAATTTCCCACAGATATACATATGTATCAAAATAATAAACGATTAATTCAACTTGTTCAGAATTTATTCTGGGTATCCATCCACTGATACAAAGTTATGTCTTCCCCAAGGATAGAACAATAAGTTTAGGCCTGCCAACCTCCAGGTGGTGGCTGGAGATCTTCAGGAATTGCAATTGATTTCCAGGCTACAGAGATCAGTTTCTCTAGAGAAAACTGCAGCTTTGAACTATGGCATTTTATCCCCCTGTAGCCCTTCTCCTTCCCCTCCCTCTCCAAACCATGTCCTCCCCAAATCACCAGGAATGTTTCAGCCCAGAGCTGGCAACCTAAAACAGTTGAAAAAGCCTCTACATGTTTTGCAAATCTGAAAGTAAATCAAACTGTCAGCCCTGCATTTGTTCAACTAGTACCTATAACAGACCAGAGTTATGAAAATGTTGCTTCATCTTAACTTACAAGCTGCCTTGGGTACCCTTAGAAGTAAACTAGCTAATTACATTCATTTAAATATTTCTGTCCTGCATTTTCCCTTGGTGAGGACCCAAAGCAGTTGACAACATAGTTATCTCCCTTCTGCTTTTAATTCCTTGACAAGTAAATAGCAACAAAGATACTCACTGCTGAAAGTTAGGACCTAATATATCTCTTCTTCCTCCCACACTCCTAAAAAGTTTCCAATTCTTAAGTTCTTGACTATTGTGAGGCTGTTTTCCCCCACCCACCCCACAATAATCTAAGAAGGTGAATGTTAAATTTGTAGGTTGGAAGGAAGTCAGGACCACTGGGAGTTCAGTCAGCTATTTATTGTGATCTCAGCAAGATGCTACAAGAGACAGAACTGAACTGAACTGAAAAATCCCTGAAAAACCCAACTTATATACAGTGCTAAACAATGGCTCTTCCTGCCAGTACACAATATTGATCAGTTTCAAATGAAACTGACTGGATCCTGCAGAGATGATCTAGGCATACAGTGGTCAATTACATTGCCTGCTTCAATCCTGCCTCAGACCTCAAGTCATGTCACCCTTGGGGTGACACCCTCAACCACAAACCCAACAGTGAAAGGGCATTTCCAAGGCATTCTTTTATAAAGAATTGGCACTGCTGGTTTGGATTTTAGCCTTTGGAAAATAGTGAGGAAGGTTCACTGACTGTTCCTTTAAAATGGTCATCAACATCAGTTCACACTGTATACAACAGAAAATCCACCTCCTGCCTACCACATATCCCCTGGAAAACAGTCATAATATGTAAACAGAATACCATGTCTGCAAACCTATGTTGGACATGCAGCTAGCACTCAGTCACACAAAATCTCAGCTTCGCAGCAAAGGTATTTACAGATGTACATTAAAACATCAATGTCAAGTCTATCAAATGGTTCTTCTGGATTCTAATGCCATTTAGATTCTTTGGAACATACAAACCAAACAGAAAGAGTCCAGACCACCATAGGCGAGAACATGGTTGGGATCCAGTGGTCCATTGGGGAACCCACAGACTGCTGTGGAACTTTCCCACATTCCTTTCCCCTGCAGTGAGGAGAGGGCCAAAGTCACCCTCTTCCGTCAGTGCAACTCAGTCGATGGAAGAAGGGAGGAATTTTACACCCCTTCCTTCTTCCCATCTGTTTGGGTAGTACTCCACATAGGTCCTGAAACTCCAGGAATCAACTTTCCCTGAGTAGCCAAAGGATAGTGTCTGGGTGGCAGGTTAACATGGATAGGGAGGTTGTCGAGAGGCATTTAGCTGCACTGGATGAGTTCAAATCCCCTGGGCCGGATGAAATGCACCCGGGAGTGCTCAAAGAACTTTCCAGAGAATTTGCACAACCCTTGTTCATAATCTTTGGGACCTCTTTAAGGACTGGAGATGTCCCGGAGGACTGGAAGAGAGAAAACATTATCCCGATCTTCAAAAAAGGGAGGAAGGATGACCCGGGAAACTACAGATCAGTGAGTCTGACCTCTGTTGTGGGGAAGATAATGGAGCAGATATTAAAGGGAGCAATCTGCAAACATCTGGAGGACAATTTGGTGATCCAAGGAAGTCAGCATAGATTTGTCTCCAACAGGTCCTGCCAGACCAACCTGGTTTCCTTTTTTGACCAAGTAACAGGTCTGCTGGATCGTGGAAATTCGGTTGATGTCATTTACTTGGATTTTAGTAAAGTTTTTGACAAGGTTCCCCATGATGTTCTGATGGATAAGTTGAAGGACTGCAATCTGGATTTTCAGATATTTAGGTGGATAGTTGTTGTCAATGGTGTTTCATCAGACTGGAGACAGGTGGGTAGCGGGGTACCTCAGGGCTCGGTGCTTGGCCCAGTACTTTTTAACATATTTATTAATGATCTAGATGAGGGGGTGGAGGGACTACTCATCAAGTTTGCAGATGACACCAAATTGGGAGGACTGGCAAATACTCCAGAAGATAGAGACAGAGTTTAACGAGATCTGAACACAATGGAAAAATGGGCAAATGAGAACAAGATGCAATTTAATAAAGATAAGTGTAAAGTTCTGCATCTGGGTCAGAAAAATGAAAAGCATGCCTACTGGATGGGGGATACGCTTCTAGGTAACACTGTGTGTGAACGAGACTTTGGAGTACTTGTGGATTGTAAACTGAACATGAGCAGGCAGTGTGATGCAGCGGTAAAAAAGGCAAATGCCATTTTGTGCTGTATCACCAGGGGCATCACATCAAAATCACAAGATGTCAGTCCCATTGTCAGACCACACCTGGAGTACTGTGTGCAGTTCTGGAGGCCTCACTTCAAGAAGGATGTAGATAAAGCTGAAAGGGTACAGAGGAGAGTCACGAAGATGATCTGGGGCCAAGGGACCAAGCCCTATGAAGATAGCTTGAGGGACTTGGGAATGTTCAGCCTGGAGAAAAGGAGGTTGAGAGGGGACATGATAGCCCTCTTTAAGTATTTGAAAGGCTGTCACTTGGAGGAGGGCAGGATGCTGTTTCTGTTGGCTGTAGAGAAAAGGACACGCAGTAATGGGTTTAAACTACAAGTGCAACGATATAGGCTAGATATCAGGAAAAAATTTTTCACAGAGTAGTTCAGCAGTGGAATAGGCTGCCTAAGGAGGTGGTGAGCTCCCCCTTACTGGCAGTCTTCAAGCAAAGGTTGGATACACACTTTTCTTGGATGCTTTAGGATACTTAGGGCTGATCCTACGTTGAGCAGGTGGTTGGACTAGATGGCCTGTATGGCCCCTTCCAACTCTATGATTCTATGAAGTAGCTGCTGTGGGGAGGGAGAAATGGGGAAGATCCTATATTGCATCCATCTTGGGAGCAAAGAGAGATGCCTTGAATAAGGTAACTAGAGAGAGGGCTGATGACAGCAGGAGAAAGCAGTTGCCACCGAGGGAGTACAGCTTCTTCTCTCAGGGTGCTGGAACTTCCTTGGTGAGTGAGCTCCCCCTCACTGGCAGTCTTCAAGCAAAGGTTGGATATACACTTTTCTTGGATGCTTTAGGATGCTTTGGGCTTATCCTGAATTGAGCAGGGGGTTGGACTAGATGGCCTGTATGGCCCCTTCCAACTCTATGATTCCTTCTATAGGGAGGAGGCAGTCAGGAAGGCCACCTGCAACTGAAACAGCTAAATGAAATGGCACCTGGCTAAATGACGGAGGAAGGACTGGGAGCTGGCCGTATGCTGGAAACTCATTTGGATAGCCTGTCAAGCATGAAGGCATTGTTCTGCATCATAATTAACTGTTCCTTTGACTTTTTTGAGAGTGGAAGCCATGGAGATGGATGAAATAATGCCAAGCACACAAGGGCAGAAGCTGCTTTAGTTCCACACCAACAGAACTCACCTGTTTACTTTCTGCCATTAGACCACATGGAGGTCATTTAATCATATAAAAGAAGGCGTTAATTGTACAGAAGAATTGTGTTTACAGCCCAATTGATAATATCCCATAGGAGGCTGCAAACCATACACCACCTCTCCCCAAATAACGGGCATTACACTTTGATACTAGTCATTTTTATTCTGGCACCACTGGTAGGTGAACATGGCAGCTCAGAGCCTTAGCTATACTTTTATATGTGTGCAATGACATGTCTTAACACCCGCAGCCTCTGCAGTAGCATATTTATGAGTCTGCAAGGTCTAATTATTGACTTCCACCATCACCCATTTGCTTGGAGCTCCTGTCTTCTATTTGACATACTAGACCATACTTTCTCAACCAGAGTTTCGTGAAACCCTATGATTTCTTGACAGCCCTGGAATGGTTTCCCAAATGTGTGGGAGTTAATTAATGTGTGTGTATGATATGACCATTTATGATCATGTTGATTTGCCTCCCCTCCTCAAATGGCCAATGGTGAGCCTGAAGGGGGTGGGAAGGGGAAGGGTCCCAGCTGGGTTTAAACATAGCTATGCTTCCCAACCATATTCTGCACAATCATGCAACTTCTGGGGTTTCTCAAAGTCTGAGGAATGTTTCAGGGGTTTCTCAATGGTAATTTTTTTTAGAAAGTCTGCACTAGACCACAGCCCATCATTTTGTGTTCCCAAGTAGGATGAAGCAATCTGGACTTTTTCAAGCTATCCACTGCCTGTGTTGTTGCTGCATGCTTTTTAAGCTCATACATGGCAGTGTGCTCCACAACTGTGTTACCTGCTCTGAGGAGCTCTCTCTAGATTCTGCACATAAGGTAAATAGGGTTTTTAAACCCTATTTTAAATCAGGCAGAGGGTGGAGTTGTAGAGAATTGTTTTGTTTTTAATTGTTGTTACCATCCTCAAAGGAAAATACTGTATTACCTATGCCCAGGGTTTGAATGCGACTCTGAAAAGTCAATATGTATGGATTTATTGCAAATGAAAATGGGCGATGAACCAGGGGAGGTTATTTTAAAAAAAATCAATGACCAATTGCTCCTTTACCATAACCATGGAAGGAGACCACTGAGTTGGTATTATTAGCTTGAGTAAGACTGGCAGGCTTTCTCTGCAGGAAAATATAAGGTAAAAAGGAAAAAGAGATCAGAAAGACAAATAGTTATGAATACCATAAAAAAGACATGTAGGTTGCTCTTTATTTAGCACAAGAGAAGAGTTTCACAGTGAAATGTAAAGGAAAATAGATGTTATAAAACTTTAGTTGCATACCCTGTGACTTACAGGAGAATTAAGAGCCAAAAATTGACTGCTTGGAAAAGATTTAGTAAAGATTTTAGGCAAGGGTTGACTGAGGCTCATTGCACGTGAAAAGGGTGGACAGAATCCACAGAACTAAGAGAACACTCTGGCTGATTTCATGCATAACATGCCAATGATCTGTAGGTATTCTATGGTGGAATCTTATTACAGAAAAGGGCTTGGATTTTTAATTCTTCTTCACAGTCATATCACATTAGCCACTTGCAAATATACTTCCTACTTGCTGGATAAGGTGGGCCATTCCTCATACTTCAATTATAATTTATTTACTTCCACCTTCCAACGGAATATGCATTGGAAGAGGGGAAACATTGTTAACTTCTTAATTTGCGGGATGGTCAAAATTTAATCTTCCTCCCTTTTGCCTCCAGCATAGGAAGGCTGCACATTTTCCTGGAAGTAATGTAATTTACTTCTGCTAATGTGTGCATAAGAGTGCAGCATGAATTATTATTATTATTATTATTATTAGATTTATTTCCCGCCTCTCCTGATAGGCTCGAGGCGGGTCACAACAACTAATCCCATTAAAATTCCCATTAAAATATCAATCTACTAACATGGCGGCTAAAAATCCCATCCCTCCCCCAATTATTAAGAAGTGAAGAGGATAGGGGAGTAGCGTACACTCCAACTCCTAGGGGGGGAGCGATGTCCCTGATTTGCTGACCCCAGCCTCAACCATAGACCTGGTGGAAGAGCTCCGTTTTACAGGCCCTGTGGAAAGCTGACAAATCCCGCAGGGTCCGCAGATCACCCGGGAGCTCATTCCACCAGGTAGGGGCCAAGACTGAAAAAGCCCTGGCCCTGGTCGAGGCTAGGCGCGCTTCCTTTGGGCCGGGGACGACCAACAGGTTCTCACTCACAGAGCGTAAGGCCCTGCGGGGGGCATAGAGCGGTAGGCGGTCCCTCAGGTATGTGGGTCCCAACCCGCGTATGGCCTTGAAGGTTAAAACCAAAACCTTGAACCGGATCCGAGCAACAATTGGCAGCCAATGCAGCTGCCTCAGCACCAGCTGGATGTGGGCCCTCCAGGATGTTCCAGTGAGGACCCTGGCAGCTGCATTTTGTATCAGCTGTAGTTTCCGGATCAGGGACAAGGGTAGGCCTGCGTAGAGCGAGTTACAGAAATCTATTCTGGAGGTGACTGTCGCATGGATCACTGTGGCCAAGTGGTCAGGGGACAGGTAGGGCACTAGTAGCCGGGCCTGGCGAAGGTAGAAAAATGCCTGGCCCGCTACTCTCTTGACACAGACAGGGCCGGATTTACATGAAAAGAGGCCCTAGGCTATTCCACTTATGTAGCCCTTTCACCTCCCATTTTTAAGTTTGTAAATTACATGAGAGATAATAAAATACATCATTACTGTGATATATATCAATATGTTAAATGAAACATGTTGTGATTGGTACTAACCTTTATAAAAAATGTGGAATATAGGCCCCTCTTGATCTTGAGGCCCTAGGCTGAAGCTTAGTTAGCCTATAGGAAAATCCAGCCCTGGACACAGAGTTAAAACTTGGCCACACATTTCACGAGATCAAGAGAGCTTAATTGCTTTAGACGTAGAATGCCAACATAGGGAAGGCTTGGTAGTTGAGGTATGAAACAATAGCTCTGGAGTAGGTTCAAGAGAATACTGAAGGAAGAACCTGCTGAAAAGGAGATAAGTTTGAGGAGGAGGAGGAGATGAAGTAAACTGTGGGCAGGGCTTGGAAATGTGAAAGGAATAAAGAGTGGGAAAGACACCTCATGGGAAATGCACATGCAACACTCATCTCTGAAAAACTGTCTCCACTATATGCAGTATTTTCCAGGCAACATGGTCTGGAAACGCTGGTAAATGCCTTCCTTTTATGTCTAATGACTCCTTGCCTCTGGATAAATGGCTCTTTGTCTGGTCTAAGGATATCTACTGGTTCAGTGATGCAAAAGACATCCCTTATGGATTTTATATTGGAGCCTTCCTGTCAAAACACACGCCACATGGGTAGAAGGTTTTAAACAGAAGACTCAGGGTTACTATAGTGCCTGGTGGGAGAAAAATCAGTGGGAAAACAATCTTGTAGGCAATCATTTTAAAATATTAAACATATGCATTGGTGACATTGTAGACAGGATGATATAGGTAGAGTCCAGGATTTAATTTGCTCAGCAGAGGAAATCTGTAGATTACATATTGTTCCAATAAATAATATTCACCCTCTTCATTTCACCAAGATATATTTTTTGCTCAGACTTAAACATCATGGGGTGTAAAATGGTACAGGATAGCTCAATGTTGTCAGATCCTGGGAAGCTAAGCAAGATTGGTTCCCTGGAAGAGAGACCACCAAGGAATATCTTGCAGAAGGCAATGGAAAACCACCTGTGCTTCTCAGCTGTTCTGAAAGCCATATGGGATCACCCTAAGTCAGCTGAGACTTGATGTAACACACATAACATCACAGATGCTGTGTGCAGTCTACCCAGGAGATCCAAGGATTATCTAGCAGCCAGGCAAGGAATGTTCATAGGTGGTTTGCCATTTCCTGGTTCTGCATCATGACCCCTAATGTTCCTTAGGGGAACTACCATCCAAATCCTTGGAGTTCTCCCATCCAAGTACTGCCCAGGGCTGGCTTTGCTTAGCTTCTGAAATCTGATTGGATTAGGCCCAAGCTATCCAGGTCAGGGCAGAGGTTCAGTGAATTCCAGTGTGATGAAAGAACACCACATACAGTACAGGGGACCCCAACCATTTCTGAGCCTGCAGCTACCTTTAGAATTCTGACACAATGTGGTGGGTGCCACCATAAAAATGGTTGTCACAAAATGGCTTTTAGAGCTTACTTTGGGTCATACAGTGAAGATCCTTAGGCCATGATGGCAGCTGCTGCCAAAGCAAAGTCTTTAAAAATCTGCATAGTTGTCATATCTCCAGTAGCCAATCAGGAAGCTTGTGGCAAAAGCCCCACTTGGCCCTACCCACTTTCTAAAAATACTTGGCAGACACCAGGAAAGAAGTTGGACACCATGGCCCCCATGGGCACCAAGTTGAGGACTCCTACTTTAGGGCCTTCCATATCAGTTAACTGACAACTAATCCCATTATCAGCTGTTACACTACTGCTACAAACCTAATCCAAGTTGTTGGTGGAAAGTGCTGTCAAATCACAACAGACTTACAACAACTCCATAGGGCTTTCAAGACAAGAGACACTCAGAGATGGTTTGCCATTGCCTGCTTCCATGTTGTGACAGATTATTTTATACACCAGTCTACCACGCATGCGCGGACAAAATCACTCCCTTTCCTTGCCTTATTCGCCCCTTCATAGCCATTCACCAGTCTACCTTTTATCTGCCATCTTCAGCCATAGTTATTACTTTTTAATTTATTTATAACCCACCTTTCCTTACAATGGGGACCAAAGCATAAACAGGGTTTCTTTACCCATAACTGTTGTTCATATATTTGTAACTGTGCATACACACATGGGTACCACACAGATGCACAGCCCAACCACTGGGAGACTTTTCACTAGCATAGAAGCTGCCCTTGAGGGCCCCTCCATTTGGAGCTCCATGGCTGTTTCCTGCCTAACAGTCACATGCTAAGGGAGGGGCCACTCCACATACCTCCACATACCTTGGTTCTCCACACACTATTTCTGTCATGAATCTGAAGACATGGAAGCATTCTGAGTGTTGGTGACATGCTGTAACAATGTTGGTTCTCATCCTTGGCTATTTGTGTAAAGTGCCATTTCTCTAGATTTCTCATGACCAAAATCCCTTTGTATGTGTTCCAATGATGTTTGACCTATGGCCACAGAAATGTAGCAGTAGTGTTGCTATGAGACTGAAGTGATGCATGATGGCAGTGTTCTATTTGACAGTTAGCTTTTGACGGTTGTATGTGAGAGAGAAGGAGAGATTAGACTGTTCATGTTCAGGTTTATCTGTCAGAAAATGAAAATGTAATCACTACTTTTGTGTTGTGAATATCAAATGAAACAACCAGACTGTTAACTTTGTATACACAAAAGAAAAGGAAAGTGTATCTTTGAAGACCATATTTTAACCTCAGAGAAAAAGTTACTGTTAAAGATTGTGTTTGACTGTTCTCTAGTATGTAAGTAAATATATTCAGTATTACTACAGAAGATGATATGCCTTAATTTAAAAAAAAAATAACTTAGGAATTGCTGTTTTCACCTGGCAGCATTAATATACAATTTTTATCACTCCGCTGAACAAACTCTAACTGGGAGATTAGTGTCAATTGACCAGCTTCCACAAAAGATTTTGTTGGGTGTTTTTCAGTTAAGATATTGATAGAAATCAAAATCCCAGTATTACTCTCAATAATTTTTTACCATTAAACTCAAAAGGTTATGGCCCCAGCCCAGCACAGGTGATGAGAAGCCAGATAAAATAGTGAGAAAATTTAAATTAAAAACAAAATTCCTTGAACTATTGAATTATAAAGTAAGCAGCAATGTTCCTAATGGAAGAAAGAGAAAGGGGAACAATGCAACAAATTTCCATACTAACTGCAAGTAACTATGATCACATCCAGCCCATTCTCCACCAACTGCAGTGGCTGCCAGTTGAATTCCGGATCAGTCTCACAAGGAGCGGTCCTCTCTCCTATTCTATTCAACATCTTTATGCGCCCTCTTGCACAACTGGTACGGAGGTTTGGGCTGGGTTGTCATCAATATGCCGATGACACCCAGCTCTTCCTCCTGATGGATGGTCGCCCTGACTACCCCCAGAAGCATTAGCCAGCTGCCTGGAAGCAGTGACGAGATGGCTGAAGCAGAGTCGCCTGAAGCTCAATCCTTCAAAGACGGAGGTCCTGTGGCTGGGTAGGAAGGGACCATGCAAGGAAGCACGCCTGCCTGCCCTGGATGGTGTACAGCTCTCTACGGCTGACTCTGCCAGGAACCTAGGCGTGATTCTGGATGCTTCCCTTACAATGGAAGCCCAGATGACAAAGGTAGCGTGGCTGGCATTCTACCATCTCCGCCAAGCCAAACTACTAGCGCCCTACCTGGCCCCGGAACACCTAGCCACAGTGATCCATGTGACGGTCACCTCTAGACTGGACTTCTGTAACTCACTCTACGCAGGCCTGCCCTTAGCCTTGACCCGGAAACTACAGCTGGTCCAAAATGCAGCGGCCAGGATCCTCACAGCAACACCATGGAGGTCCCACATCCGGCCCATTCTCCACCAACTGCAGTGGCTGCCAGTTGAATTCCGGATCAGACTAAAGGTTCTGGTAATTACCTTCAAGGCCATTCACGGTCAGGGCCCAGTGTACCTGAGGGACCGCCTCCCTGCCTATGCCCCCAAAAGAGCTCTGCGCTCCTCCGCCACCAACCAGCTAATGGTCCCTGGCCCTAAAGAAGTCCGCCTGGTCTCGACCAGGGCCAGAGCATTCTCTGTCCTGGCCCCCACCTGGTGGAATGAGCTTCCAGAAGAGATCAGGGCCCTGACGGAGCTTAAACAGTTCCGCAGGGCCTGCAAAAAGAAGCTCTTCTGCCGGGCATTTGGTTGAGACCAGGCACAACCAACAACAAACGAAGGGCCCCCGCTCTCCCCCCCTTCCTCCCAGAACTCCACCAGAGTGCTCTGGACCTGTTGTGCCATTTGCATGGTTGCATTGTTATACTGTTATATTATTATTATTGTTATACTGTTCATTATACTATTTTCTGTTACAACCACTGTTATTATTATTATTATGTATTATTAATGAAGACTGTTCCATGTATTATTTATATGTTTAATGTAAACCACCCTGAGCCTACGGGGAGGGCGGTATAGAAATATAATAAATAATAAAATAATAATAAATAAAAAGAGAAATAGTATCTAAAAAGGCAGAGCAAAGCTATGCAGTTATTGAAAAGCCTAAGCCTGACCAAGATGAAGAAGAAATTAAAAGGTGGGAAATACAAGATGCAGTTGCTACCAAAATAATTTTTGCCTGCTTAGATGATACTCAACTAATTTATGTAAATGACTGTACATCTACAAAAGAAATGCTATTGAAGTTAGAATTTACATTTGACCAGAATAGCTAAAAAACACAAAATAGGTGGATAAGGCAATTAGTGAAGATTAGATTCGAAGAAAAAGAATGTGAAAATATATCAAAAATCTTCTGACATTAACAGGATTAGGATTAATGAACAGTAAATAATTGGCTTTCTAATGGAGACAATGAGTGAAAAATTTGATGCATTTGTCTAAGTATCAGAAGGAAAAGAAGGAATAACTTTTGACGAAACTATTGCCAGACTTAAGACAAGACAGCTAAGAAATCAAATCAGCATGAAATCTTGCATTCAAAAGGATCAAATTACTCTATTACTAAAATTAGCAAAGAGAGAGGAAAAATTAAAAATCAGTTGTCACGCTTTTCAGTTGTGATAAATATGGTCACATTGCAAGAAACTGTCCATCACAGAAAAATGAATGAGCTAATCATAACTATAACAAACCTGTAACTAGAAAAATCAGAAGCTTTAAAATACTACCGAATTAAAAGTAAAAAGAAGAATTTTAGAGAACAATTTTTTGTCCCACAAAATTAGAGGGGGCTTCTAATAAGGAATAATAGTTTGGAATCTGAAAAATTGATAATTTTGGATGCCCTAGTCACAGTACTCAAAATAATTTTTGAAAACTAAAACAGAAGTACAAATGGTACACTGCAAGTGGCAAATGGTGAAGTTATGAGAATAGAAGGATCTGGGAGAGGACATTTAAAATTTAAGCTATCCAAAGCAACTGCTGAACATATGGTTAGTAAACATACCATATATTTCAGAGTTGGACTGTAATATGCTGAGTATGTCACCTTTAGATAAGAAAAGTATTGCTGTGCATTTTGAGAAGGGCAGATACACAATAACTAAAGACATTATACTTTATGCACAAGCATTTGAAAATGAATTATATGAACTTTCAGGACAATATACAATCACAGCCCAGATGTGTAAAGAAGAGAACAGTCTGGAAAGATGGCACAGACAATTTGGATACAGAGATACAAAGGGGATGCTTGAACTACAGAATAAAGAACATGCTACTGGAATCAAAGTAAATATATGTGATGAAGGTAACACAAAAAGTGCATAGACTGTGTTATAGTGAAGGGTGTCAGACCCTCTTTTCCACTAAGAACCGAGGAGAGAAGCACTGTAGTACACAGTGACATTTGTGGACCTTTTTGTGTGCCTCAATAAGAGGAAATAGATATGCTCTAATATTTGTTGATGATTTTTCAAGGTACTGTGTGACCTATATCAGTGGTCCCCAACCTTTTTATCACTGGGGACCACTCAACACCTTTTACTGAGACCCGGTGTGGGGGGGTAGTTTACTCCTCTACTCTCAACCACTGCCCTAATGCTCTCTGATCGCTGTGGTAATGTTTAAACATCCCTTCAAAATAAGATACAGACACGCCACAACAATGAATATAAGGAACATTTTATTTTCATGGAAATTTTAACTCATGACAATGAAAAGTCAAAGGGAACCCTGAGCTTGTTTCTCTGCAACGAGATAGTCCCATCTGGGAGTGATGGGAGACAATGACACCCAATGTGTGTTGTAAAGGGCTGGGGGGGGATGAAGTAAAGGGCTGGGGGGGGGAGAAGGCGTCCTTCGGGGCCCACCTCCAGTTAGTCGAAGGACCACATGTGGTCCGCCGCCCACAGGTTGGGGATCGCTAACCTGTATGATAAAAGAAAAGAGCCAAACCCTCAAAACATTAACAAAGTACATTGCCATGGTGACAAACAAATTCCAACTATTTCCAAAAGTACTTCAGAGTGACAATGGTGGTCAGTATATTTCACACACACACAAAAGCATTTCTTGAAGAAAAAGGTATCCTGCACATGAAAAGTTTCACACCAGGCTCCACAAAATATTTTGTCATTTCTTTTTCCAGTTAAAATATTGTTAGATATTGATAGAAATCAAAACCCCAGTATTACCCTCAATATCCCAGTATTACCCTCTATCTATTTTGGATTCATAACCAGTGCATCTTTGCCAGTTAGGTAGGACCCAGGAAACAAAATTTTCATCCATTAGCAGTAAATAGGACATATAGAATCATAGAATCATAGAGTTGGAAGGGGCCATACAGGCCATCTAGTCTAACCCCCTGCTCAATGCAGGATCAGACCTAAGCATCCTAAAGCATCCAAGAAAAGTGTGTATCCAACCTTTGCTTGAAGACTGCCAGTGAGGGGGAGCTCACCACCTCCTTAGGCAGCCTATTCCACTGCTGAACTACTCTGACTGTGAAAAAATTTTTTTCCTGATATCTTGCCTATATCGTTGTACTTGAAGTTTAAACCCATTACTGCGTGTCCTCTCCTCTGCAGCCAACAGAAACAGCATCCTGCCCTCCTCCAAGTGGCAACCTTTAAAATACTTAAAGAGGACTATCATGTTCCCTCTCAACCTCCTTTTCGCCAAGCTGAACATTCCCAAGTCCCTCAACCTATCTTCATAGGGCTTGGTCCCTTGGCCCCAGATCATCTTCGTGGCTCTCCTCTGTACCCTTTCAATTTTATCTACATCCTTCTTGAAGTGAGGCCTCCAGAACTGCACACAGTACTCCAGGAGTGGTCTGACCAGTGCCGTATACAATGGGACTATGACATCTTGTGATTTTGATGTGATGCCCCTGTTGATACAGCCCAAAATGGCATTTGCCTTTTTTACCGCTGCATCACACTGCCTGCTCATGTTTAGCTTACAATCCACAAGTACCCCAAGGTCTCGTTCACACACAGTGTTACCTAGAAGCGGTTACCCATCCAGTAGGCATGCTTTTCATTTTTCTGACCCAGAAAAATATATTGGTATAGTTTCCAACTGGCTGGAAAGAAAATGACCTGCTCATTTATGTTTGTGTGTGTGTTATCTGCCATCAAGTCTCTTATCACTTATGGTGATACTATGAATTAATGACCTCCAAAACATTTTATCATTAACAGTCTTGTTCAGGTCTGTAAACTGAAGGCTGTGGATTTCTTTTATCTCTTCAATCCATTTCATGTTCAGTTTCCCTCTTTTCCTGCTGCCCTCTGCCTTCAACTTTTTCTAGCATAATTATCATCTCCTTAAGCTTGGTACAATAAAATCAGAGTCCAGTAGCACCTTTAAGACCAACAAAGATTTATTCAATTGAATGAATCTTTGTTGGTCTTAAAGGTGCTACTGGACTCTGATTTTATTTTGCTACTTCAGACCAACATGGCTACTCATTTGAATTTAAGATTGGTAGTTACAGAAGCCTGAAAGATAAATGTAGACTAAGCTGTGAATAAAACTTTTCACATACTTTGGAAAGCTGTTTTTGGAGTGTATGAAAAACTTTGTTTTATATGAATTATCAATTGAGAAAAGTCATATTGACAGAAATGATTGTCTTGATTTTCATGTAAACACATCAAGCAATAATTTGAAGTAAAAACCTTTGGACAACAGCATTTGTAGAAATTATACCTCAAGCCATTATTTGCATAGACATTACTTTGGAGGGGGGAAGCCATCACAGAGGTCTTCCACCTCACCTCAAATTTAGCGCTCATTGATTTCCTTAATGCAACAGGCTTGGCTCCTAGTAGGGAGATAAAACACAAAGCTGCACCTTAAATTGAGGCTTAAGTCATTCTCTGGCTCCTTCCAATGCTGAAATACAGGAGAAAGTATGGGCCATTTCGCACGGCTTCAAAATAGCACAATGGTTGCTAATTGAAAACGCTACTAATTTGCCTTAACGCACGACGTCGCAGACAATCTGCAACACTTCTGAAACCAATCAGCAAAAAGCGCTTCGTTGTAGCGCTTTTAGGGGAATCCAGAAAAGTGGATTCACCCTCCGGATAGCGATACACTCCTGCAACCAATCTGCAACACTAGCGCTAAAGACCTGTGCGTTACCATGGTTGCGGGTTCTTCAAAGTCCCTCCCCCTGAGCCTGTCCTCCAAACTTCCGGCGAAGCGATCACCATTTTTTTTT
The DNA here is from genome assembly GCF_049243985.1 of Paroedura picta. NCBI lineage: Eukaryota > Metazoa > Chordata > Lepidosauria > Squamata > Gekkonidae > Paroedura > Paroedura picta. The sequence goes on from NC_135373.1 coordinate 97,142,780, forward strand.
CTCCGAGCGAGCGGGGATAAACACACCAGCGAGCCTCTTTCTGTTTAGAGGCTTCCCTGGCTTCAGTCCTTCACCTTTAGTCACTAAGCACAAACCACATAAAAGCCCGTTTGCTGAAATAAAGTCCCTTTATTTTTTACACATTAATTCAGCCGAAAATCGGGCCCGTGAGAGGGGGGGGGGATTTATTTTTTATCACTCGAGGCAGCGTGCCAACGATCATACAATCAAACGACAGCTCACATTAGGCAGCTGGATGGGTCTCTCCGTTGCAACGAATCTACCTAGATTCGTTGCTATGGGTCTGTTTTTTTTTTTTTTTAAACCTTTCTTAAAGGGAAAGGGGCTGTTTGGGAGCATGCTAACGGCTGCCCATTGGCTGCTTGACGGCCAGGGGCGGGACGAGCTTGGCAATAGCGCTTCCTTTCTAGCGATTTCTGCCGAGACCGGAAGCCTGTGGGAAACGCTAAAAAATGCAACTGATTCCACTACAAAGGCAGGTATGCATAACGACGAATTCCACTATTTTAAATGGCGATTTTTCATTCCGCAAACAATTTGCAACAAAGATCCCCGTGCGAAAAGGCCCTATATCTCCATACTAGAAACTGTCATTCTGTATTTAATTGCATTTCAAAATAAAACATAAAATAGTGAAGTGAAAGGTAGTGCTGAATTTCCCCCAGATTTACCTTGTGGTACAAAAGGAGGGATTTTAAGATCTTGAAGTCCTTTCTGAAATCATACTCTCACATACACAGAGATCTTTTTTTCATGGTTCTTCACTGCTTTTGCAGCCCAGTCATCTGTTGCTTTAGTGCCATTTGTTAAAAATTAGACTCCTACTTCCTAGAAACAGTGAAGTTGTCATGTAGCCAATCAGATTTGGCTACATGACAATATCTCTAGCAGCAAGCAAAGCTATTAGAAATAAGGGCATTGTTCAGATCTGATTGGCTATGTGTCAACTTTAAGTGGCAGTAAAGCCACAGCTGGTAGGATTTGCAAAAGATGTTAAAAGTTATTAGAAAGAAGAGAAATTAAGGAGTTGCCATCTCTGGGGTGCAAAATCCCTGTGGGGGTGCAGACCCAGGAGACAAGAATTTGGGGAAAGGGTCTTTGCAAGGGTGTGGTGACATTAAATCCACCCTTTGAAACTGCTATTTCCACAGGGGACTTGATCTCTGACGTCTAGATATCAGGTTTAATTCAGGCAGAATGTCAGGCCCCACCAAGATGGCGGCAAGTCATTAAGGAGGCAACAGATTGGGGTGGTTGCTGAAGTTAGAGGTTGGTGGCATGAAGCTGTGGAAGTGGAAAATACCATCCAGTTGCAAGGATTTTCAAGGCAAGAGGCATTGAGAGGTGGTTTGCCATTGCCTGCCCCTGCTTAATAATCCTGGACTTCCTTAGTGGTCTCCAATGCAAATTCAAACCAGAACTGACCCTGTTTAGCTTCAAAGATCTGATTAGATCAGGCTAGCCTGAGCCATATAGATCAGGGAACTGAAGCTGTAGGATGAACATTTTACCTTCTTTTTTGCTCAAAATTGAATAATCGGCAAAAGGAGAAAGCATGTTTCATAGTAAGATGTTTCTGGAAATGATAATTATTCTGGTTCAACAGTAGGTAAAAGTGGCACAAGACTAACCTCGCTCCACACAGAATGGATGCCATCCATGGGCAAACATTCAATCTGCTTCTCTAGCATTCTTGTGTTTTTTTCTACTCACAGGATAAATAGCCTATTTTATAAACACAAATATTGATTTTAAAAAGGATAGTTCTTAACTAATCATTATGGCTTTTGAAATCCACTCAAAGCAAATTTTACAACTTCTTTTCTAGATGGTAGAATCTGGAGCAGGCTAAATTACTACATCCCTTGTCAGGGGAAAAAATGCTTTTTAGGTATACAAAATTCTAGCAGTTTATTAAAAACAGCTATTAAAATTCTGGACATTTATTTTTGAAAGAAACACCACCTCTAAATGCAGAAAATATTATTAAACAAATGCCATTTTGGGCTGTATCAACAGGGGCATCACATCAAAATCTCAAGATGTCATAGTCCCATTGTATATGGCACTGGTCAGACCACACCTGGAGTACTGTGTGCAGTTCTGGAGGCCTCACTTCAAGAAGGACGTAGATAAAGCTGAAAGGGTACAGAGGAGAGCGACGAGGATGATCTGGGGCCAAAGGACCAAGCCCTATGAAGATAGGCTGAGGGACTTGGGAATGTTCAGCTTGGCGAAAAGGAGGTTGAGAGGGAACATGATAGCCCTCTTTAAGTATTTTAAAGGTTGCCACTTGGAGGAGGGCAGGATGCTGTTTCCGTTGGCTGCAGAGGAAAGGACTCACAGTAATGGGTTTAAACTACAAGTACAACTATATAGGCTAGATATCAGGGGGGGGAATTCACAGTCCGAGTAGTTCAGCAGTGCCTAAGGCTGCCTAAGGAGGTGGTGAGCTCCCCCTCACTGGCAGCCTTCAAGCAAAGGTTGGATACACACTTTTCTTGGATGCTTTAGGATGCTTTGGGCTGATCCTGCATTGAGCAGGGGGTTGGACTAGATGGCCTGTATGGCCCTTTCCAACTCTCATGATTCTATGATTCTATATTTTGACACTAAGTTAGAAATTGACTTATATCAATAATGTGTTCCCAAGTGTGACAATTATGAAATGACAGTCACTTGTGCTAATGGAGCTTTGTGGCTCTTAGTGAAACTTGGACTACTCCCTTGATTTTTAAGGGACTAGGATCCTTCCCCTTTGCACTGTGTACCTGGGTCATTCATGGCAGTTGATGTTCAATACATTCACATACAGTTTCAATGCAGTCCTAAACAGATTTACACCTTTCTGAGCCCACTGACCTCATGGACTTCTCTAGGAAGGGTGTTTTCTGGTTGTTTTATTTGGTAGAAACAATGACTAACTGTTCTGGGTTGGACAACATCCCACTCAGACACATATCTGCCCTCTTCATACTGCCCTTCACACCCCCACCCCCAATTGCTTGGGAAAATGAAATCAGACTGAATGGTATCAGAAGAACTGTCAGACTGGGATTGAAATTGCATGGACTCAGAATATTTGCTATTTTATAAAGGAATATAACCTTTATGATTTTTTTGTATTAGAAAAGCCTGTCAAATTCTGCAAAGCCTCCACCAGAGCATTGAAAACTAAATCAAAATTCCAGCAAGGAAAGAGGGATTTAAGTTTAGGATTAAGCATTGAAGTTGCTCCCAGGAAACAAATTATTATTGGATGGGAACCAAGAAAGCAATTATCTAGTTTGCTGCACATACAACTGAGGGCTGCTGCTTGTACCCAGAGGGATCTGAGAAAAAGGCCCTTACCTAACCAGGCTTGTATTAAAGACAAAAATGCTGCTTACTTATATTCCAAAACCATTTCCTGGCTACCCGCCATCAGCAAAAACAAGTTTCTTTGAACTTTAAAAGAGGACCTTGATGTTGACTGGCTACTACTGAAATATTGTAAACAAAAACACTTAAAATCCTAATCAGGCTGTGTAGGTTACTTGGGCGGGGTGGGGACCAGGTAAACATAATTCACATTATTCAGGAAACAGACTGCCAAGAACAACTGTTCACCATGCAGATGGACCAATATAATTATGGTAACAACTGATCAGTTCAACAAGCCAGACTTACCTTAGGGCAACCCTAGAAAAAGATTTGTGTAGATTACAGCTAGCCTGACAGCAGAAACCATCCAAACAGTCCCTTGAGATAGCAATACTTTGAGAAGCCTTTGATTATTTTAGTCTCTATGTTAAGCTCGGAGGCTGATATGCCTCCAGGAAGTAGCACATGATCCAAAATGAAGTCTCTGTGCCCATTACAGTACCACAGAGGAGCTTGTGGCACATCACTTGGATTATACAAGTACAATCTTCTGAGTGCAAAACATCTCAGGACAGTCCTGACTCTGGCAGAGTTCTTCAATTTGGGCATCTGAAGAAACAGCTTACAACAAATTTCTGAAGGACATTGGCAAACTAAATACAAAAGACCTCTTGAGGGTCAAGGGCACCCTGTGCTCATGTTTCTCTCAGAAGACCTGCCGTCTCCAAGTGCCTGATGATTTCCACAGTTATTCTCCCAAAGACATAATGAATCAGAACAAAAAATGTGATTCCCCTTAATGTGAACCAAGAAAAAACATAAATAACTTCCCAAGTACATACGCAGTTTGTGTCTTTCCTTAGTTCCAGTGGGCATCCTTCAACTCGGCTCAAGTTCTTTTTATTCAAAAACAATTACCTGGTTGCCATTGGCAACCCCTGTGGCATAGAACTCTGGTCCTCCACAATTCCATTGCCAAGCTGGCCAACAAAACATCTTTGAACTTTGCAAGTGAGATTTTATTAACTAAATAAAAACACCACAGCTATAACAATATTTTCCCTCAGACATCCAAGGAGACAGAAGGAGTAGAGTTGAAGAGAATAAATGGTCCCTCCCTGCTTCTTTACTGGTATTTCCCCACCCACAGGTAGCTGAGATGAAATCAAAGATTTAAGGCTCTTATGACTAGTTAGCTGTACTCTCAGCTGCTAACTATCACCAGCTCTTATATCCTGTAGCAATCATGTGGTTGCTGGTAGCTCCAAAAGCAGGTTCTTTTTCAAATAAAAGAACAAAATTACTCCTAGCCTGTAGAAATCTTGTGTTCAAAGTAACTCTGGTAAGAAACAGAGGCTGTGATCACCCATGCATTCTTAAAAGAGTAGTAGGTAACAGTAATGTTACCAAATGTCTGGAGAAAAAGGGTCATCTGTGTTTTATAGAGGCTTGATGACTGTTATTTATTGTGTTATTTACTTGCATTCCATGAAAAGCCTGGCCAGAGAGTTTCAAAAATCCACAGCTTCCTGTCCAAATGGTGTGCAAACTCTCATCAAATATAATCTTTCTGAAAAGATCAGAGCAAAGCAGGTTTGGGAGACATCAAATAAAAGCATGGTAGGAAACAGAAGTAAGCCAATAGGAGGGGGGATGTCATGTGGATGCTCCAAAAGAAAAATGTCCTTGTATGAAAGCCTAAGCAGAGCAAAACACCAATGTGGAAGTACTCTAAATTGACAATCATCTGGACATCCAACCACAGATCACAATTATGAAGGTGTCTGTTGTATAATCAAGAAACCAGGAACAAGAATGTGGATAGCAGTTGCTAATGTGTGAATAGAAAATCCTGCTGCCACAGAAGTTTACAAACTTACTTAATTCCTTGCCCCTGCAGTAGTGCACCTGACAGGAACTGGGAGGGAGGGAGGATGAATAACACCCATATGTCAACAGCGTTAGAAAAAGCCCGGCCTGGCAACCTTAAATGCAATGTAAAATCTTTCCATGAAAAGTATCTTGACCAATATGCACAGACCTTTTTTGCCTCAGGAATCAAGTGTCCCACTGGCCAAATACAGTGCTGTGTCCTTATAATGGCAGCAGCCTCTGAAAGAAGGACATATTCTGTTCAATGTATTGACAATGAGAAAGTCACTGGTATTTAAGAAAGCAGCATGAATAACTACGTTATCATTCATGGATCTGGTAAAAATTCTTTATTCAGTGTATAGACAGTATAAAAAATATTGAGCTGAATGCTGGCATTGCTCCCCGAGTCAGTTATTTATTTGCCCAATAATTGCTTTTGTATTTAGCCATTTCCTGATGCTACCCAACAATCATCTCTCGCTCTCTCCCCAGAGACTCCATCCTGCTATTAACAGGAGGGCATAATATTCTACGGCAAGAGCTGCAGGATGCCCAGATCTCTAATAATCTGGCTGCAAAACTGGGTGTTTATTAAACATGTCTCCAGTTTTTATGGGAAACTGTTCAGGTAGCTGTACACTATTGCAGAAACAGGTAACTGAACATAGGCTTTTTCAGATACTTAAGAAACTGCATCTCTGCCCCTCCCATCCCCATAATCTTGGCCACTTTAAAAAGATTCCTGTATTCATTTGAGAGAGAAAATAGTGGAGTGATCAGTTTTTCAAGAACTGTTGTCTGCTGTCATTCGCTGATGTCACAGGAACACTTTGATAAGTAGCCAGGACATTTGCTCGTTCAGCTCACACTGCACTGACAGTGCAATCCTAACAGAGTTTCACCCGTCTAGATCCATTAGAAGGGTGTTTCTCCACTTACAGCAGCATTGTTAATAGTGTTGCTGACATGCTACCCAGGGAGGAATTATATTTTCCCAGGAGCAAAGTATCCTGGTTTGAATGCTGGGAAAAAAATGTTCTGTCTCCTTCTGGAAGAAAAATGTAAACCTAATCATCAGCAAATTAGCAACAACCAAAAATGTAATTTAAAAAAGTAGTTTGGGAAAGCTTACATTGATAACTTCACAAAGTTCTATGAAGTTTATACATTTAGTTCAGATATGAATTTTCTAGATAATTAGGATTCTACTGTGTAAATAACAGACTGGCATTTTTTATTGTCTCTAATACAGTAACCAACTGCTTCAAACCTTTAACTCTATCTTCCAGCACCAATTAAGAAATTAAGGCATTCTCGTTGCTTTAAAATGGGTGGAGGTTGTGATAAACTCAGATAAAGGTTTCAGGTTTTATCAGATAAAGGTTTCAAGTTTGGCTCTCAAGAAGCCTCAGCCAATCACTTTGAAATGGTGGATTGAAATGTTGAGATGGGAAAAAGTGGGAGGGATTTGGCAGTTTAACTACTCATTAGCTGATGGGGGTGGGTTGATTTTTTTTATGGTTAAGAGATCCATTAGAAACTTACAGTCTTTTGAAAATCAGTAAGGTTTGGGTGCTATTCCTATCAAAAATAGTTAAAAGCCTTTATGTTCCATGTTATGTTTGAATCAGTCAAATGAGAAACCCGATTTTGTAAATTCCTTGACGTATGTAGCTATGAAAGGGCAAATGGTAAAAATGGTATAATCTATTCATAGGCATGAACCAGTAAGATTAAAGTTCTCTTTGAGGGAGTAGACAGAAAACAACAGTTGAGTTGACCACTGAGAGAAAGATGGTGTTTCGCATATTCCAATCTCAATCAATTTAAATCTCAAATAACTCCTTACCCACAACAATGCAGCATCTTATATGAACATGGACACTGGTACTAGAGCTTGCAACAAAGCCAGATGCCAACTGCAGCCATATACACTCCAATGCCACAATTACTGGACCTAACAACATCAGCTATACCAGCAGTCCACAACCTTTTTCCGGTTGCAGACTGCTGCCAAGGGGTGAGGGTAGAGGGCGACCCAGGGCCTGTGCAAACATGCATACGTGGACCTGCCGCGCATGTGCGTTTGCACCTGGCAGGGCTGCAAACAAGCACATGCAGCAGTTTTGCGCATACGCGGCGGCTCTGCAGATGCATGCATGTGCGAAACTGCCATGCGCATGCATGTTTGCGCCACTGGCGGGCCAGCAGCCATGCTTCCCTCTCCCCCCCTCCCTCCTGCAGCAAGAAGCTTGCCAGGCCGCAAGCTAATTGGCTGCTTCGGGGGCCGATTTGCTTGTGGCCTGGCGAGCTTCTTGCTGCGGGGGGGCGGGGAGAGGGAGCCACGGCCCGCTGCCAAGGCTCTCGCGGCCCGGCACCAGGCTGCGGACTGGGGGTTGGGGACCGCTGACCTATATCATCAAATGCTTATACACCTGCTCTTCTTCCCACTTAGTATATGCCATCAAGTGCCAACAATGTCCCTCTGTTCTCTACGTAGAGCAAACAGGTCAAACTCTATGTCAAAGAATTAATGGGCACAAGTCTGACATAAAAAAACACAAAAATGAAAAACCTGTGGGAGAATACTTCAACCTTCCAGGACATTCAATAAGGGACCTGAAAGTAGCTGTTTTATTGCAAAGGAACTTTAAGAACAGGCTAGAAAGGGAGATTGCAGAAATGCAAGTTATTACAACACTCAAAACTATGACATATCCAGGACTCAACAAGGACATAGGTCTTTTTATCTCACCATTCATGCTAACCTTGTTCAACTCGTGTATCCATATTCCTCACAATTTACTTTATTTGTGATAATGTGACTGTAAGGTAATGGCAATGTAATGGAATTTTGAGTTAACTCCCTGGCCTTGGGATAAGATAGTTACCAGCAATTCCCTTGTAGGAATGTTTCACAGTTGTATGGAGACAGATGGGGCAAGCAGCATATGTTGAGGTAAGGGCCTTGACACAGGCAGTTTTGTTTCTCCTTGTGTTTTTGTAAACTATAACTGAATTCCAAGGGATTGATTGGCCTATTGTAGAGGGATTGATTGGCTGTTCTGACAAAGAATTATCATTGGCTGTGTGACACAGTCTATTGATGTAACAGAATTAATTTTTGCTATATATCACATAAGGAGTTCATAGTCCCACAAAGAGTGCTTGCACTCGAAAGCTTACACCCTGAATAAATCTTTGTTGGTTTTAAAGGTGCTACTGGACTCTGATTTTATTGAGCATATTTACCTGTTAAGGATTTTAACATTTTTAGACTGACAGGGAATTGTATTGAAACAAGAAAAACAGTTAATTTATATTCAGCTAGGCGTTACCTGTGGGAATTTTATTTTTTGTGTCTATTCAGCAGTTTATAGATAAGTCTTGCCTACATGAAATCCACAGCAATTGTGGATAGAAAAACTTTTTTTTTTCAAGTCCCAGTTCTCCAAGTTCCCTGGAACTGTCTCACTTTCCCTACAACCACACAGCACCTATGGGAAACACCATTTTTTAAAAAATCGGAGCACCACGGTGTGGGCATGAAGGTCTCCCACCTTCACCCTGCACCATTTTCCTAAGATAAAAATGCCCTGGAGTGAGTTATCTCTCTCATTTGAAGGTACACACAGCATTCTGTGGGAACCCCAACCTGATTCACACAAAATGCATTGTGTAGCTTGACCCTAAAATACAAATTCTCAAAAGGTTTGTAGATAGCTGGATTGGTATCCTTGCTGCTGCTGCTGCACTTACTGAAGAAGTACAGTTGTAAAGGGGCTTCCACGTGACAGGTTTCACTATCATTCCCATGCCCCAGTCCCCCAGCTACAGCTATTTTACCCACACACAAACGACCCACTAGGAGCTTTCAGTGTTTTTAAATCAGCAATTGCATGTTGTTATATTGTTATAACTATCTCTATGTTAGATACTCAGGATTTCCAGTTTTCATTTTGTAAAGTCGGTCTCTACACCTTTTGCTGAGGATATGACTTTCCTCTTATATCTCTGCAATGAAGAAATCTCACTTGTTTGTTTGATTGTTTGTGGGCTTCTAGGCCGCCCCTCTTCAAATGGCCTTGGTGCAGCTTACAATAATTTAACTATTTAAAAAACTCCTTAAAATAAATAACTTACCTAACATTTTAAAATTCATTCATTTAAAATAATTTAGTAAACCAAACCAATACAGTCCGCTCTCTCTCTCTCTCTCTCTCTCTCTCTCTCTCTCTCTCTCTCTCTTTTATAAAGTTGCTTCAATTCTCAATAAAGCTATTTATTCTTTAAACAGCTGGTGCTTTACTACATTCGACCAACAATAACAATATTCAATTACTAATTAACAAAGCAAAAATGCCTTCAGTGGTAGAGGGAGGAAATGGCCACCATGTGGGCAGGGAAAATGCATGTTGTGTGGGTAGGACTAGAAGAATCCAAACTTTCCCACCCACACAGCTGCCATTCATGCTTTGCTGCAGGCTTTCCCAAAACTCTAGAATAAAATAAGTTTGGGAAAAATCAGAGAAAAGTTTGGGAAAGCCTGGGAGGTAGATAAAAGAGAGCCAGCTTGGTGTGATGGTTAAGAGCAGCAGCCTCTAATCTGAAGAACTGGGTTTGCTTCCCCAGTCCTTCACATGCAGCCAGCTGAGTGACCTTGGGCCAGCCCCAGTACTCTCAGAGATCTCTCAGCCTCACCTCACCTCACAGGGTGTCTGTTGCAGGGAGAGAAATAGTAGGCGATTGTGAGCTGCTTTGACATTCCTTTAGGTAGTAAAAATTGGGGTAAAAAAAAAAACAGGTATTCTTCTAAAACTGCCATGATGCTGTGCAGAGGCTAGAAAGGCTAGCTCTCCTGCCTCCCAGAAATTACACCAGTGGGATAAAATGTGGGGGGATGGGGGGAATGCTGGCAAATGGAAATTACTCCATCGCATTGGGGTGATGCCGTTAGATTTGCCCAAAATAACCTGGGCAATTTCTAGAGTGTCAGCCATATGTGATGTTACCACTTCTAGTCTTGCATCAGAAGTGACATCATGCACTGGTGCAACTGTCCACATCACATCTCCCAATTTTTCCTAGCAGGTTGCCAGCCCTACCTGGCAGCCATACACGTATGGGGAATGATACCACATGCATGACTTTTCTGAGCATAGCTATAAAGTGAGAGGGGCATCACTCTTGTTAATGTGTTATAAAGTAAACACTTTTCCACACAGGGCAATCAATCTCCATGCTGAAAAATGTTAGTGTAAATCAGTCATCTGAGACTCCTGGCTGAAGTATATGAGAAGGAACAAGCACTGCTAGTACCTGGGCTGAATCTGTTACGGGACAGAATAAAGGACTTCTTTCTCCAGGGTCTGCCACCCTTTCACCAGCACTAAATCCACACTTTTAATAACAAGATAATGTTATCTCAAGGGAAACAGACTCTCTCCTGCCTCTTCCTTTGCTCTTAAGGAGCTAGGTTGCTTCCAGTCTCCCTCTGCAAGATGGTCACATCATAATGAGGCGGGCTGGTTTCTCAAGGATAATGAATGCAAAAACAAGCAGTGATGGAAATGCCAAGCTAGGGTCCATCATTCATTCCTGAGCTGTAGAATCCATTAGGAGGTGCACCAGGGAAATGGAGACCCAGCCAGCATGTGAATAGAGCCCTGGGCTGCAGGGTGTAAAGGATTAGGAATGCAGGACGATCAAAGGTAACACTTATTGCTCTGGCAAAAAAGCACACCTTTCATCTCCCAGTAAGGAGAGAATCAAACTGTATCTCTTTTCCTGCACAGGCTTTTTGCTTCCAATCTGTGGCATTAACAGAATTTAAGCACTGGGACAGTAAGTTCATTACTGAGGTTGATTCATGCATTTCTGAGATATTTTGTGTCTATTTTTTTTCTCCCCAAAGAGCTTTATGTTTGGCAACACTTGCCTTTTCTTACATTCAACACTTTCCTTTCTCAGAGGGAGAGAACCCATCTATTCAGTTTTCCTCAGCCACTCTTCAATGCAAATAACTCTGTTCCCATTTAGACATGGTTATTACTGAGTCCTATTCACCCAGGCAGAATTGACTTCCCAATTCTGCTTTTATCATTTTACTTTTACAAATTATTGTTCATGTCCTTTTAAAATGGTGTGTGTATAATTGCTGGGTCCCTGCCCTCATAAGTATCAGAAACACATCAGTATACGACGGCAAAGGTGTTGAAGCTTCAAGTTCCAAAATTCAAAGTGGCTAGTCCTTTAACTCATGGCCTGTTGTTTCTCCATCTTAGGTTTGAACAATGTAGGGGGAGGGTTGTGACTTAGTAACACATCATCTGGTTGGCATGTGGGAGGCCCAGGTTTAATCTCCAGCATCTTCAGCTAAAAAAGTGTGAGGGGACAGGTGATGTAGAAAGCTACCACCTAAGACACTGGAGAGCCTCTCCATTTCACACACACTGGATAAGGCAGTTTCAATGTGCTTTTGCAGATGGGGTTTCCCAAAAACAGAACACTCTACTTCTAAAGTGCATTGAAAGTACATTATTCAACATGTGTGGAATGAGAAAGTCTGAGGAGACATACTGACCTTGATGGACCAAGGGTCTGATTTAGTATAAGGCAAGTCCATGTGTTCAATATTACTTTGGAAGTTTTAGCACCACTACAACTAATAATAATGTAAGGATTTGTTGTATGGGTAAGAAAAATGATGCTGAGGAAAGGAATGGTATTCCCAACTTTGCCAAGCCATGGTACAAATTTTCTAGTGAAGTAAACATTGGATCAGTTCAGATGTAACATAAAACTATAATTTAATTAAACTAACAATAGCAACTGCAGTTGCTACACTAACTGTGGCCAGTTAAGGCTTGTGTAGCTAAGATCTGAAGCTGGTTTAGTAACCAGTTTCTCTTAACCATGGTTACATGTTATTATGTTGACGTTTGGCCAATGGTAGTCAAAAACAGGCGCGCCAAGCAGTAAACAGAGAGAGCTCAATAACCAACATATAATGAGGCAATAGTCAACTGGTTCTCCAAAGAAATGGCAAAGAGGCCAGCATGATGTAGTGGTTAAGAGTGGTGGCTTCTAATCTGACAAGCCAGGTTTGATTCCCCGCTCCTCCTCCTCATGCAGCCAGCTGGGCGACCTTGGACTCATCACAGTCCTGATAGTGCTGTTCTGACTGAGCAGTCCTGTCAGGGCTCTGTCAGCCTCACTTACCTCACAGGGTATCTTTTATGGAGAGACGAAGAGAAGGTGAGTGTAAGCCACTTTGAAATTCATTCAGGCAGTGACAAGTGGGGTAATTGTGCAAACAAAAGAATCAATCTATTCTTTTTAAAAGTTGCCCTGTACAACCCAGGATTATGCCACACTACAGTTAACTAGCAGGCATCCCTTTGCAGAGAGGGGATGTCACACTCCACCACAGGTACACAGAAAGAAATGGTGCAACCAACTTCCCATCAGACAAGAACAACAACTGCTGCTGACACCACTTCAGCAAGGACTGTTGTACCTCAGGTGGCCTGCGTGTGTGGCATCTCAAGTGGCCTGCGTGCTCCTCCAATACATGAACATATTCCAAACACCCCTCCTAGTATAATAAAAGAAAAACATACCTCATTGTGGCAGAATGCCTGCTACATTTTGGCCCTCTGTAATAGACAGGAGGCTGCCATGCCCCTGAAAGGTGAAACAGCTGCTCAGTGGTTTCATCCCTGAACCTGTGGGAGGGCTGCTTCAGCATCCAATTGCCTTTCAGATGAGGGATGGACTGTGGAGTGAAGCACAGCGGCAGTTAGTTCTGGTTGCCTCAGGGAGAGTGCAGTGATGGTTCGAGGTCCACCTCTGTGAAAAAAAGCAGACAGTTTGGTAGCGTGGCGGAGTGGTTTAACTCTGCCGGTGTGAGAAGACAGAATACCCTATTGTGAGGCCTGTTTCTGGTGATGAGCATACCTTTTGTGACTGTAAACTTGAACAATATGCAACACCCACTGATTCCCACTTGGTCATCATAGACGGCACCCTGAGGCAAAATGTATTTGTTGTTTTCTCAACAAGAGGGATGTACACTGGTAGAAAGTGTTTTTTTTTCCACCTCAAAGCAAAAAAACAACAACCAAAAAACTCTTAAGTACATGATATTGGCAATAGTAAGAGTTGATAAGATGTTAGAGGACACCAAAGCAGTAGGAGCAGGGGCATGTTAGTGAAGCAACTGAAGGAAGGCAGAGTAGTGATGACTGGCCAACCACAGGAGTAATTGTCTAATTGCCTGAGGGAGGGTGGGTGCACTGCACACTGGCATGGTTCCCACCTTTGGTCATATGTACCATGTTGAAAATCCATGTATAGCACATGGAAACATGGTTCCAAGTTTAATTTTTTCAGGAATGTTGGATTGGACCTCTGGTAGAAGTCCTAACTCAGCAAGGCAATGCAACTGTCTGATTGGCCTTTGACAAATCTCAGTGTGGTGATGGAAAATGCCATCAAGTGCCATCAAGTCAACTTAGGGTGATCACAGGGTTTTTAAGCCAAGGGACATTCAGAGGTGGTTTGCCATTGCCTGCCTCTGTGTTGCAACCCTGATATTGCTTGGTGATCTCCCATCCAGGTATTAACCAGGGTTGACCATGCTTAGTTTCCTAGATCTGACAAGATCAGGCTAGCCTGGGCTTCCCAAGTCAAGGCAAAGCTTAGTACCCTTCATGGTTATGACAGAATATAAACGGAACAGATACAGTTACATATTAACAGAGTTTGCTTATTCAAAAGTGTAAACTGTGACAGTTCCATGTATAAAGTCCATCTCCATGTTTTTTGTACAGTTTCTTCATTTTGAAATTCTGTGCTAAAGCATTCTTACTGCAGCCATCTTCACGTGCCTGTATAAACACAGACTCATTAACTAATGAGAAGCTCATCCGGATAGTCTAGCAATACCTGGTAAGCCCAACCAATAGTGATGATCCCAGAGGAAAAATATAGGGGAGAAGATCATAGATTCTGAGGGAGGCAAGCTCTATCATACACACTAAACCTTTTCAACAGAAACCTCTGCACTTTTCATATTATACCTCTGATCCTAAACATCTTTACTGAGAAGTCATACAGATTTCTAGAAAATTTATATCCAAGTAACAGTTTTTAGAATTGCAATTAAAATTCTAATCTAAGATTCTACTTTTTATTTAATTATAGTGTCTAGTTGCCGTTAAAAATGCATGTACTTTTTCCCTGAATGGAGAATTATAATGGGGAATCTTTTTGATCGGTCTTGCACAGGGGAGGACAAGGCTTGTCTTAATGAGGCTTGCATAACAGAAAGTCACTAAGAGTACGGAGAAGCACGGGTTGTCAGTTTTACCCATTGTATTTATTTTTTTTAAAAACATTTTATGCCACCTTTCTACCTAAATAGGATCTCCAGAGAAGTAACATAAAAACACTAAAACATTTGATTAAAACAGCATTTAAAACAATATATGAAATGATTCAATGATACCCAGAACGACAATACAAAACTCAGGGAGCAGCTGATGGTGGTCAGATTGTGGTCACATTGAGGGACAGTGTTCCCACAAACACCTTCATCAACGTTGCTTGCACCCAACTATTGTGTTTCCCTAAATTAACATCCCTGTGCTCGAAATGTACAAATATATGTCATTTTCAGCAAAGGCTGACCAGCAATGTCTGCACTCAGGCAGAAAAAGGAAAGGCACTCTCCAGCCAGGTGCCATGCTTTCCAGGATTTGCCTGGATTCCTCAGATGACCTCATTATGAACTCTCAGAGGTACTCAACTGCTGGCTCTATAGAAGTAATATCTTATCACCCCTTAAGTGCGTCTTTCTTGCTGCTGCATCTATGGAACTCCATTAACCATGATTAACACACCTACCAATGACAAGTGGTAATAACAAGTGAGGCATATAAAAAGCTCCTCTTCTTCTTAGGGTCTACAGCACCCAACCTTAGCCTCAGTATACAAATCTGGATATTTAGGGTACATGCCAGAGTTCTTTAGTATGTGTATGTTCTCTGGGAATCTCTGCATGCCCCCACTAAGTGTGGGTCCTCTTTCATCTTCCCTGGGGTATACCATCTTCCTGCTACCAATATGCACATCCCTAAATACTTGTGAGCTTCATTTCTTCCAGAAATGTTGGCTGTGGACTTCTGCACATCGTGAAGGGAGCCATATTTCCACCTTAAATTCCACTATTGTACCATGTCATTTCTGTCATGCCTCTTAGGTAAATGCTTAGCTTAATTTGTGTGCAAATGTGCTAGTTTAATTTTTAATTTGTTTTTCAATAAAATCATTTTCATTTTATTTCCAACTGGTCTCAGTGTGAATTTCTAAGGGAAGGACCCTGGTATATACAGGTGAAGAATCCTGTTGTTAGCCCTCTCACAAGCTCAATTCTGATTTGGGTAAGAGCCACCCACCTGGCCTCAGATGGTGGAATCACCTGAAGCAAAGATGACCAGAGTAGACAGGTAGGTTTATATGGGAGAAGGAGGTTCCTAAGGCATGCTGTCCCCAAGCCATATAGAGCTTTCAAGGTTGATATCAACACAAATTAAATCCAGAAGCAAATTGGGAGTTGCTGTATACTGAACATAACTAGATATGGTATTCTCACTTTGGTATCACAGTTAATATTCTCACTTTGGTATTCTGTACCAACTATAGTTTCCAGACAATATTCAAAGGAAGCCCCACACTGAGGCCCAACCAATGGGGATCCTGGACAACAGGCACAGTCCTATTTGTCACCATGAAAACACAGACAGTAGTGGAATGAGCTATAGCTACAGTGGCATCCTCCACAATGCCAAAGGGACAAATCTATCAGGCTACAAAGACTGCCTGTGCAACACATTCCCACTGTAACAGTTGATTATACCACAAGGATGGCCAATCTTTCAAGACTGAAACTCATTTTCTTAACAACTGCATAGACTAGACTAGGGCAGGCTTTCTCAACCAGGGTTTTGTGACAGCCCTTAGAAGGGTTTCCTGAATGGTTGGGAGTCAACTAATTTTTGATATATTTTAAAAATTGGTTAAACATTTACTGGGTGATAAGACCATATAAGGTCATACCAAAATGGTCAATGATGGGCGTAGAAAGGCTGGAAAGAGGAGGGGGCCCAGGTGGACAGGTGCATAGCTATGCTTCCCAACCATACACTGCACAATTGTGCCACTGCTGGGGTTTCCTGAAGCCTGAAGAATGTTTCGGGGGATTCTCAACAGTTAAAAAGTTGAGAAAGGCTGGACTAGGGCATTTCACTGTGCACCTGGAGACACTGTACAAGTCGTACTTGCCCCCGTTCCCTTACCCACATAACTGAAAGGTACAGAAACTCTTGTGTTTAAAGGTTAGCCATCTTTTCTATATTATGTTGGACACAGATGGCTATGCAGTCATAGAAGACCACGAGGACAAGGAACCAATCATCTCCAGTCCTGCCAACATCTCACACTTTGCAAAAATCCCTGCTTCAGCTGCTATATAACAGCTGCATGGCCATACCAACATAGAGTACAACCTGTGGGGCGGCAGCAGCACTGTCAGCCGTGCATCTGATCCTGCCTGCTTGCTTGGTGGAGCAACATTACTACAGAACCATGAATAATTCCTGTTTATTTTCTGCATTTCTGCCAACATCTTATGCTGGGGCAGGGGTAAAATGATGAAAGAAATGTAAAGATGCAACTGAAAATGTCTTGGGTGGAGTGAGAAAATTGAAACTAATGCCCCAAAGAGATTAAACTGTGGTCTGCTAACTCAGAACTCCTGTGTTTATTCTCAGTTACTAACTTTGTTGATGGCATCCTCCTTTTGGCTAAGCAGCGACAGAAGGAGCACAGAAAAAGGTGCTGTGAAAACATTTTAACCCAGCACCAATTTTCTTTCACTCCGCAGGCTTGCTTATCATTTACCCTGGAACATTTTTGTCCTATAATGAATGACACAGTTTCAGTGCTGATTCATAGAGACGTCTCTCAGATTAACTCTTTCATAGGGCTTGATTATCTTTATACTTGACAACCTGCCTCTTCGATGCTGACTCGTGTTGCAGAATCTGCCAAACTGTATGGAGTTCATCGGTGTGACGCTCCAATGACTGGAACACTGGTCAATCCTGTTAAAAGTTTATTCCGAAGATGATCGTTTGATTCCAGCTGTTCTGAATAATAAGGCATGCTGCTTCCTTTCCCGATTAAATGTCGCTTCTTGACTTGTTTTGGTGTGTGCTGGCTCTGTTGTGGTTTGCTAACCTAACTGTTCCTGCTGCTAACAGCACTATTATTAGTTTTACCTATCACAATTAATATATTCCCAGCAATTACGCCAGGCTCCATCACCACTGAATTTGTTACATAATGCTTTTCATTTTCTCTGGAAGAAAAAAAACCTATACCAATCTAATTCGGGGATAATTCCAAATGAACTGAATATTGTTATTTTAGCTCTTCATTCAGCTATTCAAGCATAATTGGCATGCTATATATGACAAACACTTTGCTTTAAAAAGCAGCAGCACAAGCAACAACCTGGGAAACAAGCAAACCCGCAGCCTGAGCCATGTCACTTTGGCTGTAGGACACAGTGACTCCTCTTATAGAATGGAGTGAGCTTTGGGCCTTTACTGAAATGAAGTGATCACAATTGCAGATTTTATGAAAGAGTGCTTTAATTTTGCAATCACTGCTAAATAGTCTGCCTGGTGGCTCTGTTAAGGGATCATCCAGGTTTTATCATTATTTCACAGGGAACTGTAAAACAAGAGACTTGGAGACTGCCGCTGAAGAAGGAGGGAAGGAAGGAATCAGACTGAGGATGGTCCAACATCACAGAGGAAGGTGGAGGCTGCCATTCAGTATGGAAGATGCTCTGCAGTGGCCCTGTTCACAAAGGCCATGGAAAAAAGGCTTCCAGTTATTGAGCCAACCCTGATGCTGGAGAGATTGATTGACAGGAAATGCCATTCTGTTTGTTAGCCTCCTCATATTCCTTTCAGTTGCAGAGCCTGAGGTTTCCTCTAAATATAAATATTGAAATTACATTAACATGTATTGTGTTAAAAAGTTAAAGTTAAAAAGTTAAAAACACAGACAGAGCCCATAGGCTAATCACTGAAATCACAAAATATGCACCATACAATGCTAGACCTACAATATAATGCTAGACCTAATGTGTTTTGACCTCAAAATGAGTCTTCCTCGGAAATCTAATCCTCAACACACCTTTGATACAGGAGAGAATACTGCCAGAGAGATTTTTTAAAAAAAAATCTTCTCCATGGCTGCTAAAAAGTTCTGGTGTGTCAGTAGCTTCTGTGCATGTATGAAAGCAAATGAGCAAACTGAGAATGTACTTTTCTTTTACATAAGTAGTTTTTGTCCATCCGCCATATATGTGCTATTTCACAGAAGAGTTCTGCAAAGGGAAGGGAGGGAGGAGCATAGCCTGAACATGAACACCCCTTTTGAATCTGAATAAGGTTGCCAGCTATGGGCTGGGAAATGCCTGTAGAATTTGGGGGTGGAACCAGGAATGGGTGGGATTTGGGATGGGGAGGAATCTCAGTGGGGTATAACATCAGAGGGTCCACCCTCCAAAGCTGCCATTTTCTTCAGGGGAACTGATATCTATAGTCTGGAGATTACCTGTAAATCCGGGGATCCCCAGGTCCCACGTGAAGGCTGGCATCCCTATCTCTGAATGGCTGGCCAGTGCTGACCCAGATCAGGGAAAGAAAGGAAAATGTGCATGGACTGAATAAAGTCTGAATACAGGCACTCTTTCCCCTGCCCAGCTAATTTGTTGCAATGGCATTTACTTATGTAGAACATTTCTACACCACCCTTCCAGGGAAACTGCGCCAGTTGACGTACAAATAAAATGTAATAAAAACATGAAACACCATCCTGTCCTTAAACCGAAGACTCAGCAACCTAAGGGCAGTGCTATTACCACAGTGCTTGTCATCTTAGCTGGCCAAAGACCATTTGTCCCCTCCCCCTTTAATTAAAAATGGCACCATCCATTCTTCTGTTGCTTCAGTGTCAGGCAATCTATTCAGCCTGCAAGGCACAATTTAGGGGAGAAAAAGGCACAGGGATCTACACGATTTGTGTGATGTGAACTAATCAACGTCTGAAATAATGATATAACCAGCAAATGCACATCATGTTTTGTTGTCAGGCTTAAAAATTATTGCTTATAGGACTAACTGGAGTCACTGGTAACAGCAATATGTACTCACACATATTGGCTAGCATTAATTTGCACTGTGTTGAAAGGCCCGATGATCATTAACTTTCCTCTTATGGTGTGTGTGTGTGTGTGTGTGTGTGGATTCTATTCCAAATTGAATAGCCAGCAGGAAGTGTGACTCCAGCACTATTGAGAAGTACTCTGAGTAAGACCTCCATCTTAGGTGTGTCAACCTCCAGGTGGTAGCTGGAGAGCTCCCACTTAGGTTTGTGGGATTCGGCCGCTTAGGTGTCACGCTGCTGCCGGCACCGCCCTCGCCCCCAACGGCGCGGCGCTGGCTGTGCCTGGAGGGAACGGCCACCAAAGCGGCCGAATCGCACAAGCCTACTCCCACTACTACAACTGATTTCCAGATGACAGAGATCAGTCCCCCTGGAGAGAATGGCTGCTTTGTGCCGTGGACTCTAAGGCAGGGGTAGTCAACCTGTGGTCCTCCAGATGTGCATGGACTACAATTCCCATGAGCCCCTGCCAGCAAATGCAAATGCTGTTGATTGCAAATGCTGGCAGGGGCTCATGGGAACTGTAGTCCATGCACATCTGGAGGACCACTGGTTGACTATCCCTGCTCTAAGGCACTGTACTCTGTTGAAGTCCCTCTCATCCACTAACCCACCCCCTCAGACGCCACTCCCCAAACCTCCAGGTATTTCCCAAACCAGAACTGACAACCCTGCTCCATTTTGTGGCCTGAGTTTATCCTCCTCTATTAAACTAGCTCTTCTATGGTCATAGTGAGAAATCTGAAATTGGTCATCCTGCTTCATGGAGTTCATTTGCTAATAAGGTTTTACCTTAAGGCAAGTGAGAAAGTCTGTCTTGCATAGAAGCAAACTGTTCTGCTGATAATCTTTATGACCCAGGCAATATGACCCATCATGGCACCTGCTTCATCAAGAGATAAGAGATGCTGCAACATTTTGCCATAATCATCAATCATTATTCAGAGATTTAAATTTTAGCAACCCAGTCAACTGCCTGGCATGAGCATTACTTCTTCTAATGCAGAACTGCATCTTCTTTCTCAACACTGCAATTTGGTGGATTTCCACAATGACATGTTGTGGTATTCCTTTGTAGAGTTCCTGATTAAGGCCTCCAGTGTCATCACCAAATTGATCCCTATTTGACATCTGCAAGAGTCCAAGACAAAGACATTGGCAGAGAAACTGGATTTCTGCCTACCACAGAAAGTAGGAGATGGTGCTGGAAGAAGGCACTGGCCTCCACCTGCCTCTATGATAGGCATTGGCAAGTTTTCCTGGGTGCTATTTCAAGTAATTTGCGAGCATTCTTCTTGCAACATCCACTAGTTCTTTTGAATTGATTTGGAGCCTGGAGAAGAGGAAATGCACAAGAAATAATTATATGCTGATAAATCCTTGCCCAAGTGCTTTCTCCTTCCATTCCTTTCTCCCTTTTTTTCTTGCTTTCCTTTTCATTTCCCTCTTTTATGTATTATTAGCTTTGGAATGCTCTTTGCTGAGGAAAATTTGAATCTGAAGGAAGGGTCTAATTGCACTACCTCAGAGGACTAATTAAGCCATCTGTGACTGACAGGCTTTCTTGCTTCCTCGTTTAGTAGGAGACAGAGCTGCAATGCTGGCTGGCCCGAGCCCCCCCTCCCCCATCCAGAAAGAAAAAGGAAGGGCACAATTAATAGTTTGTTATTTTTATTAGCACATTTCTTTAAGAAAATATCATCAATTTGCCTCCCTAGCAGAGACAGTTTGACATCTGTCCTCTTTCCATCTTTTCCAAACAAGCATCAGGGATGTGTTCCCAGAGTTCTGGACTCAAAGGCCCTCTGCGCCAGGTAAAATATGGTCAAAGGATCAGTCCACACAACGTGTCTATAGTTTTCTGAAATTTTGATCTTTGCCGGACTGAACACGCTATGCCTCAAATACTGGAATGTACATTACCCTGTTACCCCCACCCCCAGCAAGAGAATCATCTTAATCCATTGCAACTGGGCTAGGTGTAGGGTTGGCAACCTTAAAGTGAGGCCTGGAGGCTTCCTAGGCTTACAACTGGTCTCCAGACTAAACAATTCTGTTCCTTTGCAGAGAATTATTTGGTGGTTGGGCCTTAAGGCATTACAGCCCACTGAGGCTGCTTCCCAACCCTGCCCTCCCTAGGCTCCACCCTCATCTCTCCAGGAATTTCCCAACATAGGGTTGGTCCTAGCTGGATAGCGTGCCCTAACTTTTTTAACAAATCTTCCTTTACAAGACTCAAAAGAAGTGGAGATATGATTTGTACTGGTTGTGTGGGATAAGCTAATGCAGTCAGCAGTGATGTGTTTTACAGCAAGGAAGTTTACCAAGTTAAGATCTTGCATAAACTGGAGTCTACTCTGTTTGCAGTATTTAAAATGAAAGATGATTATAGCCCGATCAGATATGGATTCAGCCTTCACTGCATACCTGTACAGTGAACCATTTCCATGTTCCTTTCTGCTGTTCCTTGTGTAATCCCATTGCCATTATGCCCTCCTCTTCCTTTATCCCTCATAATTTGCACAGAGTGTTGCTTCTGTAGCCAATTTATTTCTAAAGTTTCATGCTGCAGGGGGAAATCAGCAGTGGTTAAAAAATAGAAAGGAAATTATAGAATTGCTTCTCAAATTCCTTTTGCCTTTTTCGGTTTGCAGGATTTGTTTTAAATGAATTCAAGCTGATAAAAGGAGGTGGAATTTGAAGCTGCGACTTTGACCCAGCTCAGCATGAGAACCATTTAAGTGGGGCAGATTTTCACACCACAAGTGATTATGCCTCAAGGAAGGAACTGCTATCAAGCTGGGCAACTTCCTCATTCTCCACACTATGGCGATGCACATCTGTGCCTCTGGAGATTCTGGATATGAAGTCCACATGGCATATTAGTAGGGTCACCAACTTCCAGATGGGGTCTAGAGATCTCCCAGAATTACAACTGATCTTCAGACAGCAGAGGCCAGTTCCCTTGCAGAAAATGGCTGCTCCGGAGGGTGGGCTTTATGGCATTTCACCCCTAACCCTGCCCTTTTCAGGCTCCACCCTAAAATCTCCAGGAATTTCCCAACCTGGAGCTGGGAAGCCTACTTCTTGTTGGCTGCTTTGATATTGTAAGACGACAACACTAGAGTGACTGGCTAGCTAGAGTCCTCCTTCAAACAGTGTTTGATACTGAGGACACAGATACAGTTAAACTGGTTTATACTCATTCCCTCTTCCCAGGAGTCCCTGGGAAATGTATTACTGTGCCGAGAAGGGGCCAGTGATCACTAACAGAAGATTCTCTGTGCCTCATAAAACCACAGTTATCACAGTTCTTTGGTGACATCGTGACACTTAAAGAAATACATAGACATTGGCTGCTTATGTTGGGTATGAGCCCCAATGCTAAACATGCCTCCTGTTTTCCTGTATGGCCCCTTTCAACTCTATGATTCCATGAAATTAAAATGTTAGGCTTTAAATTAATTATTGTTTCTCTGCAATCTGCAACAGTATTACCTAGCTAGCTTGTCATAAACTGTTAAATAGGCCTATACATTAGTTATGCATTTCCAGTACTACAAATCCCTCTGCTTAAAAAGATTGGCATGCCTGTTCCTAGGATTATGAAATATATAGGAAATCACAACAAATGCTCTCAGTGGGCTTTGCTGAATCTTGTCACCCTCCCTACGTTGGATAAACATTTGATTGCTTATCAGACTTTTGAAGTTACTGACATTTGGCCACCCTCAGTATGAAATAAGTCCCCAAAGTGGTTGTTCTCACACAGGGTAAGCTTCAAATACAGGAATAGCAGAAAAATCATATGGTGCACATTTATTGAGAAACTGTATAAGCCAACAATAATGTGCGGTGCAGACAAGGCCTTTACTAACTGTAGCTACTGTGTTAACTCTCGGCTATAAAATTTCAACCAATAATCATTTTGCATTTCTGCTCCTAGAAACCTGGGATTCCTCAGAAGCTTATTACAGTCTCTCCGAACGAGAAGCGCACAAGTTGCCCCCATAACAATTTATCCATTATTACTAATCTCCAGTGTGTGACTACAGATGCATGTTATGGATGTCCCAGGGAGGAACCACTGAGATCATACAGTGACAAGCTGTCCTTGACAGAGATTTCTCTGTCCTGACCCCACCGGGTGGAATGAGCTCCCAGAGGAGATCAGGGCCCTAACTGAACTAAAACAGTTTCACAGGGCCTGCAAAAGGGAACACTTCTGCCACGCATTTGGTTGAGGCTGACCAGAACCAGCAAAACCCACTGATCCCCTGAACCACCCCCCTCAGCAGTCCATGTGCCTGAACTGAACCATGGACCTGTTTGATTGTTATCCTGTTAAACTGTTACTCCCTGTTGTATTTCTATTTGACACTCTTTACTGCTTGTAAAGAGTGTGTGGGTAATCCATAGCGGTGCCACTACTGGCAATGGTGGCAGCCCTCCCAAGCACACAAATGCCATCCAGCACCATTGGGGAAAGGGCCTGCACACAACTGTACAAGCAGTTGTGAGCACAGTTGGTAGGAAGGCTTGTGAGCAACCAGGAGAAGGATACCCAGGCAGCTGAGGGGCACACTGGTGGACCGAGGGCAGGAAGAGGCCTCTGGGAACTTTCTTCCTGGGAATTCCCTAAACCTCGAACCAGCCCTGTTTAGAACTGCACTCTATGTGCATCACCCTGAACAATAATAATTCTTATCTACAAGATACTTAGGCATTTATGGTTGCACTCCAAGAGGAGAATTTTAGAGAGCAATTATCAAGAATGCTTCCTTGTTCTTTCTATTCAAGTGCATATTAGTAAAATGTCAACATTAATGCTGATCTCTAAATCACACCCAAAACATGGAGACTGGTTGAAATCATTGCGCTTCCATGTGCTGACTGCTCCAGAAAGCATGTATATTGTTCAGAATGCTTTACATGTACATCCCCTGCAACAGATGGGAACCCCTGTGCCACACAGAAGTCTAGCAGCTCTAATCTGGAGACTGTTCAGATGATTCAGCCAGCCCATGCCAGGAAGTCTTCTGCAGATTACAGTTTCCAGGAGCTACCATTTCTGTTGCTTTCTATGGTTTGTCCTGATGGACAAATCTGGACTCTGGAATCAGTCCTAGAGAAGATTACTGAGAAGATATTCCACATGGAACCTGCTACCAAGGTCCAGACTGCAATGACTGTAGGTGTCTCGGGGATCATTAACCCATCTTCCTCATCCTCAGAAGGGAACATGAGAATGAAGCAAAGATTACTGTTCCAGTCCCCAGTCTCTGGAATTCTGTTCCCCAGCCTGGCTGACAGGATGCGTGGCCAGGGCAGGCCCATCCCTTTAGAGTACAGAGAAGCCACAGGAATGACTCTCCTGACTCTGGTGACGGGGATGCCTTTTGCACTCAACCCCATGGGCCCAGAGCATGACTTTGGGTCCCCCACAGCTTGAAGAGAAAGGGGCTTTGAAAGCACTTAATGCCAGCAGCTTTCTTTTCTCTGTACTTTTCTAAAAGCATTCCTTGCGTTTCTCTTCTGGTTTGTTCCCACCCCCGCTCTTCACCTCATTTTTAATAAGTGCTTTTCATGTTCTCCCGTATTCACTCCCTACTTGGAGGACACACCAGCTGTTCCATTTGGAATTATCCGGTTTTTGCAATTCTGCCAGGTTCTGTATGTGCTGGTTATAGGAGGAGGAACAGAAGAGAAGGCAAAAGGTGGTGGGCTGAGAAAGGAAGGGATGGAAAATAGAAAAGTGGGAGGCAGAGAATAGGAAGGGAAAAGGGGACAGCAAGAATGGAGGATTCCCCCCCCCCTCTGACTCTAAGCAGGAGAGGAAACAAAAGGCAAGCTGAGGCCATGCTGAAAGTGAGGATCAAAAACCAGTTACAGGGGCAACAAGAAAGAGTTTGCTGAAAGGTCATCAAAATAACCACTGAGAAATATGACATCAAGAAAAGGCTGTTCATCGCGGACCCTAGAACAGCTAGAGCCAGTGCTAACTCTAATCTCGAAAATTGCTGGAGATTTCAGGGTAATGTGTGTGGAGGAAGGAATTTGGGAATGAGTTTCCAAAGTAGCCATTTGCTCCAGAGAAACTAATCTCTGTCGTCTGGAGATCAGTTATATCAGCCCCAAGACCCACCTGGAGGTTGGCCACCCTAAAATTTCACCAACCACCTTACAGCAGATGGAGTGCAAAGGCAGAAATGGTTGTGCTTCCCCATACATGCAAAAAAACCAATCCTGCTAGGGACCACCCAACAAAGGCTTCTTCTGAACCTGCCCTATCATCATCTGAGTGTGACACAAAATTATTCCCAGACTGTATCTAGTTAAGGGAATGTCTGCACAGCAGATTCCCATGCTCTGGCTTTTCATTTGAGTATCCATACACTCTGATGTGCATGAGGTATTTTCTTTTAAGCACTTTTGAGTAACTGCCTGCTAATACTGCAAACAGACCTATTTCATCTATGTGGTCATCACTTGTCCAGTGAGCCTCTTTGAGCCCTGAAATAAACATCATGCGTGCACACTTTTATTCAGGGCTCTGACTGTGTTATGTGACTTCACAAGGACAAAAATAAGCATTACATTTTGCATTGGGCATGGAATTCAGCATCCAGAGAAACTGAGCTGCCTTTCATTTTAGAAAAACAAAACAAGTCTCTAGCCTTTATAGAGAGAGGCCTGAAAGTATGTAAACCCTCCAAATTGATCGGATTCTCAGTGGTCAGGGGCAACAGTGTCATCCCACGGGGTGAGAGTGCTCATCCTCCCCTGCGTGTGTTTAACACACTGGGTATTGAGAAGCACTTCAGGATCTCAAATGGCAGATGTCAGAGGGGTGCTAAGTATGGCTGTCAGTTTTCTTTCTATAATACAAATATAGCTTTATTTATATTTTACCAGGCAGAGACTTCCTGGGTTGCTTAGCTACGCCAGAACAATCCTAGAGACGCTTTTTAGCCTACATTCTGTGGAGAAAAAGGACTGTGGAACAAGATCATGTCATAGACAGCTACCTGTTCAAGAGACCAAGAGTCAACGTCCAGATTAGACCCCTTTGTGTTAGATACACATTTAGAACGCAGGGGGGAATTAGCCCTGTCTGCATCCTTCACAGTGTGTAAGAGAGTGCAGATAAGAATCAGAGCACACAGAAGGCCAGGATTGTCCTGTACGAAATTGTACATACAGTTACATGGGAGGTGTTCAATGACTAGGAGCAAAGTGATATACACTGCAGATATTACTGCCCATAGCAGACTTGTTCTTCACTGTTCTGCTCAATTAATTGGGATATACCTCATTAGAAGTCTCCCCACTCTAAACTTCAGCTCCTGCTGACCTACTAGTTCCTATGGCCAAGTGGACCGGGTCCCATTTAAGAATAGTCCCCTCTAAATCCTTGAACGGGAAGGGCAAAAGGTTTCCAAAAAGGAAGTCCAGGAAAAAAAGAAAT
The DNA here is from genome assembly GCF_049243985.1 of Paroedura picta. Lineage (NCBI taxonomy): Eukaryota > Metazoa > Chordata > Lepidosauria > Squamata > Gekkonidae > Paroedura > Paroedura picta. The sequence goes on from NC_135373.1 coordinate 97,169,814, forward strand.
CTGGTATTTTACACTGGGTGCCTTCAGAATAACAGTTTTCTATTCACAGATGTCACTGTTCCTGGAAGAGCTATTGATTGTTCCTTGGGAAACTTGTGCATAGTTGTCATTGTGGTTGCTTCTAGGATAAAGGAAGAATTACTTTTAAGCTGCCAGATCCAGGTTAGGAACACAGTTGCTGGCAGCTGCTGGCTGGGGATGGGGCTGCACATTTTGAGAGCGCCAAAACTTAGCACAACATGTTGATATCATCCAGAACTAATGTCAGCACATTGGCAGTATTGGGGGCATGACTGTGGTTCTCAGACAAAAACTCCTTGGTAGAATTAGCTTTTTATCATAGAGATTTGCCCCAAAACCAGAGCATTCTTCTCTAAAGTTCACTGATATGCCTGTATTGCTTCCGGGTGACGTTAGCACATTATGTTTACTTCCTGGTTCTCCCCTCCCTGTGTCTGCTAAGTTCCTCCAGTTTTTGAAAGCCCGAAAACAGGGGGGGAGGTTCCAAACCAGGGGATCCCCAGGCACCAACAGGGGGCTGGCAACCCTAGTTGGGAAACTCCTGAATATTTTGGGATGAAACCTCATTGGCATCCCTAGTTATGTTTGTCATTCCCTCTTCCCATTGGAAACAATTAAACTAAACACCTCTGCTTTAGGATGGTTAGGGCTGATCCTGCGTTGAGCAGGGGGTTGGACTAGATGGCCTGTATGGCCCCTTCCAACTCTATGATTCCATGATTCTGCTCATTTCATGAGAATGTATGCATATGAACCAGAAAATCTATGCCCCAGAGTAGTGGTATTCACTCAGCTCAGGTACAGCTCTATTTGTAATTGCCATCAACTAAAAGAGCCACATTTACATCCATCACTGGCACCTCAGGTACACTCACAGCTTACCTGTTCCACAGGGAGCAACTGTTTCAAGGTAGGAACCACCTGTCAACCAAACCTCACTGGAGAAGGAGATACAGGTCTGTTTTCTCTGGCCACCTCTTTTCTTGGTTCACGTTGCCCTGCACCGTTATCGTCTCACCTCCATAAGGCTTGAGAGCTGTTGAAAAAGTTTTGCAAAGATGTGAAGTGCCATAAAAGACACTGTGCCATTGGGAGCAAGAAAACAGTAGGCAGGTGGAGACCAGCAGGTTCCCCTTACCACCTATGCTTGCCAACGTCCAGATAATACCTGCCTACAGATAATACAATTGATCTCCAGATGATCAAGGACAGTTCCCCTGGAGACAATGGCTGCTTTGGAGGGTGGGCTCAGTGGCATTACACCATGCCATCAGATGCCATTGTTATACCATACCCTCCCAGGCTCCGCCCTCAAAATCTCCAGGTATTTCCCAACCCAGCCCTGGCATCTGTATCCCGCCTCCACTTCTGTATCCCCAGGGCCCCCCACCTCGTTTCCAGCAGAAGCATCAGAGATCAGTGCACACATTTGCTTAGAACACAGATTTGTACTCACAGAACTACTCTGTGCTAAGGAAATTCTGTCAGGCTGCACCCACCTCATGCTTCCTGAAACACACTTTGCACCTGGATTCCACTTAAGTCTACTAAACATTTCCTGGGATCTGGAGAGCTGTTTCTTCATCACTAGCTTGCATACTTAGGTATTTATAATATTTATAAATTGCACGCCTTGCCAAAAGCCTGCCAAGGCAATGTTAACTTTTCAAAACACAATGCAGTTCTTATCACAATACAAATTGGAAAAAATAAAACAAACCTTTCGCTTTCCCTCCCAAACATGTACTATCTTGTTTGGAATCATTCTGTTTCCCAGCTGAGTCTGTTGCCCTCACTGCCATGTTAGGAATAGAGCAGAAGGCCCCACAGGGTGGGAGGGAGGCTGGGGTCACCCAGGAAAAAGGCAAAGGAGTACATTTATGTAATCTCCACTTCCCTTCAGAAGCCAGCTGCTTCAGATTGTTGAACAGGAGGGAGGAATGGTCATATTGAGGCCCAGCCATGTCCTAAGCAGGGTTAGTAGCAGGAGGTTGCTGTAATTTGGTGAGGGGAAGGAACTCAGCAGAGGTGAGAAAACGGCAAGGCAGATTTTACACTTTAAACCAAATTAAGCACAAACCGAATTAAGTCTTGCATGTGAAAATGGGTACAGCCAAATAAAAATGGTTGCATCCTATTTGAGGTAAACTGTATGTCTCAGCTGGGATGTTTCAGATAAATTCCCTGAAGATGTGAAGTAAGAGCCCCGGACAGAGAAATGCAGATTGTGAATATAGTTTACTGATGGAGCCAGCTGAAATAGTTGTGTGATTACTTATGCCCAGCTTGCAGCTCAAGACACATTTATTACGCCACTTGCACTAAAGGTAAAGGTAAAGGTATCCCCTGTGCAAGCACCGAGTCATGTCTGACCCTTGGGGTGACGCCCTCCAGCGTTTTCATGGCAGACTCAATACGGGGTGGTTTGCCAGTGCCTTCCCCAGTCATTACCGTTTACCCCCCAGCAAGCTGGGTACTCATTTTACCGACCTCGGAAGGATGGAAGGCTGAGTCAACCTTGAGCCGGCTGCTGGGATCGAACTCCCAGCCTCATGGGCAAAGCTTTCAGACGGCTGCCTTACCACTCTGCGCCACAAGAGGCTCTGTATGTAGTGCCACTTGCACTAGCTTCAAGCAAACATGTGCTGAAGCAAGTGCATGATTGCATCGGTGCTCAATGGATCCATTCCACCTATATGCACAGCATGCCAGTTGGGTCACCTGAGCTGGCCCCAACAGTACAATTTGAAGACCATCGCATATAGACTGAGCATGCAGAGAAAAAGAATACAAGCAAGTAGCTATGTCAGGACCCAAGAGTACGCTCCTAATCGTTGAATGCCTGGAATTCACAAGACTCTTGACTCTTGCTTCTCCCATCCCTCAGCCCTTTCCAAACCAAAACTCCGTGTTGCAAAATGAAGGATGATGCTGTCTGAATCAGTTTTCTGCTTGAATTCGGTCTGCTTCTCTAGCATTTTCTCTACCGTTTCTCTTGGAAATATTGTCCTGGCAACTGTTGATTAGCAGTGGGTGCTGGCAACAAACGCCTGCTGTGCTGTGCTTGTGTGGCAGCTGCGTTTCACTGACGATTGTGTGGGCCTCGACTCACCCCTCCAAGCAGCTACCTAGTCACACCTCATGCCATCCCTTTTTACCTCTCAGGTAATGCTGTGTAGGTAGAAGGATATGAGGAACTGAGGCTTGAGTCCATTTCTTTGATGTACTTTGGGTTTCTTTAAGATGGGATCGCCTCAAAGCTGGCAAATTAAAAATATTATAGCAACAAAAGTGGTGAAATAATCCCTCTCTTCTCCAGTCCCATCATCTGTCCACTTGGCTGCAAGCTGTCAGATGGCAGGGAGGAAGAAGAGGAGGAGAACAAGAAGGATGGAGGTGGTGCCGTTTCCATTTGTAATGGATTCAGGCATCTGTGCTCACCCCTTAACATCTGACGAGAAAGCTGAAAAGAAACTAAAGGGAGGGAGTTGCAGAGAAGTGAGGGGGAGAGAGTTGGCATTAAATCTCCTGTCCTTCTACAAGACTGCAAATTGACTCAGTAACTCATGTGCACCGACACCTTTTAGTAATGGACTCCTCTCCCATTGGCAATGACAATAAGATAAGCTCTCCCCCTCCCGCTTTTGTGCTGGTGACAAGCACACAATGACAGAGGGTTCTCTCAGATATGCATTTGAAGATACACACACATTTTCAGAGAGAGGGAGAGGAAATGGGCACTCTCTCCCCTGGCTCATAGACAGCACAGCTCACAATCACCATTCTCTCAGTTCCTTTCCATGCAACACCAGTAGCTCTGTGGAAAACATCACCATAGCCAGCAGAGGAGAATCACAGCCAATTAAGAGGTGACCTCATCTTAAGGCAGGGTGACAAATTGTTGACAAAGTTCAAATATACAAGGAATGCTGAGCACCAGGCAGCTTAAAAGAATAAAATAGTTTGATTTAGAAGAGATAACTTTGTGAAGGAAGTGGAGAGATTTAGATCCCTAACTGTCTAATTGTTCTGTCTTCATTCTGTCTGTTCTGGAGGCAAGCTGGGAGGAAGTCTGCTCAAAGGAGCAGGAAGTCTTCAAAGAGCCAATCAGGACACTGCAGGAGATTATTTGAAAAACAGAAGCTCCTAAGCTAACTATGACAAATGTACATCCCCCCTGTTGCCCCCTATAAGTATTTTTCTTATACTGTTGATTTATGCACACTACAGATCTTGCATAATCCAATATCAATGAGCAAGAAGGTTGTGTCAAATGGAGTTTCCTCTGCAAGTATTACAGTGTCTTCAGACACCTCTAACTTCTCTCAAATATTTGTCAAGTCCTGAACAAAATTTTCCAGATGACTATTTACGTAGTTGACTGTTGGGATATTTGGTAAACATAGCAGAGTTTCCCTGTCATAGAAGCACAGAATCATAGAATTGGAAGGGGCCATACAGGCCATCTAATCCAGCCCCCTGTTCAATACAGGATCAACTTGAAGTATCCAGGATAAGTATCTATCCAGCTGCTGCATGAAGACTGTCAGTGAGGGGGGGGATCATTATCTCCTTAGGTATTCAATTTCACTGCTGAACTACTCTGACTAGGAACAATTTTTTCCTGATATATTGCTGGCACCATTTGACACATAGTTTAAACCCATTACTGTGGGTCCTATCCTCTGCTGCCAACAGGAAACATTCCCTGCTCTCTTCTAAATGACAAATTTTCAGATAGAGCAATCATCTCCCCTCTTAATCTCCTCTTCTCCAGGCTGAATATTCCCAAATCCCTCACCCTTACCTCATAGAGCTTGGACCTCAGGCCCCAGATCATTCTCATCCTTCTCCTACATCCCTCTCCTCACAATTTTATCCACATCCTTTTTGAAGCGAGGTCTCCAGAACTGTACACAGTACTCCAGGTGGGGATTGACCAAAGCGGTATACAGTGGGACTATGGCATCATGCAATTTTGATGTGATGCCTCTTGATACAGACCAAAACTGCATTTGCCTTCTTTGCCGCCCCATCACACTGTCAGTTTACAGTCCACAAGTACTCCAGGATCTTGTTCACACACGCTGCTACCCAGAAGTGTATCTCCCATCCAGTATGTGTGACCCAGATCTAGAACTCTGCACTTCTCCTGATACTGAATGTAGTAAATAAATCTCCCAAGAAGTATATTGCAAAAAAGGTAAATTTACATTTATTCAAATAGATTCTGTTCACATACAGATTGCAGTCAAAAGGAGAGAAAGTTGCCTACTCTATAGAGTAGCGATCCCCAACCAGTGGGCCGTGGACCACATGTGGTCCTTCGACTAATTGGAGGTGGGCCCCGAAAGACGCCTTCTCCCCCCCCCCCCCCGGCTCTTTACAACACACTTCGGGCGTCATTGTCTCCCATCACTCCCAGATGGGACTATCTCATTGCAGAGAAACAAGCTCAGGGTTCCCATTGATTTGTCATTGTCATGAGTTAAAATTTCCATGAAAATAAAATGTTCCTTATGTTCATTGTTGTGGCATGTCTGTATCTTATTTTGAAGGGATGTTTAAACATTACCATAGCGATCAGAGAGCGCTAGGGCAGTGGTTGAGAGTAGAGGAGTAAACTACCCCCCACACCGGGCCTCAGTAAAATTGTCAAGCGTTGAGTGGTCCCCGGTGATAAAAAGGTTGGGGACCACTGCTATAGAGTACTTTCCCTATCACGTGGCCAGCTAATCCAGCATCACATGCACATTATGAGGCCATTGTTTTTACAGGACAGACCTGCAGAGACAAGTGTCTCCATGGAAGGTCATGTGAAGTGAGAGTGAGAGGGGTCAGGGGGCACTTCCCATGTTAAACAAAGAGAGGCTCCTATTCAAGGAGATGACATCTATACATACATAGAGCGATGTAACACCCCCAAATGTCCAGGCATGCTGAGCTGCTCACTCCAATACTGACAGCAAATACCAGTTAAAAAATAGATGGTTATTTGACAAGAAAAGGAAAATACAGAAAATGGTGAAGAACTGTCTTTTGGGACTTTTTTTTCCCCAGAGGGCTATTCATAATTACTATTCTAGAAACAGAACTGAGACAATTCAGCATTCTAGGAACAGCACTGAGACTCCTTGTCCCCATGTTGCATATATGGGAGGATATGGGGGGATAGCCCCAATGCAGGGACAACATCTGTGATTTATTTTCAAAAAGGCTTTGCAGGGACAGTGAGATTTTATTTGCAGGATTTTAAAACAATAAAGAAAAGCTCCTGAAATTCAGGACAAGAAGGCTATACTTTGTGAACCAATATGTTCCCTGGAAAGCACTTAGTTCTTCTAGTATAAATCTGTTGATAACAAATCAACAAACCCAAAAGACATCCACTTGGCCTCAGCCAGGACCAGGGTCTTTTCAGCCTGGTGGAATGAGTTGCCAGCTGAGATCAGGGCCCTGATGGAGCTATCAGAGTTCTGCAGGGCCTATAAGATAGCACTTTCCCACCAGGCCTACAGTTGAGGCCAAAGTGTTTCATAAAAAACGGGCCACGCTCTATTCTCCTTTGTAGTTCCTATCTCCTGCCCCCCCCTTTCCTGTGCCAGTGACAGATGTTACCGGCAATAGACACTGGCTTGGATTCTGGGTGTTGGGGGGTAGTTAGACAGGATGTTAATTGTTAGTTAGTGTGCTGATATTATTTTAAATAAAATTTGATTTTAATTTAATCTATAAACTAATTATTTTATATATTTTAATCCATGTTGTAAACTGCCCAAAGCCCTTATGGGAGTAGGGCACTATAGGAATCTTTAAACCTCCCCCCCCCGGGAGGAATAAAGGAGTAAGGGCAAGTGGGGAGGAGTTAGGGCGGACCCTGTCCGTGATAAAAACTCGGAGAGCCCAATCAGGAGCCGCGAAGCGGTTCCTGATTGGGCCCTCCGAGTGTCACTCGGGGGCCAAGCAGCCAATGGGGAGCCACGCAAAGAGCGGCTCCCCATTGGCTGGTTGGCCCAGCCTCGCCTGGGCCGGCCAGGGAGTCACCGCTCAGAGGAAGAAGCCTTCCCCAGTGGTAAGTCCTCTAGCCAGCTTCCCCTCGCCCAGGGAGCCTTCTGCCGGGCCCTGGGGCAGGCTCGCCTGCCCTTGGGCCCGCCAGAAGGCCAAAAAGCCCACTCCCAAAGTCCCGAGCCTTCTGCCATGCCCTGGAGCAGCCGAGCCTGCTCCTAGCCCTGACAGTAGGCCGCAGAGCCCACCTCCCCCATCCCGAGCCTTCTGCCAGGCCCTGGAGCAGCCGAGCCTGTTCCTAGGCCTGACAGTAGGCCGCAGAGCCCACCGCCCCCGTCCCGAGCCTTCTGCCAGGCCCTGGAGCAGCCGAGCCTGTTCCTAGGCCTGACAGTAGGCCGCAGAGCCCACCGCCCCCGTCCCGAGCCTTCTGCCAGGCCCTGGAGCAGCCGAGCCTGCTCCTAGCCCTGACAGTAGGCCGCAGAGCCCACCTCCCCCATCCCGAGCCTTCTGCCAGGCCCTGGAGCAGCCGAGCCTGTTCCTAGGCCTGACAGTAGGCCGCAGAGCCCACCGCCCCCGTCCCGAGCCTTCTGCCAGGCCCTGGAGCAGCCGAGCCTGTTCCTAGGCCTGACAGTAGGCCGCAGAGCCCACCGCCCCCGTCCCGAGCCTTCTGCCAGGCCCGGGAGCAGCCGAGCCTGTTCCTAGGCCTGACAGTAGGCCGCAGAGCCCACCGCCCCCGTCCCGAGCCTTCTGCCAGGCCCGGGAGCAGCCGAGCCTGTTCCTAGGCCTGACAGTAGGCCGCGGAGCCCACCGCCCCCGTCCCGAGCCTTCTGCCAGGCCCGGGAGCAGCCGAGCCTGTTCCTAGGCCTGACAGTAGGCCGCGGAGCCCACCGCCCCCGTCCCGAGCCTTCTGCCAGGCCCGGGAGCAGCCGAGCCTGTTCCTAGGCCTGACAGTAGGCCGCGGAGCCCACCGCCCCCGTCCCGAGCCTTCTGCCAGGCCCGGGAGCAGCCGAGCCTGTTCCTAGGCCTGACAGTAGGCCGCGGAGCCCACCGCCCCCGTCCCGAGCCTTCTGCCAGGCCCTGGAGCAGCCGAGCCTGCCCCTGGGCCCAGCAGAAGGTCCCAAGGCCACCTATCTTACTCTGTTCCTCCCTTCCTCCCAGCATTCCCTTTCTCCTTCCCTTCCTCCCAGCATTCCCTTTCTCCTTCCCTTCCTCCCAGCATTCCCTTTGTTTTTCCCTTTCTCCCTTCCTCCCTCTCTTCCATCTGTCTCTTTCTGGCTACCTGTTTCTCTCCCTCTTCTTCTCTTCCTCCCTTTCTTTCTGTCTTTCTATCTCTCTTTCTCCTTTTCCTCCTTCCTTCACCCCATCCCTCCACCCATCCATCATGGTAGGGCCCGCTGTATTTTGGCCACAGTGGGCTTAATATCTAGTTGAGTAATAAATTAATAAACTTAAAAAAATAAAAACAAATAAAGATCAATAAAGACAACACAATATAGCAGGCCTGCTTTCCAGTTATGAAGAAGAAGAAGAAGAAGAAGAAGAAGAAGAAGAAGAGTTGGTTCTTATATGCCACTTTTCTCTACCTGAAGAAGTCTCAAAGTGGCTTACAATCACCTTCCCTTTCCTCTCCCCACAACAGACACCCTGTGAGGTAGGTGAGGCTGAGAGAGCCCTGATATTACTGCTCGGTCAGAAAAGCTCTATCAGTGCTGTGGTGAGCCCAAGGTCACCCAGCTAGTTGCATGTGGGGGAGCAAGGAATCAAACCTGGCTTGCCAGATCAGAAGTCCACACTACTAACCACTACACCAAGCTGGCTCTTATCCAGAACTATTCAGATGCAATGTTAGGGAGTTAGCTTTCAAGCTATGACCTCATGGTTAAAATATTACAGTGGAAGATCACAGTAGCATAGCAGGGGAGCTCAAAGCTGTTGAGGACATTTTAAAGAATGTAAACTAAGAAATGAATTGTGGTCATCAAATTCACCAACAGCCTGGTCATGGCGAAGGTGGTGTCTGTTACTAAGAAAATCAAACAGGCAACAAGTGCCCATGGCATGCCATAGCCCACCTTCCACATGCAATCACAACAGCAATAAATGCAACAGTCTTCCAGTTGTTGTTGTTGTTGTTAGGTGCGAAATCGTGTCCAACCCATCGCGACCCCATGGACAATGATTCTCCAGGCCTTCCTGTCCTCTACCATTCCCCGGAGTCCATTTAAGTTTCCACCTACTGCTTCAGTGACTCCATCCAGCCACCTCATTCTCTGTCGTCCCCTTCTTCTTTTGCCCTCAATCGCTCCCAGCATTAGGCTCTTCTCCAGGGAGCCCTTCCTTCTCATGAGGTGGCCAAAGACTTCCAGTAAATAGCACAAAACATAAAGCAGTCAGTACAGGGAAAATGTGACATCCCTGCAACCCAAAGGGAAGACATCTGGAATGCACATAATAAAACTGGGTGAAAACTGAGCACTTATGATATTAAATAGTAAAATACTATACATCTCCATAGCTACCAACATTTTCTTCTGTTATTCCTGGTGCATACATATGCATCCCTCCTTTTTATTATATGTATGTGTACCCTTTTCCAATATTTATATTTATCTGTGAGGTCAATCACACTGTTGCATGAGGAAAAGACAGTCGAAGATGAATGACTTGGACATAAAGTCCCTGATAAATTACTTTTCCTGGAAAGGGGATAAAGAGAAAATTCATACTAGAAATGCACTCTTCATTTTGCACAAGTATTTGTTTAAGTGGTGAGACAGTTCAGAACTAAATTTCATCAAAACTGTGAATGGAAACTTATTTCTAGAAAAATAAAAATTGAGCATTTCTTTCCACAGTGAAAAAGCTTGCTGAGGATTCTCTGAGATGCTGCAACACCCACATCTCCCTCTCCTTGTAGCCATGGCATTTATATTATAAAGCCCAAAGTGAGCACAATAAAGGAGTGAAATGAATTACATTTTCAGGAGTTTCAAAGACTGTAAAACTCCTTCTAGAAATTCTAGAAGGCTTATCATGTCATGTTGTTTCCAGTAAAAACCAAAAAAAAAAAAAAAAGGAATCTTCTGGCACCATAAATACATGAAGATTGGTTGTGGCTTATGTCAAAATAAATCACTAAATTCCAGTGGGGTTGCTGTGTTAGTTGATTGTAACAAGAAGAATTTAGGAACACCTTAAAGACTAGCACATGCATTGCAAAATTAGCTTTGATATACTGAGCGCTCTTTATCAGATACATGAAATGACTTCAGTCAGAAATCTTTCAATATGCACAGAGGGGAAATGTGAGCATAGTGAAAAGTGGGATTAAAAGACTCCTAGTGAAATGTCTATACAAAACTCAAAAGTATACACATGAGCACAGTAACCACAGATGGATAATAATGGAGACTCCTTAGTTACGCTTAGCAATGCAGAGATACCAAGGCTTATTCTTGACCAGGCTCATGTCAGATCATCAAATTAGGACCAAATCTAAACTGGCATCAAACCCAAAGTGTTCTTGTAAAAAGAGGGGAAGTTACCAGGAACACTCTTCCAGCCTGTTACTTTGCTGAAGACACAGCAGAATTGTTCATTGGAGCAGTTCTCAGGCTACTGGGAAGCTAGAAAAGTAGGGAAGATCCACAAAAAAGCAGCAGGAGAAGCAGAGTTACTACTGGTGGGAAAGGAGTAATTAATTTTTAACAAACTTTATCGCTCACATTGGAGGGGTGATTTATGCAGAGAACCATCAATTTTCTTGTACCATCACTGCAGAACATCCATCTGTTGTTGACATTCAATGTGTTCAGCATCTCTTCCTCACAGCCACAAGCTGGTGATGTAAGATTCTGTTTTCCCATCCTAAAGATTATTTCCTTCCATGAGATGTGCACAGGCTGGAGGGAAATAAGAAGCACATGTGTTCTTCCTCTGTTCCTGGGGCCCTGATCTTTGAAGCCTGTATTTTTCCCTGCACAGATTATTGTGATAGCTTACATCAACATTGCTACAGGAAAACGACAAGCTCTACTGGAGCAAAGAAGTGGGGATAGCGAATTACCCTAGTCCACAGTACAAGATTCAGCACCAACCTGTGGACGGGGTTATTTTACCTACATCAGAACACATGGGTAAATTAAAGTCCAATTGACATTCTGTTATTTTAACTGAGGCCTTTTATGCACTGTTTTTTTCCTTCAATTTACCATGAATTCCTATCAAGTATTTTTTTTTTGTTCTTTTCTTTTTCCTTCTGTATGGACTTTGTTCCCTTCAGTGCACAGTCCATTTTCTATTTACTGTTTCTCAGGTGGGGGAGTTGCCCCATTTTTCCCTTGCTTCACTCGCAAGGCAAAGGTAATTCACAAGCATAATAATTCTGTCAGATTTTCTCCCTTCCCTGTCCTTCACCCATCCCAAGGAGGCCACTCCTCCACTGCCCACATTGAGGTAGTTCTTCCCAATCTGCATCTTCTGCCTTCTTGTCCATTTCTAGTGTGTTTTTTTGTTTTGTATTTTTTAGAAAAGAGATCTATCCAATGAAATGACTTTTTTGCTAAGCCTAAACAGTTGGTAGGAGTTAGGGAAAGTTTTTAATGGGGCAAGTGTGACTATGCGTGTGCTCTCTCCTCATGTTGTCTTGTGTTTACCTTGGCCAATGTGACTTTCCTCCTGCCCTGCCATTCTTCTTTCAAGACCAGTTATGGGTTTTAGACATGAAGTGGACTACCACAGCTGCCCAGTATGGTCTCTTTCTACCCCCGCTACATCATCATGTTATTCTCCTCCCTTCCTTCCCTACCCCCAACACTGCTTGATACTCAGAGTGATGAGCTGTTTAGGTTACCCTTCCTTGTATGCATTTGGTTTCCAATACATACTACTTGGAGATGCATTGTACACCAGCCAATGCTTGCATTGCCATCTGCATCCCAGAGGAGCTTCTGGAGCCTCCCAGTGGAAGGAGGAGCACAGTTCAACAAGCAGCAAAGCTGGTCCCAAAGCCAGAGGCCCCGGAGCATTCCTCCCGCAGCCATAGACCACTTTTGATTTCACCCCTTGGAGGCAAAACCACCACCCTTAGCAACAGAATGATTGACTAAGGTTCACCCATCCTGAAGTACCTTTGGGACACCCGAGCAAGGTTGAATAGGGTGGAAGGGGCCTCTCCATCCTTGTTCAGGGATACAAAACCTGTGGGGAGGGAGTGTCTCAAAAGTGCCCTATTGCTGGTGGCAGCGGATTTTCAACCAGTCAGGTGGCAATGAGAGCTTGAGGTGGGAAAGAAAAGGTGGCTGGGGAAGGAATGCACTGGAGCCTCTGCCTCTCAGCCAGGGCAAAAACCACCTCTTGCTCTGCAGGCATCTGGTGCCATAGCCAAGCAGCCTTGATGCACTCCCTTCTAACACTGGGAAACTTCTCTGGGATGCAGATGGCAATGCAAGCATTGGCTGGTGTGCAACACATCTCCAAGCCATAGGCAGTGGAAAACAAATGCAAATGAGAAAGGGCAACCTGAACAGCTTGGTGCTCCAAGTGTCAGGTGGTGCTGAGAGGTTGGGGAAAGGAAAGGAAAGGAAAGGAAAGGAAAGGAAAGGAAAGGAAAGGAAAGGAAAGGAAAGGAAAGGAAAGGAAAGGAAAGGAAAGGAAAGGAAAGGAAAGGGGGATGATAAGATAATGGGACAGGAAGGAGAGGGAGACCACACCAGGAAGCTGTGACAATCAGCTTTATATCTAGAGCCCATGACTGAGCTTGAGAGGAAGGCAGCGTGGGCAGGAAGATGGTCACTTCGGGCAAGGGGACCACAGGATGAGGTAAGAAAAGGGCACACGCACCCAGTCACACAACCCATGTAAAGCTTTCCCTGACATTTTCCCCAACCATTTAAGTTTAGCAAAAAAAAGTCCTTTCGTTAGACACAGCCCATTTTTTAAGAAAAAGAAAATGACAAGATGGAAAACAAAAGTAATACTAGAACTTCACCGAGGAAGGGAGAACCACCAAAGTCTGCTAGCATGGCTACTGAATCTCTCGATACAATTTCAATACACATCCAGCATGAAACTGATCAATAAGGAGAGACCAACCACAGGGCATCCCTCCCCCCAAAAAAACCTTCAGTGCTGCCATGCAATCCGTTTTTTTTCTTTTTTTCTCACTGGTATACAGAAAACACAATTCACAATTCCAAGAGAAAATCAGAGAGAGAGAGAAAAGGTGCTGAGTGCAGGCATACCATTTGAAGCCAAGCTCTACCAAACTAACTACACTGAAAATCCAAAGTAAGCTGTGTGTGCAGAAAAGGTGGAAAATAATGTCTCCAGCAGTTTTCTTTCTCCTTTGCTTGCCACTTACCACTTGTCCCTCTTCAACAATTGTCACAGTGATCATTAGTATAGCAACAAATCTGCCTACAATGCAAGGCACACACATGCATTTAAAAAAAACCTTTACAAAAGAAATAATAATTATCATAGCATCATGTGTTAAAGCTTCCACTACAGATTTGATGCAATTTCCCCAGAATTTGAGAAAATGAAGCATCCAAATTTAATCAAAAGTTGCATTCAGAGGAAACTTACACACCCTCCCAGGAGAATACCAGCAACAGTTCCATAAATGCCTCAACGTTTGATAAGCCTGTTTGCCATGCAGATGGAAGTTCATATATTTCATGTAGAAAGGCCAGTGCTGCCTTCAGGAATGTTCCCAAAGAATCCAAGGGGACAAGATTGTGCTTAAATGTAGCTGTGATTATTTGAGGGGCCCTTTACAGTCTCACATATGAGAGGTTGGGCAGGATTCATTACCAAAAGACGTTCTGGGGCTCCAGTTCTCAGCATACTTTCCAAGAAGTAACACGTTAAACTCAATAATATTTACTCCTGAGTAAGGACATCTTTAAACCGCCCGTGGTGCCGCGGGCGCCACGGACTAAATAAATGGTTAAGGGGCCTTGAGGTGGGCTTTGTCCGTGATGAGGAAGGGTCCGGATTGGACCCTTCCTCACGACAGACAATCGGAGGGATCAATCGGCAGGCGCAAAGCGCCTGCCAATTGGTCCCTCCGATTCCCAGCCCCAGCAACTGCGAGCCGCGCACAGCGCGGCTCACAGTTGCTCCTGGCCTGACGCGGTGAGAGGCGCAAAGCGCCTCTCGCCGCGTCAGGCCGCAGCCCGAGGGAGGGGGTTCCCTGCCTGGCGGCCTGACGCAGTGAGAGGCGCAAAGCGCCTCTCGCCGCATCAGGCCGCCACCCGAGGGAGCCCCCGGCAGTCGCTCGAAGCGCGGCTGCCGGTGGCTCCCTGCGTGGTGGCCTGGCACGGCGAGAGGCGCAAAGCGCCTCTCGCCGCGTCAGGCCGCCGCCGCCGAAAGAACGCCACCGACCAAGCCGCCGACCAGCCTACCGCCGCCGACCAAGCCAGCCACCGCCGACGAGGAAACACACCCACCCACAGTAAGTGCCTAGCGCCCGCTGCATTTAGATGCAGCGGGCTTGATTACTAGTTTAGTATAAGGCTGAAATGCAACAAATTTTCAATATATGTTTTACAAACTAACAGTTACACATTTCCTTCATCAAATATATAATCTCACACAAGAAACCCACCCAACCCAAAGCCTTTTCTTACAAGAGTTCTGAAAGTAGTGGGCATGTTCATGTTCTAGTCACCGAACAACAACAAAAGCCCTATTCAGTAGCCCAATTTTAAATTATTTTGTTTGAAGGTCCACTGAACTGTTTACTGATTGTGCAAAGAAAAGAAATCAAAAGGTATTTGTACTTTGACACACTTTTTTGTTTCACTCTTGCTTTATCCCATCTTGTCTGTGTATAGCATTTAATTATCTGACAAAACTGAGGTCATAAAGCATTGCCAAGGAGTGTATTTGTAATTATTCATCTGATTTAAGTAGTTGCTATTTATAAGGCGGATGAAGAACTTGCAGCTTGGTGAAATCAATTAAGTCCACCAGAGGATGGGACAAAGTTCCTTGGACCTCAAGGGTACTCAATATGGTCAAACTCAAGATATCAGCAATTGATAGTTGTTCGTGACTGGTACCAAGGTCCACCTACTAATCTGCATTGTTAAGTGAACACATGGGTCATTGCTTTTCATGCAGGACAACATTTATGAAGCATTACTGATAGCATTACAAGCCAAATGGGGCTTATCATTGCCCAACCCTGTTCTTATACTTTTGACAAGTACCCTATCCCCAATTTAGAACAAAAGCCTCAAGCTAAGAGGCTGCTTTCCAGTCAATGATCTTCTACCACTTTATCTGAAATTTTCTTGATGACTTTGATGGGACTAGTCTGTGAAAGTAGTGGCAGCAACACTAATAATTATCGTCAGAATCAAATGGTAACTTTGGAACATAAAAATGGGGATGCAATTCACACATTCTTCTGGTGGGCTTCATGCAGTTATTTCTGTCAGTCACTGAGTATATTGTAACAAACGTCTAGTAATAAATATAATACTTATACATTCAATACAAACATTCTAAACATGATAGATCATTGAGGTAATAATTATAAACTATCAACAACCACAAGTTCAATCAGTCATTGAAGTCATCGTCATCCATTGAAAACTGCTGAACTCTCATCTTCATCAGTGGCTATTGTACAACATGAAGACTTCATCATATTTAGTACATATTCATAAAGATTCATCCATATCTTCATCCGCAGGGGGGGAGGTCACAAATGTGACTTTAAAATACCAAAGTTTCTAGGCTACTGCACAGAAAATTCTCTTAACCCATTTTAAATATTTTCAAGTCTTATCATGTACAGAAAAATATTGTGTGCAGCAAAGATGTACTGAGATATTGGTAGTGATGTTTTTTTTTACAAATGTGTCAAAACACATTTTTGAACACTGAAATGGCATGCTTAAGTAATCCATGTAATGATCATGAACATAATATGTTCTTTACATGGTGGCATGCACTAGTGATTGTGGTGTACAAACTGAATCTCCATCCAATAACCTGCCCAACACAAGTTAAGACTTGTTGTGGGTTTGAATTCTGACAGGTGTCCAAGGAGTGGGAAGAAATGCATTCGTGTTCTCAAAACTTTCATGGAAGTACTGTAGTTCAGAGGTAATGCAGGTACTTTAAATATCAGATGTCCCAGATTAAATATCTGTTATCTCCAATGGAAAGAATTTCCAGTAGCAAGACTAGGAAAAAGCCCTGAGCTGCTGTTGGTCTAAATAAATAATACTGAGTTATACAAACTAATAATGGCCTTACAGTTTGATAAGATAATGTTGTAGAGTGAACACATGGAAAATCAGCCACAAAAATATGTAATAACGGTTTGAGTGTTTTTCTTAGTGATCATGGTGGTGAGAGACTGCACTAGCTGAACACAGAAGCTGCTGCCATCCTCTCTGCCAATTAACAAAATGTTTCAAGTTACCATGTGGGCGTCACTATATCTATCACATTTTTATCCTGTTCTCCCTCCTAAGAGTTCAGGGTAGTATACACGATTCTCCTCACCTTTATCTATCTTCGCAGCCCTGTGATATAGCTAAGAGAGTGACTAGCCCAAGTTCATCCAATGACCACTGTAGAGCTGGAACCTGAACCCATGACCATTTACTCATGGAGGCAGACAACGCATGCCGCCTCCTGCTTGCAAACGTGCGAAGGAAAACCATGCGTTTGCACACTTCCAGGTGGGAGATCCCTGCCACCTTATCCCACCATCTTGTCATGGCTTTTCCCTTCCAATGAGGCAGCAGAGAAGCAGGAAGCATGGACAACTTGCAGGTTCCTCCTCCGCTCCTCAGATTGTCAATCAACACAAACTACCAATCCCTTCACAGAAGTTATTTTGGAGACTCAAACTTCCAACCCTGCCCCCCAAGTCCCAAAATTAATTTTAAAAAATATACTTCCATGTTGCTACAGGGACATGCTATAATAGTAAAACAGTTTTTTAGAAAAAATTACATTTCCGCGTTGCTACAGGATCACACTGCAACAATAAAACATTTCCTTAGATATCTTTTCGGGATTCTTTGTATAATGCTGGTCTCTTTTTATGTTCAGGTAGATTTCTGAAAGGCTGGTCATGGTAATTGGACCCTGATGTTTGTTTACAATAAAGAGCACAGATGCTAAGCTAATAGGGAGAGGGCTGCTTCATCACACGTCCCCCCCCCTCTTTCTCCGTTCATACCCCACCGCCAGAAAACACAAACAGCAATGTGGGTTGCTGCCCGACCCAAATATTACTGTGCACAATGAAAAGAACATTTTATTTAAACTGAGGGCACACTGCTATGTGGTCCCGTAGCAATGTGGACCAAAAAGAATTATCCATAAATGGAGAGGGGAGGGTGGGTATAAGGGCAGGCAAAATGCTGCAGAGGTTGTCGTGTGTCTCTCCTTCCAGACAGGCTTGCCCCTGTTTGCACCTCGTTGCAACAAGAAAGGGGGAAGTGGATTCTACCACTTTACCTTATCACACAGCAAAAAAGATGAAAACTCACGCCACCCACTGGAGAGCTACAGGTTGCTGCAGACATCTGAACAATGAGAGGCCGGGCAGGGGTAAATTCCTCATGCAGAAAAGGTCCCTGTCATTTTTCTCCTAGACTAACAATGTAATCACTGTTTATTTATTATTTACAAAATTTATATGATACCTTTATGCCTGTTCAAGGACTATCAAGGCAGCTAAAATTTTAAAACATACATGATAAAATTAATTATAAAATCATTAAAATAAACCCCTCTCCCAAACATACCACATTAAAACAACTTTTTAAGGAGTTAAAAAATATATAAAATAGGCAATGTGCATACAAATATAAAACATTGATTAGAAAGGATGGATTATTGAAGAAATGCCAACAAAAGATATAGCACCGTGACCAGTCTTCAGAAATATAGAGGGCTTTGAATATCAAGGAAACAAACTGGAATCTAGTGTTGGTGGGCAACAACAGGAATTATATGGGCCCTACAACCCACTACAGTCAACATCCTGGCTGCAGCATTGTATATCAATGGAAGGGCAGGTATCATGATGGCCACCTATTTTCTGTCCAGGAAAGGCCTCAGTTGGCTAACCAATCAAAGCTGGTTAAAGACATACCTGGCCACAGCTGCCACCTGCTTATCCAGAAGAAGGCCTGGAGCAAAGAGCACCCGAAGACTACAGACCTGTTCCTTCAAGAGAAGTGGAACCCACTCCACCTTAAATCCTAGGCCAGACCTCCCGCCCACCAGTAACACTTCACTCTTGTTGAGATTAAGCTTCAGTTAATTATTCCACATTCATTCTAAAACTGCCATGAGATAGTGGTTCAGGGTTTTCTACATTTCACTGGATGTTTATTCCTTTTGTAAGTGATAATATTTTTAAAGAGAGCCAGTTTGGTGTAGTGGTTAGGAGTGCGGACTTCTAATCTGGCATGCCGGGTTCGATTCTGCACTCCCCCACATGCAGCCAGCTGAGTGACCTTGGGCTAACCACGGCACTGATAAAACTGTTCTGATCGAACAGTGATATCAGGGCTCTCTCAGACTCTCCTACTCACAGGGTGTCTGTTGTGGGGAGAGGAAAGGGGAGGAGACTGTAGGCCGCTTTGAGCCTCCTTCGGGTACAGAAAAGCGGCATATAAGAACCAACTCTTCTTCTAAATTTTGTCCTCTTGAAAAATATATTTGTTCTCTTTATATAAAAAACAAGTTTAGCATCAAAGTCTGATGAACCAATATGCGGTTATGAAAAAATATTTCTATTACACTAATGAAAGGAACTATTCTAAAAACTGCTTGTGGGACTCTAGAGCCTCGTATTTTTCACTGAATTCGTCCTCTTCAGGAGGAAAGCCAAGAAGGATCCGTACTTCCAAGGGAGACCCCCCTAGGAAGACTTTGCAGAGGAAGGCAATGGAAAACCATCTTTGTTTCTCCATTGCCTTGAAAATCCTTTGCTGGGCTTTCTGTAAGCTGGCTGCAACTACACACACAACCAACTCCATCTAAACACTGCATAAATAAAGCTAAAAGTTCAAACTACCCTATTAGAGAGGTTTTGACTTCATTGACAAATACCACAAAAAAGTTTCTATTTTATGCATGTAGCAAGAACAGGAAAGAGGAAAGGTACCATTTCTCCTATTTTTGCATCAGTGTCGTGCTGCTGTTTTTTGAGTGTTCTAGTCCAAGGTAAGATGGCTGGGGAGAGCATTATGAGAAATACTACAGGGTATTAAAAATCTAGTCGGGCATCCACAATATCCATATAATCAGACATTCAGATAAGTGGGAGTGCTACTTGACAAGTGGTGCTGCATCCACGTGGGGATGACACCCTCAAGCAGGATAATGAAGAAACTTGAATAGGTCAGGCAACTGGGGGGATTTGGTGCAAGACACTTCCAAGTGGAAACGATAGTATGCCTTTATAGTTCAGTTAGACCTTAAGTTTCTTTAAAACAGCAAACTTTTCCCCAAAAGAAACGCAGAAGGGCTGGTAGTTACATGGCTCACACGTGTGCACACACAGATAAGTATTCTTTCATTCCCCATCTTGCTTAGAAATCCCCACTCAACCAAAGGAAGGAGAACATGACTGGCAGATAGTGGTGGTGGGGAGATGGGCTTGGAGGAGGAAACTGGACATGTATGGTGCTCTGCAGCCCCCTCTCTTCCCCTCTCCCCACAGAGCTCCAGAGAAGAAAATAAGCCTAGCAACGATACAACCAAGGCAAGCGCTGCTAAATGGCTCATTGGTTACTATGGCAACCGACTCGCTCTGCTCCAGCTGCTTATCCCACGGTCCCTCTGTCACCCTATTTTTAGCATGAAATGAAAGAATTGGACTTTTAAAAAAGATGCACGTAATCTTACTTTTTAAAAGACAAATTAAGGATCTGAGGTGAGGCCATTGCCGGGATGCTTCCGATCTGGAACAAGACACGTCTTGTGCTTTGCTGGTGATGCTTGAAGAGGAATGAGTGAGCCACTAGTCCTCCAAGTGGTAAGCAAGGTAAGTTTGAGTTGTGCTTTCAGGCCTTTAAAGGGAACCATGTCTTGAACTGGGGAAATTCTTTTTTACTGGCCTATCTGGATGCATAGATTTATAAACATCAAGGTCCATCAAAATTCACTATTTTGCTTAGAATCCATCCACACATTCAGATAAGGGACATGATGCAGCCTTCCAGTGATTTTCCTAGTGTTGTACTCAGGCATATCCAGGACCGAGTGTTCCTCTCAACAACTTGACCTCAGAAAACTAGTTTGTCCAAGATAAATCCAGGGGACTTTATACATACAGTGCACCTTGGCCATGAGTTGCAAATAAGAACAGTAACATTCAGTTGCAAAATGCACTGAAAATGATTTGAAAGTGTATTATTCTGTGCATGTGAAAGCACAACAGTCCAGATATAACCTAGAAAGTGCTACGGACTTAAGAAGGCTGTAGCATAAGTTTGCCAATATAAGCTATCACTAATCAAAATCAAAATTATGACAGTGCTCACAAGAAGAAGAAGAAGAGCTGGCTTTAATACCCCAATCACTACCCAAAGGAGTTTCAAAGCAGTTTACGATCACCTTTCCATCCACACAGAAAACAATAGAATTTCACAAGTATTTCTTGCCATCAATATCAATAAACATCTATAGCCTAAATGCAGACTAGATGGCAACAGCTATAGAATAGAATACTATAATCAGAGTTGGAAGGGGACATCAAGGCCATCTAGTCCAGCCCTCCTCTCAATGCAGGATCCATCTACAGCATCCATGCCACTGCTTAAAGACCTTAAGTGAGGGGGAGTTCACTGCCTCCTTAGGCAGTTGATTCCAATGTTGAATTACTGTGACTGTGAAATTTTTTTTCCTGATATCTAGTCGAGACTGTCCTACGCGTAGTTTAAACCCATTACCGTGGGTCCTATCCTCTGCTGGCAAGAGGAGCCTTCCCCTTGCAAGTGACAACCTTCCAAATATTTAAAGATGGCAATCATGTCCCTTCTCAACCTCCTCTTCTCCAGGCTGAACATTCCTAAGTGGGACAATGGGTAGCCGTGTTGGTCTGAAGTAGAACAGTAAAATCAGGGCCATTTCGCACGGCTTCAAAGTAGCACAATGGTTGCTATTTGGAAACGCTACTAATTTGCCATAACCCACGACGTCGTAGACAATCTGCAACAATCCTGAAACCAATCAGCAAAAAGCGCTTCGTTGTGGCGCTTTCAGGGGAATCCAGAAAAGTGGATTCACCCTCCGGATAGCGATACACTCCTGCAACCAATCTGCAACAGTAGCGCTAAAGACCTGTGCGTTACCATTGTTGCTGGTTCTTCAAAGTCCCTCCCCCTGGCTCTCTCCTCCAAACTTCCGGCGAAGCGATCGCCATTTTTTTTTCTCCGAGCGAGCGGGGATAAACGCACCGGCGAGCCTCTTTCTGTTTAGAGGCTTCCCTGGCTTCAGTCCTTCACCTTTAGTCACTAAGCACAAACCACTGAAAAGCCCGTTTCCTGAAATAAAGTCCCTTTATTTTTTACAAATAAATTCAGCCGAAAATCGGGACCGTGAGAGGGGGGGGGGGATTTTTTTTTTATCACTCGAGGCAGCGTGCAAACGATCATACAATCAAACGACAGCTCACATTAGGCAGCTGGATGGGTCTCTCCGTAGCAACGAATCTACCTAGATTCGTTGCTATGGGTCGTTTTTTTTTTTTTTAAACCTTTCTTAAAGGGAAAGGGGCTGTTTGGGAGCATGCTAACGGCTGCCCATTGGCTGCTTGACGGCCAGGGGCGGGACGAGCTTGGCAATAGCGCTTCCTTTCTAGCGATTTCTGCCGAGACCGGAAGCCTGTGGGAAACGCTAAAAAACGCAACTGATTCCACTACAAAGGCAGGTATGCATAACGACGAATTCCACTATTTTAAATGGCGATTTTTCATTCCGCAAACAATTTGCAACAAAGATCCCTGTGCGAAAAGGCCCTCAGAGTCCAGTAGCACCTTGAATAAATCTTTGTAGGTCTTAAAGGTGCTACTGGACTCTGATTTTATTCTTCTACTTCAGACCAACACGGCTACCCATTTGAATCTACATGATGGTGCCTGTAGAAGCCCTGTCTGGGTCTGCCAGATCTTTGTCAGCAGAGGGCACTGGTGTACCCCTAACCTCGGACTGAGAGGAAGGTTTCTGTCAGCCTTTTCTCTGACCTTGCTTCTTTCAAGCTTAGAAGCAAGAACCAATGGATGAGCGATAGAGTTGTGAGTGTCCTGCATAGTGCAGGGGGTTGGACTAGATGACCCATGAGGTCCCTTCCGATTCTATGAGTCTATGATTCTCTATGTCCTGTTTCCTCTCTCATCCATTTCCCTTTGCCTTTTGAAGGGCCTTACTTGTCCTGGAGCAAGCCTTTTTGGAGGCTCCACCCCTCTCAAATTCCCATGGAATCTGAGCAATTCCTGTGGGAAGCTGTTGCTGTCTTCACATCCCAACTGTGACTCACCCCCTTGCTTCTCTACCCCTGCTCAAGGCTGCATTCGAGCTATTCCGAAAGCTGTGGCTGTTGAGAGCCAGTCCCTATCAAACGTTGGAGCAGCAGGTTTGCCTTAAAGGTGCCACACATATTGCTGCTTTGGCTCATAGATACTGAGGCTTGTTCCCAGGCTACCCTCAGAGTCAAGGAACCTTTGAAAAATGCTCAGAAATTTCCAGCAATGCAGAAATAATAGAAGCAATGTTTAAGGGAAAATGTTCTTCTTCCTGGGTCAGTACTTTGTCAGATAAGGGCCAATTCAAAATTCCTAGTATAGTGGCCATGTTTGCAGGTGGACTAGATTTGGGATACTTCTGGAGAGCTGCAGAATAATGGAAAGATACTGAATTACCTTACCATGTTCCTAGCTTTTAATTCAACTATTTATTTCCTGTCACTGGAGGACTTTGGGTAGCTTTGTGATCCTGCTGTTCATGTGGACTGAACAAGACACTGGAGATACAATGAAGCAATTGCATGGCAATCACTTCACCACATGCCAAACAATGCCTAAGTGTGATCAGTTCACCATGCCAATTGGATTCCATGATTGTCCCTCAGAGGGAGTGGTTGTAGAAAGAATTAAGCACACGCTAGGCCAGATTGTCAGGATGAGAGGAGCACGAAACTTGATTGCAGAGTTTTCAAGGAGCATTCTCTCTCCTGCAGAGAAAGATGCACGATTCAAATGTCTGGTGAGTGACAGTGGGCCTTATTGTGCTGTTCTTCTCTGAACTTCTCACCAGACTGAGAAAAACAGTTTGCTATAATGAAATAGTCCTGAATTTCACAGTCTCTGTTTATAAAAGACCCTGCAGTGAGCTCTTCATGGCCAGCATTAGACAACTAAAAGGATAAAAGGCTGTCTACCAAACATTAAGACAGAACCTGCCGAATCCTTTAATTTCATTTTTTTCTTTTGATTGTTCTAATTATGTTATTGTTTTTAAATTAAGTTTTTATACTGTTTTATTGTTAACTGCCTTGGGTCCCAGTTATCAGGGAAGAAAAGTAAGCTTATAACCATTTTAAATTAATTAAAGTTCTGACCTCTTTAAAATAGTCTAAATTAAATACAAGAACTGCTGCCTAGGGTAGCCTCATAAAGAATTCATACATAGAGAATGCAAACGTAATCATTCAAGTTGAAATGCCTCTCATATCTGTTTCCTCTCTCATGGCCAATTATGAATGGATTTCATTGACCTGTTCCTTGTACTTGTAATCAAAGAAGCTCACGTTTCCAGAATGGAAAAGCTGAATTATTAAACAGTTACACAGATCAATAAGTGCTTTCATGCTAACAAACGAGAACAACTGAAACAAAAGTCGCTCTTCACCTCTCTAACAGAGCTGTGTTTGCCATGAATGAAGTTTGATGATACCTTCATGAAGTGAGACCAAAATTGTTGCACATGGGATGCAACAAATCAGTCATACAGTTAGACAGATGGCTTATACTTTTACACTGCAATGTTTTCTGTGGCTCTTTGATCTCAGTTTTTTGTTTTTTTAAAAAACTGTCCTTTCTGCCAGCATACTTTTGGGTACACTGAATAAACCTGATATCTCTTCCCTTTCCTATTTTTTTTTAATCTGTACCATCCAGGGCAAAACAGCCAGGTAGGAGTTCCACCCCCACATTCCACTGAAGGCTGCCTCCATTCCAAAAAAGGCTTATAATCCATTCACTCTCTATCATAAAACCAGCTTTAAAAGAAGCCACTGAATATTAATTAATTAATTAATTAAAATTATTGACTCCTCCTAGGCAAAGCTGGCTCGTTTGGAAGCCATTGCTGGATGGCTTGAACAGAGTCACCTGAAACTCAACCCCTCGAAGACAGAGGTCCTATGGCTGGGTAGGAGGGGGCAGATCAAGAAGCATCCTTGCCCACCCTGGCTGGGACACAACTGGTCACCACACCCCAGGCCAGGAACTTGGGATTGACCTTGGATGCTTCGGTATTCATGGAGGCACAGGTCAAAAAGGTAGACTGTTTTGCTACATCAGCATTGCAGGCACAGAGAAGGCAGTTAATTCACAAACAGCAGAAAGCTACACTAATACTAGTAGCAGTTTTTCAAATATGGCAGCTTATATGCACTCCTGGATATCATGGGGGAATGGTAGGGTCACCGCGGATCAATCATGAATGTAGCAGAGGGGAAATTTAAAGCACCCAAAATCAAAATGGAAATCAAATTCAGTGCAGAGTGGAGGGATTTATTCAGGCTGGGAGTGGATAAAAAGCTTGTGCAGACTCGACCTAGGATAGCCAAATAAATAACCCAAATTATATCCAGCTGAAAAAATATACATAAAATACTGAGAAGGTAATTTCTAGCTATGGATATACTGAATGCTTAGATATACTGAATGCACATCCCTAGGTGATATCATATACCTCTGTGCTATGAAAACATTCAAATGTTCCTTTCCATCCATTAAACTTCTTTTAAGGGGGCAAAACATTTCTTCTCCAGGATAGAATCATAGAATGATATAGTTGGAAGGAACCTCATGGACCATCTAGTCCAACCCCCTGCACTATGCAGGACACTCACTACCCTATTGCTCAACCACTGTAACCTGCCACCCCCTTAAGCCTTCCCAGAATCAGCCTCTCTATCAGATGGCTATCTAAGCCTCTGGTTCAAAATTTCCAAAAATGGATAACTCACCACCTCCCGAGGAAGTCTGTTCCACTGAGAAACTGCTCTGTCAGGAACTTCTTCCAGATGTTTAGACGGAATTTCTTTTGAATTAATTTTATCCCATTGGTTCTGGTCCGTCCCTCCGGGGCAAGAGAGAACAAATCTGGTCCATTCTCTATATGGCAGCCTTTTAAATACTTGAAAATGGTTATCAAATCCCCTCTCAGTCGTTTCCTCTCCAGGCTAAACAGCCCAAGACCCCCAACCTTTCTTCATACGTCTTGGTCTCCAAACCCCTCACCATCTTTGTTGCCCTCCTCTGGACACACTCCAGTTTGTCTACATCCATCTTCAACTGGGTGCCCCAAACTGAACATTGTTGGCAGCCCTACTCTTGATTTTTCAGGATTGCATGCAGCAGTCTGCTTACAAAAGATCAATTCCAGCTGAGGTGTAACTTTTTAGGTGTTGGGAATGGCTGAGAGTTTTTATAAAACTTATTCATTGGAAAGAAAGCAGGAGCTGGTGGAGTCCAATCAAGGAAGTCAGGGGATGGCTTTGATGCAGTCTCTTCCATCCAGGATTTTGTTCCATCTTTCCCAAAACTCTAGCAAAGCAAATTTGGGGAGACTGGAGAAAAACTGAGGAAAACACAGGACAGGCATGAGAGTACCATGATGCTGTGGAGAAGTGGGGGGGAACACATCTCAAAGCACCCACCTCAGGGCAACCAGCTCATTTATAAAAGATCAGCATGAAAAGCAAACAAGCTATAGTGGGTGTCTCCCATGCTGTTAGGGCAAACCAAGGAGTCAGAATTTCAGAAGAACAACACAAGGGATTGAATTCCAATAGGAAAATCCAGAATAATCATTTATGCAGTTTATAGATTCATTACAATCACACACAAAACAGAAGGGAAGGGATTCCTTGGTGTTTGCCATACTTATTTCTTCCACCACCCAAGTACTGAATTGTTTCTTCTGTTATACTTTCTCACAAAGCTTGAAATGACTCACAGTGCTTTTCTTGAGCATCTTCTATATAAGCAGCATTTTAAAAAAATATCTATGTGCCTAATTGCAATGTAATTATTTATACTGCTCTCCATTACTGGTGGTTTGAATAATTCTTCTCCCTCCTGCATGCTGAGACATTACAGTGATCAGTAAAATGACACCCCCCAACCCACCTAGGCCCGTTCCGCACACACAAGATAATGCACTTTCAATGTGCTTTGGCAGGATTTTCCAGTGCAGAACAGGAAAATCTACATCTAAAGTGCACTGAAAGTGCATTATCTAAGGTGTGCAGAATGGGCCCTAGTGTTCTTCAATAATGACCAAGGCCCTGTTTCTCCGTGTACAATGGAACTGTCTGGTCTTCAAGGTAAGCTAGCAACAGGATATACAAGACTCCGTCACATGCCTGTATATCACTTAAATACATTAGGCAGAAGTCCTAACTCTCTGGTATCAAGATTTTGTAGTTGGTTTTACTCATGGGTTTTCCAAATCTGGGCTAGGAAATACCTGGAGATTGGGAGTTTGACCCTGGGAAGGTGGGGGTTGGGGAATGGAGGGACATCAACAGAATATAAAGTCCACCTTCCAAAGTATCCATTTTCTTCAGGTGAAATGATCTCTATTGTTTGGAGATGAGCTGTTATTCTGGGAGATCTCCAGCTACTTTCTGTAGGTTGGTAACCCTATTTTATCCATCATTAAAATGTTGTAAGAGCCTGAGGTAAGAGCCTCTTGTGGCGCAGAGTGGTAAGGCAGCAGTCATGCAGTCTGAAAGCTCTGCCCATGAGGCTGGGAGTTCGATCCCAGCAGCCGGCTCAGGGTTGACTCAGCCTTCCATCCTTCCAAGGTAGGTAAAATGAGTACCCAGCTTGCTGGGGGGTAAACGGTAATGACTGGGGAAGGCACTGGCAAACCACCCTGTATTGAGTCTGCCATGAAAACGCTAGAGGGCATCACCCCAAGGGTCAGACATAACTTGGTGCTTGCACAGGGGATACCTTTACCTTTTCCTTTTTAAAAGGTTGTACCCCATCCCACATATGCCGAAATCTGCCCAACAAAAGGAGGAAGAGGGGCATGGCTCAGGGTCAGAACACCTATTTGCATGTAGAAGGTTACATATTCAATCACTGGCATCACCAGTTAAAACAAGAACAAGCAGTGCGTAAAAGATCCCAACCTGAGACCCTGGAATGTAGCTACCAGTCAGAGTAAATGGTATTTACCTTGAAAGACTACATATAAGGCAACTTCATTTGTTCAACATATATCAACACAAACACAATTTAATTTTTAAAAATGCATGAAAACCTCAATAAACAAAAACATCAGCAATCAAAGCAATCTTTGGTTCTGTAAGACAACAACCAATAAAACTAGAAGTATAAGAGCAAATTACATACAGATGTGGAAAAAAGAAATCAAGAAGATAAAATTCAGTTAGAAGCCTGGGAGAACAAAAACATTTTAAGGCAGATGCCTATAAGCCAATAATGTAGATACAAAGAGAGGTTCAAAGGGGACGGTGTCAATATTGAAAGAGCTCTCACATCCATGAGTGGGGATACCAGGAGTAGTGCAATATTTGGTGGTGTGCTTAAGAGCGGCGGCTTCTAATCTGGAGAGCCAGGTTTGATTTCCCACTTGCAGCCATATGGGTCACCTTGGGCTAGTCATAGTCCTGTTAGAGCTGTTATCACAGAACAGTTCAATCAGAGCCCACTCAGCTTCACCTATCTCACAGGATGTCTGTTGTGGGGAGACAGAGGTATTTGCAAGCCACTTTGAGACTCCTTCTGGAGTTGGTCCCAACTCTTCTTCCACCCATGAAACCTTCATCCAACATAAGGAATAGGGATGAGCATGAACTAAACCATGAAACAAAATTTGTCAAGAATTTTGACCTGTTTGTAGTTTGCAAACCAAAGTTCGTGATGGGTCTATTATTATGAACTTCCACAAACTTTTAAAGCACTTTGTGGTGGTCCATGGAAAGAGTAGAAAGCAGAGGGTTAAAGGGACAGTTTCTGTTCCCCATGAAAGCTGCAAAAACAGCTGAGTGATAGGGAATAGTCTGCTCCCCATTGCTCAGCTGTCTTGGGTTGTTATGCAGTCCCTTTAATATTTAATCAGACTACACAGCCCAAAAGAGTTGTGGGGAGCACCTTGTTCCCTATCACCCAGCTGTTTTTTTTGTTTGTTTTTTGGCTTTCTGTAAACCTCATTTCAAAGGACTGCTCTCCCTCTTTATAGGTTTGCAGGGCCATGAACCACAAACTGATTCAGTTTGTGAACAAACCTCCTGGTTTAGTACAGTATGTTGTTTGGCCATGAAACAACACAAATCACTTTTTTCAGGTTCATGCCCATCCCTAGGAATCTTCCTCCTACTCAAATGGCTCCTCCTCCAACAGAAGAACCATTTAAGTGGAAGGAAGCCTTCAAACCTGAGCCATAAGTAAGGGAGGAGTATAAAGGTTTTAATAAAATAATTTAAAAATAAATATTCCTTGGAAAAATGTTACAATAGGGGTCAAATCCACCCCAATGTATTTATAAACCCACCTGTCTTTCACCACAGCTTGTGGACCTGAACTGGGTTGCCAGCCTAGTGTAGTGGTTTAGAGCAACAGTTTCCAATCTGACAAGCCGGGTTTGATTTCCCGCTCCTTCACATGCAGCCAGCTGGGTGACCTTGGGCTAATCATAGCACTAGAGCTGTTCTGTTTGGGCAGTCCCACCTACCTCACAGGGTGTCTGTTGTGGGGAGACCAAGAGAAGGTGATTGTAAGCCACTTTGACACTCCTGGTAGAGAAAAGAGGCATACAAAAGCAACTCTTCTGCTGCTGCTTCTAATACCAGTCCTTTAAGTATCCTAGCCCGAAATCATTTAGCCTGCAGTCTTAAAAATACTTGTTTGGGAATATGCCTTACTGTGTTACACAAGACTTACTTAGGATTGTTCAGTTAGGCTATTAAAGGTAATAGCCTTGGTAAATTGTCCCCAGAGAAAGAGATAAGCAGCCTCTGCAGATATTATAGAAAAGGTATATTAATTACTTAACTACAAACTAAAAATATTAGGCAACAGGTACCTCAGCTTCAAGAATAAACACCAGTTCCCCCCACTCTGCACCACTTGTAGGACAATTGGTTAGGGAAAAGGACAAACAGCTACTTCACACCAACAGGCAGGGGCGGATGGGGTGAGAGGTAACCCTAGGAAAAGATCCATTCCCCCTAGGAAGGAAATGCACCTGTCCAGCCAGCTCCAAGCAGATGTTGTCTGGCCAGACATGTCCCTCACTGAGAATGGCAAGGCTGGGCAGAGCTGGGTGGGCACATCCCATCCCACCCCATCCCCGTCCACAAAACAGAAATCCCTGCCTTCTCTATCTCTTGCCGCTTGCTAGACAATGCCTGGCAAACCTAACCTCTGGCAGTTTCTAAACTGTCTGCTATATTTACTACACATGCTGTTTTACTCACAGAAGCCACAGCTGTTTGGGGCACACTGGTTCTGTCTTTGAAGTTAGGTCCCCCCTGCCACTAGACAGGCCTCCTCAGACAGCAAATTTGGGTGCCACTGAATGAAAACAAGTTAGTTGTTACTGTCTAGTTTCTCTAGGGTTGCCAATCTCCAGAGGGGCCTGAAGATCACCCCGAAATGCAACCAATTTCTGCACTAGAGATTTTAGTTCCTCTGGAGAAAACAGGTCCAAAAGGGAAGACACTATGGCATTATACCCCTGTGGTTTCTCACCTTCCCAAACCCTTACCTCCCCAGGGTCCACCCTAAGATCACCAGGACTTACCCATCTGGGAGTTGGCAACCCTAGTTACTTACTAGATATTTACCATATCACAGCTTTGCAAAAGCTATTCTGATTCTCCACTAAATTTCACAGGGCAACTTGGTTTTCAGGTTAGACCCTTCATAGTGCTAATACGATCTTAATATTTTGTCGTATTTTTGCTATCGCTTGTATATATCCTTCTTTTTGAGAAGACACTCCACCTAACTCCCCA
This sequence comes from Paroedura picta, assembly GCF_049243985.1. NCBI lineage: Eukaryota > Metazoa > Chordata > Lepidosauria > Squamata > Gekkonidae > Paroedura > Paroedura picta. The sequence goes on from NC_135373.1 coordinate 97,200,112, forward strand.
GTTCTTTATGAGATAAGTGTCTAAAGCCCTGGAACTAAAGCCCAGCATTTTCGTTGTTATTCTCCCGTGAAATGGTGTATTGGCGGATAACTAATAAAGCCAAAACGACTTCCTTTCACAGACCCATTGTGTTAGATTACCAAACATACAGAAGGAAAAATGTCTGTCATGCATGAAAAAGGCATATAGATTATTTTCTTGTACACCTCATATCTATGAAGCCTATTTCTCTATTGTGATAAATTCACATCAATCCCCCACCTGCAATAATGCATAGTTTGCTATCAGTTGCAAAATCTGCTTTCAGACACCTGAAGAATTGTGGCCCAATAGTTCCACCTAGTGGCTACTAGCTTTGCCAGCACCAAAACTCTCGAGCTTAAAAGCAGTGAATTTCAGGTGGGGAATACAGTGCTATTTATCTATTTAGGAATTTATATATTTATATAATTTATATTCTTCCATGTCTTCTGAAACTTTGGAACATACATTTATTTGTCTATCTGTCCTTTACCTTTTACCTCACACATCCCACCAAGGTGGGCTAAAAATTAATGTCTAGAGAATTTAACTAACCAACTGTGGGGAGGGGGGGCTTCATATGTTCAGCTGAAATAATAATAATAATAATAATGGATCTATTTTCAACCTGCCACTACTTGATGATAGTTGAATAAAGCACTTTTTCCTGAGTGAAGGCAGTTGACCCAAGACTTTATATTTGGCTCTGCTCTCACAAGCTGACCAGAACAAAGAACTTCCTTAAATGCGGTAGTCTAGGTTCCCTCAAGCAACGGAATGGAGGCAGGTTGCTACCTAGTACAGGTCTACTTCATAGCGATGCGATGACTGAGGAACAGCCTTCCTCAGAAAGTTTCCCTGGAGCTCTCTCTGGTGCCTTTGAGGCACCTGGTAATTTTTATTTCACTTTATTTTTTGTTAGTGTATCTCCCCCCACCCCCAATTGGATTCAGCTGAAGACTGTTTATTTACTGCTGTGACAATGTTCTGATACTTGATCTTTTATTGAGCCTTATAATTCGGTATTTTTGGTGGTATTATATTGCTGATTATTATGTGATCTTTTAATGTGGTTTTAATTATCACACAGATATTTTAAGGTATAATAGGACTTCATATTTGTAATGTTTTGGTGTCTATTTTATGAGTAAAGCCACACTGGACATTTTAATTGGAAAGTTGGAGGGAATGTCACAGATGAATAAACAAAACTATATGGAAAAGAAAACGCTTCATTCGACGGAGGAGATGCTTTTTAAACAATCTGTCAGAATCCTGTTTTCTGCCAATATTTAGTGACGTTTATGTAGCTAGGTTATGTACAGCAGTGGTCCCCAACCTTTTTATCACCGGGGACCAATCAACGCTTGACAATTTCACTGAAGCCCGGGGAGGGGGTCTTTTGCCAAGGGATGTCACCGCCGCCTGAGCCTCTGATCCACTTGCTTTCCCACTGGTGCCTCTGACTTCCCACCGCCCGCTGGGGGCACTGCCATCAGCAGCTGCGCTGTGCCATGCAGTGCCATGCCGAGGGGGAGCCCCAGCCATGGCGGCTGCTGGAGAGCACCAAAGGTGAGCCGGCGGCAGAGAGGCAGCAGCCGGGGAGGAGGATGAAGAGGAGCCACGACCCAGTACCGACTGATCCACGGCCCGGACCAGTCCCCGGACCGGAGGTTGGGGATCACTGAATAGAGTATCATCCCTGTCTAGAAGTTTGGGGCAGCTTGTCTCCTTTGCTTTGTTTTATTGTCCTGATGTGTCTACCTGCATTCCTTTCCCCTTCTCCCTTGGAGCCAAATTTCTCACTGGAGAGTTAGGACCGTTTGATGTCCCACCCCACCCCTGGTTTTGCTGGATTCCCATGGGAGGGAGAGGGGTTGGGATATATGTGAAGACTGGTATCCTCGACCCCCATTGATGAGTGTACTTAGCCTAATAAAGGAATCTTTGACTATCTGTCAAGAGTTTGCTTTTCTGAGTAATTGAAGATCCTCACACAAACTGTCAGTACTGTGCCATCAGCACTTGTTTCAGAAATCCTGAACTCTGGGAATGGCTGTCTTAACCCTGGAAATGATAGAACACGTAGAGAAAGAGAGCATGGGTTTCATTTTTTAAAAAGACAGTTGCAGAGAGGCAGTTGGCCCTGTTTCTCTTAGCTCAGCCCAAAGACAGAAGTTAAGATACCATCTGCCTGCCCTGTGAGCAAAAGAGATGACTGTACAGGAAGGGGAGGCCAATAGAAGGATAAATGAAAGTTTTGAGGGAAGATACTGAATAGGAGGGAAAGCAGCCTATAGTACCGTATGAAAAGTTGAAGCATCCTTTTGTTTACATTTTACAGGTAAATTAGACCTGCATGGTCTCTAGAATTCTGTGTTTTGAACTACCATGTAACTTCACAGCCTCTAAACTACTTCTGAACAGCAAATTACTGACAAACAGCTGTTAATCTGTAAATGACTGATTCATAGAGCCATTGTATATATATTTACACTGACCGGAGTTGACTTCCTTTAGTGGCTTTTGCTGTGTTGGACTGGTCTTCTGTATGCTGGGATATATGTTCTGATTCGTTGTTGTTGTTCAACCAGATTTTCATATGCTACACAATAGTAAGACCTGATACTCGGTGGCATTCACTGTCGGCAGTAGTAATTGACTGTGTATAAGATGCTATCTCAGTGACCTGCAGACACTTTTCAGCAATTGAAATATTTCCTCATAATCCACCAGAATTGTTTTAAATCCACCTAATAATGACTGTAGCACATGAGCATGTATGTATTCCTGATAGGAATCAGAACACAGTTGACTACCAGCAAGCTAGTGTTTAAAACTGTGCTCACAAGGCAAGGCTTGACTCTTTACTCCTCATTTCTGTCAGAATACTGAAGGATATTGTGTCACTTCATGCTGCTTTCCCACACAGTTCTGCTTTTTCTTCTATAAGGATAGAGGAAGGGGGAGACTATATTGCTTCTTGCCATCAGTTTTCCAAAAGGTTGCTAAAGCAATGTGTAGGAAGTAAATATGTAAGGCAGGAAAATGGATTTAAATCATCAAAAGATTCCAAGGATGGCAGACAAAAGGCTCCATTCATTTCCATGCCCACATCCTTACCTAGGGCTGACTTTCAAAAGTAAGGGGTTCGTTTGGAGTGGTGTGGTTGTCACATGTCAGTTCCTGAGTGCCTTTGCAGGATGCCCATTTTAAGGTGACATAGAGCTAGCAACTTCAGAGGCTGAAAAGCAAAGCATGGGAGAAAGCTGGCAGATAGAAGCTTTGGATGTGAAGATCAGGATTAGGAAGAGTCCCCTCAGAACAACTGATGCCAAAGAGAATGATAGTTGGTAGTGCTGTAACATGACCGAAAACAAAATTAGTGTGTTGAGTAGTATGGTTTTAACAGCCAGGCCCGTAGCCATGGTGGTGCACAATGGGCAGGATCCCACCAATCCGTACTAGGGATTGTTGTGAAATCTGTAACAAGTCTTCAGCCAATGACAGAGGGCATTTCTTTCATTCCTCCCATCTCCTTCCCAGGCTTTGCCAATGAGGGAGATATTCTCCTTCCCTCCTACTACACTTTGCCAATAAGAGAATGTTAAATGCTTGGGGAAGTTGAAATCTTTGCAAAATGAAGGAATCAATGTCCAATGGCTAATATATTATCAATCAGTATCAGATTAAAGAAAATAAGATTATAGAAAGATTAAATAAAATAATTAATAATGAAGATGGAGTTTTAAGCGATAAGATGCATTTGAAAAGATAATTATCAAACAAAAGGATCATTTATTACAGTTATTGCTTCGGTTTAAAACAGAAAAAGAACAAGTGAAAAAATGTATGACTAAATGAATGCACAATTTTAATAAACAAATACTGATGTACTAACAGGAATGATTATGGGGAAAAGAAATAAAATCCATAGCCAGCCAGATGCTAAGATAAAATTGAAATAAAGGTTTTTTTATATGATAAACTACCCCAAAGAACATCAAGAAAGATTTTTAAAATATCAAGGAAAATATTGGAAATGTCAAAAAATAGATGGAATTTTATATCATATGCAAAAAAGGGGGAAATTGGAAAGAAATACACGGGAAAACACAGAATATAGTAAAAAATTCCCCGTGGAAATCAAGAATATTTTATTAGGAATGATGATGATGATGATGTTATCCGTTCAGTCGTGTCCGACCCTCGGCGATTCTATAGGAAAGTTTTTGCCATGCGTTTCTGTCAATGACTGCTTCTTTTAGTTGGTTCATGTTCATCCCTGTATCGGCTTTGATCATGTTGAGTCAGCGGATCCTTTGGTGACGAGTTTGATCACATGATGTTTCCAAAGTAAGTGAGCTTTAGCCATAATATCTTGCCTTCTAATGACATAGTTGGTTTGCTCCTCTCTAAAACTGTCTTGTGGTAACTTTGGCTGTCCATGGATTATTGCCTAATAAACTACCAAACGTGTTTGAAGAAATATTTGAATATATGGTGACAGCAGCTAGAGTTATTTACATAGCAGAATGGAAATCTGATGTCTGTCCAATTTTATAAGAACAGAATAATAAACTGAGTATGTAATAAAGGTAAAACAAATATCTTACATAAAAAACAGATCACTTTCCAAGTTTGAGGGAAAATGGAAAGTTTACTAAGGAAGCAGGAGAATGAGAAGCAATGTAAAATAGTCAGTGTAGTAATTTGTTGAAGCAGAATGAGAATGACATTTGAACATAAATATATAAAGAATTTTAATAGGAAAAATAATTTTAACACCTCTTTAATGTGAGATATATAATGGATTTTTATATATCAGTCATAGTTAATATCCGAGTAGGTGTGTAACCTGAGACATAGTGATGATGAAAATAATAATATCGAGACAAAATATAGTAGCAAAATAGACTGTAACAACTGAAGCAAGAATTGCTGTAGAGATTATGAGGAGGATGTTGGGGAGAACCTTTTTCTTTTGCTTGTTAGTTTAATATATTATGTAGTACAAGGTAATTTTTGAATAATTGTATTTTCTGTATCCTTTTTCTATCTCTATTATATTCCTTTTTTCAAAATAAAGTTTTTAAAGATTATTTTTTTAAAGGTTGTTGGGATCAGAGGGAGTGGGTAGTGGCAGCAGCCTCTGTATTCTGCCTTTCACAAATGGAGTTGTGACTATTTTACAGTGTGTCTTGGTGCCCATGCATCTATTTTGGCCCTTGAAAACACTTGGGTCAAGAGGAAAAAGTTCTGTACCACATGTTCAGAGTTGATCAGGGAATCACAACATCTAAAAATCATTATTAAATGATGATAATAAATTGGTGCTAGCAATAATTTTGCCATCTCTTTTAACTGGGCTCACTTAGGGGTGGGGGAATCAATTGCTGTATCTGTAGAGAGGACCATCCTCAACTTATAATTTAACTAGTAATCAAGCCCGCTGTATGAAAAATACAGCGGGTGCTAGGTTAGGGAGCCCCCGGCAGTCGCACGCAGCGAAGCGCCTCTCGCCGCGTCAGGCCGCCGGCCAGGGGAGCCCCCGGCAGTCGCGCGGGCGCTAGGTAAAGGAGTCCCCGGCAGTTGTGTGCAGCGCGGCTGGCAAGGGCTCCCTTGGCTGGCGGCCTGACACGTCGGAGGCGCTTTGTGCCTCCCGACGCGTCAGGCCGCCAGCAAGGGAGCAACTGCGAGCTGCGCGGAGTGCGGCTCTCAGTTGCTCCCTTGTTGGCAGGGCGGGAATCGGCTGCACCCTGATTGGCCCTATTCCAACTTGGACAGCCGGACACGTTCCACCCCCCAGGCTGTTTCACAAATATATAGAGGAACGATGGATAAGGATAAATGTATTGGGTGCTATTACTATATATGGTTATGTCAACCCACTCTCCCCTCCCCAAATGGACAATGGGTCTGGAGGGGGTCAAAATGGGTAGAGTCCTGGTCATAACAATCCTTGCTGCAGCATAGGATGCTGGGCCATTTTTGGTGTACGGGGTGGGAGGTGATGGAACGTGGTGTCACATCCAGTGGGAGTGTCTGGGTGATGTCCCTTCTGGTAACATGTGATTTCTGGGTGCATGGCAGGGAGGTGTGGTCTGCTGACATCACATCCAGGATTTCCTGAAGCTTGAAAAATGTTTCAGGGGTTTTCTCAACAGTAAAAAATTGAGAAAGGCGGCCAGAGAATCCCTCCTCTGAAGTAGCCTTATTCTCCAGGGGAAATGATCTCTCCAGTCTGACAATCACTTGTAATTATGGAAGAACTCCAAACTCCACCTGGAGGTCGGCAACCATATTGCATTCCAACCTGCATTCTCATATATTCCTACAGCAAGTTATGTGGAGCTAAATCAGAACAGCTTTTGAGGGGGTGGGGAAAGCATCCATTTTCTCCAGGGGAACTAATCTCCAGCTGGAGAGAAGATGAAGCTGCTGTTTGCCATGCACCCATATTACCAATGCACCAATGATAGAGGAAGGCTTTGGCCACCTGTTCTTTGATGCATTCATGTACTGTGGTGCCTGGGGCTGCTGCAGGTGGCAGCCTGTCCTGCATCGCTGGCCTGTATCTTGGGCACCTCTCTCTCTCCGCCCAGTTTATGCCCAAGATGGAGGGCCTAGGCAATCACCTAAGTATACCTAGTGGCTTTTCGGTGCTTTTAATTGCAGAGATAACTGAGACAAGTGTTCCCTACCAGCTCTGAAACTAAATGAGGGCCATTTCGCACGGCTTCAAAGTAGCACAATGGTTGCTATTTGGAAACGCTACTAATTTGCCATAACCCACGACGTCGTAGACAATCTGTAACAATCCTGAAACCAATCAGCAAAAAGCGCTTCGTTGTGGCGCTTTCAGGGGAATCCAGAAAAGTGGATTCACCCTCCGGATAGCGATACACTCCTGCAACCAATCTGCAACAGTAGCGCTAAAGACCTGTGCGTTACCATTGTTGCTGGTTCTTCAAAGTCCCTCCCCCTGGCTCTCTCCTCCAAACTTCCGGCGAAGCGATCGCCATTTTTTTTTCTCCGAGCGAGCGGGGATAAACGCACCGGCGAGCCTTTCTGTTTAGAGGCTTCCCTGGCTTCAGTCCTTCACCTTTAGTCACTAAGCACAAAGCACTGAAAAGCCCGTTTGCTGAAATAAAGTCCCTTTATTTTTTACAAATAAATTCAGCCGAAAATCGGGCCCGTGAGAGGGGGGGGGATTTTTTTTTTATCACTCGAGGCAGCGTGCCAACGATCATACAATCAAACGACAGCTCACATTAGGCAGCTGGATGGGTCTCTCCGTAGCAACGAATCTACCTAGATTCGTTGCTATGGGTCGTTTTTTTTTTTTTAAACCTTTCTTAAAGGGAAAGGGGCTGTTTGGGAGCATGCTAACGGCTGCCCATTGGCTGCTTGACGGCCAGGGGCGGGACGAGCTTGGCAATAGCGCTTCCTTTCTAGCGATTTCTGCCGAGACCGGAAGCCTGTGGGAAACGCTAAAAAACGCAACTGATTCCACTACAAAGGCAGGTATGCATAACGACGAATTCCACTATTTTAAATGGCGATTTTTCATTCCGCAAACAATTTGCAACAAAGATCCCTGTGCGAAAAGGCCCTGAATGTATACATTTTAAAACTGATACTGTATTTTTCAAAAGATTCTCACTACTTTTTAAAATTCTCAAGCAGAAATTGCTGAATTTGTATTTTTTAAGATCAGGTATACCCTACAAATATATATTCATTCCTCCCTTCTGACTATCCTTCTTCTAGTCATAATGTGGACAACCAAGTACCTTCACAGAATAGTAAATAGGTTTCGAAGTGTGATTTGGTTTGTTTTCTAGAGTCTTGGGGCTCTGCATAAATACCACATGGAAAATTGCCAGGGAAACGAATCCATAAGTCCCATTTATTAGCAACATTTACTCCCAGGAAAGCATTCTTAAGTTGAAACCATAGAATACTAGGATTTGCAAAAAGCAACCATTAATGTTAAAGGATTGTAAGAAAGTAGATGGAGGGATTCTTTAAAAGAGAGAATTGTGGGTAGCACTTATTTACATGTATGCACTCATAATACAACAGATTTCCATTGATTACATTCCTCAGAATCCCTGGAAATACTGGTACTAGGAAGCTTGATAATATTATCATTTACCTGCTCCAGAAATGTTTCAATCAGAGGATGATGTATTTGACTGCGCAGTACAGCATCTATACAATGCTACAATGCAGATTTTGGTGGTGTTATAATACTCATAATAAAAATTAGACATTAAGAAGGTGCTACAGTGCAACTTCAGTTTGATTCTTCAACAACCTCCACAATATGCAGGGAGTTTTCAGACTTAGAATAAATGGTAGTTCATTCCCAAGGAAATCTCCAAACTTCTTAAAGGATCCCCAATTTCTTTGGGGAATAATGACTTTTCCCCAACAAAGTAATTGACATTTAGATTGATAGCTTTACTGCATCTTAGTATGATGGATGCAGAAGGAGATGTACCAACAGCAAGGGACATGCGTCAGAACTGGCACGCACTGACTAGGAAGAAGTGTGCAAGCATTTTATCCCAATATAGAAAAGTAATGCATCTCCCTCTGTGTTGCTTGTGGTAACTTTGGCAGTCCATGGAACAATGGTAATTGCTTGTTACTGTGGAAACTAAACCTCCCGAAATATCACTAATGAGCCAGCAGGGTTGGGGGAGAAACACAAGTATGCAATCTACGGAAAACAGTCAGGGCAACTGCATAAAAGAGACAGAAAAGGACTAGTTAGTTTGAATGATGCAGAAAACCATTACAGGCTTTAGCTCTTTTGTCTGGATGTTGTAATGGAGTCAAAGAAATGTTTTTCAAATATTTCTTGTATCCATGAATGTACTTCTGCTTCTCAGCTTCACCTGGGAATGTATGGCATACACTTAAGATCTGCCAATGAACTGAAGGTATGGCCAGCGTACCATACACTGTGGACACAAGATTAGCATCTATTAGGAACAGATTCAAATGGGTAGCCGTGTTGGTCTGAAGTTGGTCTTAAAGGTGCTACTGGACTCTGATTCTATTCTATTAGGAACAGTCAATCTTGACTCTAATTTTACAGAATGTCTTCCCTAACAAAGCTCACTTTAGCCCTTTTGATTCCACCTTTTCTGAAGCAGACAAAAATGTCCTTGCTCCCTCAGGTCTATGATTCCTCTGATGGTCAGCACTGATAATCAAAAGTAAAATCTTACCACTGTCCCAAACTCTCCCCACCCATTCATTTAGTTGGTTTATTTAATATGCAAGTTAGACCCTGGGCCATTCCGCACAAGGACCAATGTTGCCAATTGCTTTCACAAAGCGGGAACGCTATTTTAAATAGTGGAATCTCGGCGTTCCACATACCTTCATTTGTAGTGGAATCCAGTAGCGTTTCATTCGTTCCCCACAGGTTTCCGGTCTCGCAGGAATGGCTAGAAAGGAAGCGATTTTTTTCTGTGCCTGTTCTCGCCCCTGGCCGTCATTCAAACGGAACAGCCAATGGGCGGTTGTTATCATGCTCCCGAAAAGTCCCTTTCCCTTTAAGCACGATTAAAAAAAAATAAAAAACACAGTTGCAACGAATATATTTTGATTCGTTGCAATAGAGAGACACATCTAGCTGACATGTGAGCTGGCAATTCATCGTTACCACGCTCCCCCGAGTGGAAAAAAAATCCCCCCCCTGCACGGGCGCGATTTTTGGCCGAAATTAAAGGGAACTGGCAAACAGGGGGCTGTGTTGTGTTTGGGGACTTAGGGGAGCTTAAAAGCACTTCTGTGGAGGGACTGTAGCCGGAGAAGCCTCACTGGGTGAATGAAGCCTCATTGGTTCATTGCTTTCCCCGCTCCGAGGGAAAAAAATGGGACTTTGTTGCAACCGCTACATTGAGAATGCACAGGTCTTTTTCACAAGTGTTTCAGGTTGTTGGCAAGAGTGTAGCAATTTTCTGAGGGTGAATCCACTTTTCCTGATTCCCCGAAAATCAGTACAATGAAGCGATTTTGGTGCTAGTGTTGCAGGAGTGTAGCAGATTGCTCACGACGTCATGCAGAACGCAGTTTTAGTGGCGAAAACAAAATGTAAGACTAGTGCTATATTAAAGTCGTGCGGAATGGCCCCCTGAATTTTTAAAAACTCACAATATGTTTGTTGCATTCAAGCCTAACTCAGATGAGCAGAGAGTCAGTTAAGGAATGACAGCTGGGAACTGGGAGTTGAAGAAGAGACAGTTAAGCACTGATTGTGGACTGGGAAGGAGGCTAAGAGAGTGAGTGGATCAAAGAGGAACCTCATTCAAGTCAAAAAGAGAAATACCTTCTAGTAAAGAGAAGTGAGTCCTACCCAATTAAGCAGGGAAATAGTTTCTAGAATCATAGAATCATAGAGTTGGAAGGGGCCTACAGGCCATCTAGTCCAACCCCCTGCTCAACGCAGGATCAGCCCAAAGCGTCCTAAAGCATCCAAGAAAAGTGTTTATCCAACCTTTGCTTGAAGACTGCCACTGTGGGGGAGCTCACCACCTCCTTAGGCAGCCTAATCCACTGCTGAACCACTTTGACTGTGAAAATTGTTTCCTGATATCTAGCCTATATCGTTGTACTTGTAGTTTAAACCCATTACTGCGCGTCCTTTCCTCTGCAGCCAATGGGAACAGCATCCTGCTCTCCTCCAAATGAAAACCTTTCAAATACTTAAAGAGGAGTGAGCCCCGGTCTGTGTATATGAGAGGATTTGGGGAGCTTGGCTGTATATTCTTGCCTTCTATACTTTGTTTCAATGAAATGCAGAAACACATGGTAGAGACTTTAAGCAAAAACTGAAAATAAAGCCTCTCTACTCAAAGTTTTCAAAACTTTGTTGAATAGCAGAAACACTTACTTGTTGGCAATAAATTATACGGTGTTTGTGTGAATACAAAGTTACCTGGGTTTTATTATTTGTTTACTTCATACTTCCTAAACCTGGTGCAAGGGTTGGTGTGTGACACACACCTCAATACCCCCTGGTCCCCCATCCCAATTTCCCAACAGCAGGGACAAGCCAAGGGACTCAGATCAAGGCAGCCAGCCCCGCTCCTGCTACCCTTGGTGGGTGTGGCAGAACATCAGGCAACAGAACATCAAGCCCCACTCACCCACTTGCCCTGGGTGCAAATCTGGTAGGTACACCACTGTTACCTATTGGCTTGTCTGGCAAAGACTCACTGAGCAGGTCTTATACTGCTATGTGGTTTTACTGCCATTTTCAAATGGTTTGGGGATAATTTAATCAATCAGCCCATGTTACCATTACACTGCAAGACAACTGTGGAACTAAAAACAATGCAGAAGAAAATCACTCTTGGGAATCTGGAGGAAAGTATTTCAGTATTAAAAGAAAGGAAAAGGTTTTTTTTTTTTAACCTGAATTGGAAGAAAATGGAGATGTTGAAGGGAGGATGTTTAGGTAGTTTACATTTACAACTCAGCTAGAATAGATAACAGTTTAAACAAATCTAAGGTGACCAGATTGTCCCACTTTTAGACCAAATTTTTAATCAAGAACCCCACTTTACCAATGTTAAAATCTGGTCACCTTAAACAAACCCCCAAGTTTTTATCCTATCAATCTCTTATTAAGTTTCAAGGTGGAGACCTTTGCCTCTTTAATTCCATTGAATACAATCAGCAAGTCATTTGGAGCAGCCTACCTTGTAGGGCTGGTTGTTGTAAACTGCAAGGTCCTGGTCGTGCTCAGCAGAGACATCCAGTGGCTGCAGAACGGAAACTGCAGTTGATATCAAAAGGCATGCCTGAACTTGTTGTCGATGAGTCGTCAGAGGCTTTTGTTTCAGATAGGAATGCCCATTTCCTTTTGGAACAGGAAAGGAAGAGGGGGTTTTGTTCCCAGTCACTCTGTCTGTCTTTGTCTATCTGTGTTAGAGACAGTCTCTGGCTGCCTCCTCCATCTTGTAGCAGCTTGCTACTTTGTTGCTGCTGAACATGTAGAAAACGTTTGCTCTGTAACTTGGTTAAGTTTATGGAGCCCTGATGACAACTGTTATGTCTGTGGGCATTTGGACACAGATGCAAATGAGGGTTCTCTGATAGCCAAGGAACTGACCAATCAAGGTTGGCTGATCAGTAAGCATGATATATTCGTGAGCAAGTAAACTTTATTATTCTTAAGCCTCTTTTGCCACCGCTTCCAGGCAGGTTTGTAACATCGGGGCAAGTGCAGAAGTTATTGGGGGCCACAGCCAGATCCAAAACATTCTCTGGTAGCAGAGGATAGGATCTGGTGTGGGCATCCATTCCTCTCCCCAAATACTGTAAAACAAATATTGATTTGTTTTTGTTTTACATGACAAATTCATTCAAAAACAGTACTATTTTACATTGCTTTGCATTGTATACTTGGCAAGTAAACACAAACAAATTGCAGTGAGTGATTACAATAAATTCAGTGGAAGTTAGCCCATCTCTGATCTTTTACGCGTTGGAGGTTTCATGCCGGGCTGCAGGCTAGAGTTTTAGTCGTGGCAGGTTGCCCCACCTCTTCCTGCACCCACGTGGGGGGGAGCATTTGGTCTGGTGCACCTCATCTGCTCCCCATTTGTGTTCCTGCATGGGAGCTGGGGTAGTGAAGTTCCCAGTACGTAAACAGTCTCTCTGTATAAAGATAGAGGGAAAAAAGCAGTGTGATGAAATATGAAGCATGATCAAACACCAAAAATAATGTAGTACACCTTGATAACTGGGTTGTATGATAAAAATGAAAAATCAGTATGATAAAAAAGAAAAATGAATGCCTTTCTTCCTTACATGTGAAAACCAATTTTAAAACCATTTGTACTTGGGAACTGTGTACCAAATTGTCTTTGAAAGTAGTTCTGATGCATTACAGTTGACATGTTAAACACAGCCATGCTGCTCAATCCAGTGCAGTGAAGCGGGCAGATTTTTTTCTATTGGCCTAGGGGAGAGCTGGGTTCAAATTCTCACTCCATCATTTTTTAATTATCGTTTATTACATTTTTATACCACCCTCCTGGCAAACCAGCTCAGTGAGTCACTTTGGGTCTTGCAGATTTAAAGATCTCAAAGGGCTGTAGTGGAAGGAAATGGGGGAAACAAAACCATGTTCAACATTCTGAACTCTTCCAATGAAGAGTAGGATGGCTCCTCAAAACAACAAACAGAAGAACAGGAGCCCCCCACCGGAAAATAATTAACCTCTCTCTCTCAACAGGAGAATCTATTAGACCTATCAGCAGTGTTTGACACAGTAGATCATGAGCTCCTAGCTCACCGCCTAGCCAACACCAGAATATGGGGAACGGCTCTCAAATGGCTGAATTCCTTCCTCTGGGGCCATGGACAGATAGGAGAGAGAGAGTATTTAACCAACACCAGCTCACATGTGGAGTCCCACAAGGAGCAGTCCTCTCTCCTATCTTATTTAACATCTTTATGCGCCCCCTAGCTCAGTTGGTGCGGAGGTTTGGGCTGGGCTGCCACCAATATGCGGATGACACCTAGCTCTTCCTTCTGATGGATAACCGCCCTGACTCTCCCCCAGAACCCTTAGCCAGAAGTCTGGAAGCAGTGACAAAATGGATCAAGCAGAGTTGCCTGAAGCTCAAGCCTACAAAGATGGAGGTCCTATGGTTGGATAGGAAGGGACCATGGGGGGAGGTGCATCTGCCCAACCTTGACAGTGTGCAGCTATCAGCAATGCACTCCACCAGGAACCTGGGCGTGATCCTGGATGCTTCCCTGACAATGGAAGCCCAGGTCACAGGTAGCGCGGCTGGCATTCTACCACCTCCGCCAAGTCAAGCTTCTAGTGCCCTACCTGGACCTAGAGCACCTAGCCACAGTGATCCATGTGATGGTCACCTCTAGGTTGGACATCTGCAACTCGCTCTATGCAGGCCTACCCTAATCCTTGATCTGGAAACTACAACTGATGCAGAATGCTGCGGCCAGGATTCTCACTAAAACATCATGGAGATCCCACATCCGGCCGGAGATCCCACAACTTGGCTGGTTCCCAGTTGAATTCTGGATTAATCTTAAGGTTCTGGTAATGACCTTTAAGGCCATATGCGGTTTGGGCCCAATGTATTTGAGACACCGCCTCCCTGCCTATGCCCAAAAAGAGTCTTATGCTCCTCCACCTCCAACTGGCTGCGGATCTCTGGCCCCAGAGAAACACGTCGGGCCTCAACAAGGGCCAGAGCCTTCTCGGTCCTGGCCGCCACCTGGTGGAACGAGATCCCTGAGGAGATCAGAGCCCTGCCCGAACTTCCAGGGCCTGCAGGGCCTGCAAGGGGGAGCTCTTCCACCAGGCATTCGCTTGAGGCCAACCGACTCAGAACACCTGCTGGTCCCCCCAGACACCCCCTCATGACTGAAATAATTAACCTCCAAATGTTACTGTTAATTGTTATTTATATTATAAATATGGTATTGTAATCTTTTGATGCTTTACTGAAAGTTGCTTTGATGTTACAGTCTGTATAACGTTCCATGTAAGTTATAGAATGTTCAGGGTAAACTACTCAGAGCTGCAAAGAAATGGGCAGTATAGAAATCTAAATAAATAAATAAATAAATAAAAATATGAAAAGGAATAATCCACATTGCACCATCCCTCTCAGTACAGCTGGACTATTTCCAAGCATGATTTCTGATATAGCGATAGCCCTTGGTTGTTACAGAGATGTCACTCAGCCATGACAGTGCTCTCCATTTTTCTGTGTGCAGCCTGTGTACCCAGTGTGGGAATAATGTACAGGACAGCACACTCTTCATCTCTTTGACTGGAGAATGACTTACCTTGTCTAAAAGCTCTAGAATCTCCCAGAGTTAGTCATGCATAAGAGAAATATTTTATTTACAAGCCTGCAAGCCCACTGCATCCAGGAATGCAACGGGCGCTAGTGTTGCATGCCCCCAGAGAGGGCCACCAGTGCCCAACCTACCGTAGCAGTTTGCAGTGGAGCTGACAGGTCGATAGGCAGGCGGAGGGCACACGGCGGTTAAGCAGAGTGTTGTGCTGCCGGCTGGCGGTAGCCCTGCTGGCGGGTGAGTGACTGCAGTGCTGCTGGTTGGCCCACAGTGGCTGCTGGTGGATGGTTCTAGAGGTGGCGAAAGCATGGTGCCATGGGAGCACCCTCCTTGTCAGCCAGGCAGCATCTGGCTGCGAGGCTGGCTGAGCACCTCGCGGCCGACTTCTGAAGGCAGGTGCTCCAGGGGCCAACCCAATCCGGGTGCACCCAGCTTTGCAGAAGGGCAGGCCAGACACTCAGAGGTGTCCCTGACAGCACTCTGCCCAGAGTGGCTTTTCCGAAATATTAGAGCCACCAATCGTTTGGATTTATTTATTTATTATAAGCTGGCTTGCGGCAGTTCACATCATATAAAACAGCGGTCCGCAACCTTTTTAACATTGTGGCCTGCTGCCAACAGGTGGGGGAGAGGGCGATCTGGTGCCCGGGCATGAGCGGCAGCCCCACACAAACGCACATGCTCAGACCTGCCGCGCATGTGCGTTTGCACCCAGTGGGGTGCAAAAGCGTGCACACTGCAGTTTCACACGTTTGTTTGCGCTCCCTGCAGGGTCGCAAACACACATGTGTGTCGGCTCTGCGCATGCGCATTTGCACCGGCAGCATGTCGGCAGCCACGCTTCCCTCTCCCCCCCCCCTGCAGCAAGAAGCTTGCCAGGCTGCAAGCTAATCGGCCGCTTGGGCAGCCAATTTGCTCGCGACCTCGCGAGCTTCTCGCTGCAGGGGGGAAGGGAGAGGGAGCTGCGGCCCACTGCCAAGGCTCTCGCAGCCCAGCAATGGACAGTGGACATGTGGTTGGGGACCACTGTGGTAGAGCACAGGATGGCCTGGAGCAGTGGTCCCCAACCTGCGGTCCGCGGCCCAGTGCCAGGCCGCGAAGGCCATGGCGCCGGGCCGCGGTTCCCTCTCCCCGCCCCCCCCCCCGCAGTAAAAAACTTCCCAGGCCGCAAGCTTGCGGCCCGGGAAGCTTCTTACTGTGGGAGGGCGAGGAGAGGGAATCAGGGCTGCGCCGCGCATCGCGCATGCGTGGACCAGCCGCGCATACGCACATGCGTCCTGCGCAGCCGAAATCGCGCATGTGCGATTCCGGCTGCGCAGCGCGCATGTGCGCATGCACAGCCCGGCCGTGTGGGTGCAGTGCGCAGGCGCGGCCACGCATGCGTGCTGCGTGGCCGTGGCCGTCGTCCTGTCTAAAGGAACAGTCATAGAAGGGAAAGAAAAATAGAGGGAAAATATTGCTTCTGAGTGAGGAAAGTGGATGGGGCCTTCATAGCCAGAAAAATTATTATATACTGATCACCACATATTAAAGATTTAAAAAAAAAAATTCTTCCCTGAGGCTTTTTAGAAGTGGTTTTGATTTAGGAATCAAACCTAACTCAAAGCAGTCAACAGATGGCCATCAGGCACATGGGTCTTACAAAATGTATGTGTGAGATCTATATATCATATACATGTACCAGAAATATACCAATACAAGTGGGGGGCCACAAGATCCCCTGGGGAGGAATCCCATCTCCCCTCCACACTGTTGGAATGCAATCAAGTGATTTTGAATTGGCCTACCTTATAGGGCTCTTTGCTGTTTATATACTCAGTAGAGACACTCAGTGGCTGCAGGCAGAAAACTGCAGCCAATTCCAAAGGCATGTCTGGACATGTTTTCACTGACTCACCTAGGGTCCTTTGTTTCTGGGAGGCAATACCTATTTCACTCCAGGATAGGAAGAAGGGGGCTTTGTTCTCTCCCTATAGTGGCCATTCCGGCTGTGCTTGCTGTTGAGTAAGCATCAGACTCCATTAAGCCATCCATGCTTTAGCATGTGGGAGCAGGCTGTCTTGTTTATAACCAGCTTAAGTTTTGTGGCGCACTGATTACTGTTTTACATCTCTATTCCTGTGCCTTTGTTTGGAGCTCTGTCTTATTCATTCAAGGTAACCTATTTTTACTGCAATCTCTCTCCTTGGGCAACTTAAGTGGAACCTTTTGGCAAGCTGGGTATCTCTCTCTTTCTTTTTCACTTGTTGTCTGACCTTCACCAGAGCCTCAAGATCTACTACCGCATCTGGAGCCAGTGCAAAGATTTATTGGGAGTGATTTTCAAGTTTGGTGTGGTTCCAGGCCCCACCACTTTTGAGGCTGGTCACAGTGGTGCCAGTGCCTGGGAGGCAATCCAAGCCCATAGTAGCCCCCAGAGTCTGGCATGGCCAGGTTCAGGAGCAGCTTTCAGTGTCCCGGAGCAGCTTCCTATGGCTTCCACTTTTTTTCTTTTCTTTTTTTTATTTCAGCTTTTTCCTTGTCTGGATTGCCATTTTGATGTTTTGACTTTCTGCTGGTGGCAGGGGGACATTCATTGATGTTGTCTACTTGGTGGGCAGTAGGAGTTAAGCATTAAGAACCACTGCAGTTGCAAAAACACCATCCAAATGAAAAACAGCATAAACCAGAGAATGCAAAACAGTAAAAGTTTAAGGCCTCGCAATCTGGTATCTCAAGGCAGTGTATAAAAAGCAGCCAATTAATTTTGAAAGGTTTCCTTTGAATATTAAGAATATTTCTGTGCTGCATCTTCAGAGGCCTGCGCAAGGCAACTTACACTTTAAAAACCAAGTCATTAAAAAACAAGCCATTGGACAGAAACAGCATAAAAATTGTAGCATATTGAAGGGTGCTCTATGCCTTTAAGAGCACATGGATGCTGCGAGGCAGAGACAGGGTTCCCACATGGAGGAGAACTCTGTTGGGAAGTTATATAAGCAACTGATGGGTGTTCCTTTGCCAGTCCTGTTCCTGTTCTAATTATAATTAATACAGGTTATGTTGATTAAGAATGTCAGTGTCTTAGTCCACAGTAGGGGCAATCAAGGTGGGATCTAGGTCAGGTCGGTGGATGCTGGTCTACCCACTAGAGATACAGGGAACAGATGAGTGTGGACAGGAGCACTGACAGAAGGGTAATGGCAACCCAGGGACACATTGAAGAATCTGTCTGACCCAGCTAGACACAGCAAGTGGGAAAACTATGTGACACGTTTTGAATTTTATGTGGACGCAAACATAATCACCGAGCCAGAAAAGAAAAAAAAGATGTTCCTGAGACATAGTGGATATTTTGGTGGCACTGAGACCTATTCTGCACCAGCAGTGCCATGCCGGGTGTTTTCACCAGGGCAGGTTGCCCTGCTTCTTCTTGGGTCCAGATGGGGGATCTGCGGGGTGGCGGGGGCCACTTTAGAATTTTAAGAATGAGGTATTACATTACAATACAATATCCTGTTCTTCTTTTTTTTAATTTAATGCCCCAGGCGGCTCCACTATGCAGCACGGCGAAGCCCCTTCCAGGACATCATAGTCGTGGCTCCTGGTGGGGAGAAGCTGGGCCATTATGGCCCAACTCTTCCCTTCCCCATGGCCCAGGTCCTGCATAGGCCCCATTGGCTCTCAGGGCAAAAAAGGGAACATGGATGTATCTGCATTCTCTTTCCACAGAGCAAATGAGGCCCTGAGTGGGCCAGGCCTGGGATGATTATGGCCCAGCCACGACATCATCTGGAAATGGCCATTTGCCTCATCACTGGACAAGTAGTGAGGTGGGGCACATTCCTGGTGTGGAAAAGATCTCAAAGGCCATTTCATGCCCAAACCATTAAAAATCGTGAGATAGCATGCATTTTACATGAGGGACCAGAGTCCAGAAGAGCATTGCCACATTCATGACAGAGTTGAGGCAGCTCACACAACATTGCAGTTTCCCCAACCTGGAGGATATGTTGCAGGACAGACTCATGTGTGGGTTGCAGGACAAAGCCACACAACAGAAGCTGTATGCAATGCAGGAGTGCGCCTTTAAGGCCATGCCAGAGGAGGTTTTGGCAGCTAAAGCAGCAGAGGCAAGTACACATGAGGAATCCTCAAGTGCTAGAATAGATACACCATTTGCTGGATCAAGGTGGGTCAGTGCTGCGAATTCTACCTGATTTCATGATGCTGTTTGACACAGTAGACCACGAGTGCTAGCTCACCACCTCTCCCCCTCTGGGATTCGAGGAGCAGCCCTTCAGTGGCTCATTTCTTTCCTCCAGGATCACAAACAGAGGGTAGCAATAGGGGAGAACCAAGCACACTGCTGGCGACTCCACTGTGGGGTGCCACAAAGAGCAGTTCTCTCACCAGCCCTGTTTAACATCTGTATACAACCTCTTGTCCAGCTGATAAGGCAGTTCGGACTGGGATGTCATCAGTATGCCGATGACACCCAGTTCTTTCTCATGATGGATGGCCAACCTGACTCACTCCCAGACTTTAGCCAGATGTCTGGAAGCAATGATGAGCTAGCTCAAGCAAAGCTGTCTGCAGCTTGCTACAAAGACAGAGGTCCTGTGGTTTGGTAGGAAAGGCCATGTGTGGAAGTGCGACTGCACAACCTGGATGGGGTGACACTTTCAGTTGCATGCTCTGCCAGGAATTTGGGCGTGATCTTTAACAGCTCCCTTTCCATGGAGAAACAGATCACAAAGGTAGCCCAGCTGGCATTCTACCTACACCAAGCCAAGCTCCTAGTGCCCTATCTGGGCCATGAACACCTAGCCACAGTGATCCAGGGGACGGACACCTCTAGGCTGGATTTCTGCAACTCGCTCTACCCAGGCCTACCTTTATCCCTAACCTGGAAACTCCAACTGGTGCAGAATGCAGCAGCCAAGGTTTTTATAGGAACACCTTGGAGGGCCCATATTCAACCCACACTCCAACAGTTGCACTGGCTACCAGTTGACTACTGGATCAGGTTTAAGGTTCTGGTAATCACCTTCAAGGCCATACACAGTCTGGGCCTTGAATATCTTAGACTGCCTTTATACCTATGGCCCCAGGGAAGCTTGTCTGTCAATTATTAGAGCTAGGACATTCTCAGTCTTGGCCCCCACCTGGTAGAATGAACTCCCAAAGGACATCAGGGCCCTGCTTGAACTAAAGCAATTCTGCAAGGCCTGCAAAAAGGAGCTCTTCCACCAGACATTTGGTCAAGACAGCTGAATAAGCCTCCAGCCATCAGACAGAAGCCCCATAAACTGCACTAAAACAGAGTCATAGTGCAGTCAGACCAAACTGTTATTTATTGGGAACTGTTGTTATTACACTGTTGATACAAAAATTTTCACCATTAAATAAGTTTTATATCTGAATGTTTCATTGTACTTTATTGTTATGAGAGTTAGAAGGTAAACCGCCCTGAGCTGAAAGGGAGGGCGGTATATAAATATAAATCAATCAGTAAAGCTAAAAAGGGCAGGAGGAAGAGAAGGGTCAGAAGGGGCAAAAGGCTGCAGGTCTATCTGCTGCCCAGAAAAGACACTCTTTAGCTTGAGAAGCAAATCTTAACTGGCAACTCCAAGCACACTACTTCTACTACAGACTGGTAGGATTTCAGATTTATAGACATTCAATCAAGTATCAAAACTGAGTTCTTGCTTATGATCCTGAAAAGTTTTTCATAAACTTGCACAATTGACCACTGACTAGTTGATGACCCAAAATCATGATTTGTTTAAAGAATATTTATCAAAAGTTATTTTCTACTGCCGCACTCAGATTTACTTATCACCTACTGTCTGTAGTTTGTCATGTTATTAAATAAACAACATTGAAGAGCTAATTCTACATGCAGCAACCATCGAGCACCCACAAATCCTTATAGGTTACCATGGTAACACATTTCTGCTTTGGGTATGAGAGCTGTTCTTTGTAGAAAGCCATTTTTGAAGAAATGTAACAAACATTAACCCCAGCATAGCAGTTTACAATCCCCTTAGCCAAATATACCTGATCAGCATGATTCCTTCACTAGGGCTGAACACTGTTCAACCAAATGCTCCATTTTCTTGGGTGATTCTGTTAATTAAGAGTAATGTGCGGAGTTTTCACATGCATTCAAGCCTACATCATTATGCATATTGAAATTGTTAGTATTTCTGTCACTGAAAACATAGACTGAATCTGAGACTTGACTATAAATCGGAAGGCCGAGTTCTTAAGTCACTTAAGCCGGGGGAACTGAGATCTAAACATGGTCTGTGTTGCACAAACTTCAACTTTCAGTATACTTAGCAGAGCTTGTAACTTAATACCATGGCAGTCGCTAGGCCCAAATTGTAGGTTAGCTAATGAAAGACTTTAGAGCAAGAACCCTCCCCATGGGGTTCACAGGTAATCATGATGGATTAAACCAGTGCTTTCTTACTCATTTTGCTATCTGAATCCCACATCAGAAAGGCTCCACATGGAGTCCTCCCACGGAACAAATTCCACTCAGTCACAAGAAGCACAGCTGAGCCTGCAAACAGCTCCACAGTCACATAAGGTAAAGCACATTGAATGGTATCATGGGCACAGGGGCTCAGTCCTCAACAGGTGTAAGGGGACACACTGCAAAACAGTTCTGCAGCTGTTGTAGATTAACATAGCTATGCTGAAAAATTAATTTGGGCTGAATCTGTATAACCTAGGATTTTTTTTTCTCTGCTCCCCCGCATACACCAAGCATCTCCTGCTCAATCTCACATAGCATTTTGCATCTCAGTCTCTTTACCATTCTAAATTGTACTCACTGCCACAAAGGCAGCAGTGGCATCTGTTTCCACAACACGGGTTCAGCAGCCTGGAGGGTGAAGCAAGGATAAACTCTTGGGTGGGAGGATAATCCACATTTCAAACGCCACACTTACATGAGGATACAAAAAGGGAAATACCACCGCCAACTCCCTGTTGTTCATAAAATTATAGACCAAGCAAAGCCATCACTGCCTGCTTTGTCTCAGCATGTCAGGAGGCCAGGGCAGCAAGGGGAAAGTTTTTATTATTTTCTTTTTTCTTTCTTGGTCTCTGTCTCTACTACCGCACATAGCAGCACAGCCACACATTTATCACCATTATTACGTGATAACTACAAAATTCCCAGCACCATACCTAGTGCTATTAAGCTGTTCAGATACATTGTCTCTAGTACAATAATACTGTTTTAGACTGGTCCCAGTGCCTTCTTAAAATAAATCTGTAATTGGATCTAAGGAATATTAACTTTTAGAATTAGAAGGTACAGTCATGTTGTTATTCACCAGGGGGCTATTGCTACTGCTACAATAAGGTCATTTTCATATAAAACTCAGAATGAAACTTTCTTCAATCAAGTTTATAACATGACTGTAAAATAAACTTCAATCAAGTTTATAACATGACTGTAAAATGTACACACACACACAAGCAGAAGGCCTACAAGGAATTTGCGGGGGAGGAGAAAAGCCATCCTTCTGATGGCTCCCACTTCCTGCTCCTTCTTTTCCCCAGTATTCCATGACCACTTCCTCTTCTCTGAGGCTCCACCACCTCATCACTGCCTTTCTCCCCTTCATCTTCTTGCCACTGCCTTTTCTTACTGTGCCCACTCCTTTCACATAGGATGCCAAACTCCTGATGGTGGTTGGAGTTCTCTTGGGATGACAATGGATCTCCAGGCCATAGAGATAAATTCACCCAAAGAAAAATGGCCAAATTGGAAGGTGGACCCTATGGAATTATTATTAATGATCTAGATCTAGATGAGGGGCTGGAAGGACTACTCATCAAGTTTGCAGATGACACCAAATTGGGAGGACTGGCAAATAATCCAGAAGATAGAGACAGAGTTCAACGAGATCTGAACACAATGGAAAAATGTGCAAATGAGAACAAGATTCAATTTAATAAAGATAAGTGTAAAGTTCTGCATCTGGGTCAGAAAAATGAAAAGCATGCCTACTGGATGGGGGATACGCTTCTAGGTAACACTGTGTGTGAACGAGACCTTGGGGTACTTGTGGACTGTAAGCTAAACATGAGCAGGCAGTGTGATGCAGCGGTAAAAAAGGCAAATGCCATTTTGGGCTGTATCAACAGAGGCATCACATCAAAATCACAAGATGTCATAGTCCCATTGTATACGGCACTGGTCAGACCACACCTGAAGTACTGTGTGCAGTTCTGGAGGCCTCACTTCAAGAAGGACGTAGATAAAATAGAAAGGGTACAGAGGAGAGCAACAAGGATGATCTGGGGCCAAGGGACCGAGCCCTATGAAGAAAGGTTGAGGGACTTGGGAATGTTCAGCCTGGAGAAATGGAGGTTGAGAGGGGACATGATAGCCCTCTTTAAGTATTTGAAAGGTTGTCATTTGGAGGAGGGCAGGATGCTGTTCCCGTTGGCTGCAGAAGAAATGATACGCAGTAATGGGTTTAAACTACAAATACAACGATATAGGCTAGATATCAGGAAAAAAAATTTCACAGTCAGAGTAGTTCAGCAGTGGAATAGGCTGCCTAAGGAGGTGGTGAGCTCCCCCTCACTGGCAGTCTTCAAGCAAAGGTTGGATACACACTTTTCTTGGATGCTTTAGGATGCTTTAGGCTCATCCTGCGTTGAGCAGGGGGTTGGACTAGATGGCCTTTATGGCCCCTTCCAACTCTATGATTCTGTGATTCTATGATTCTATGAATTGAAGTCTCTCCCCTCCCTAGCTAATCAAATGAATGCATTCAGCTAAATCGGGGGGGAAATACTCCCAAAATAACATATTGATATTTTTGGAAATTAATTCAGCCTAATACAGATTTTGATTTTTTTTCCCCCGGGATACCAGAATAGCTGAGCCTAAAAAATCCAGGATTTTTTTGGGATTGCTGAATAGCTGGAATTAAAGGGCATTTAATGGGACTACAGTTCCTTGAAAGGCCTTCAAAAGTCCCTTGAAAGTTCACTCCAAGCCAAAGATGCTGTTTGGTGTGGAGAATGCATTTATAAGGACCACAGTAACTTTAAATGCCTTTTTCCTCCTGCATTGAAAAGCACTATATAAATACTAAGAACATAATCCAGCTCAAATTTAAATCACATTAACAACTCTGCCAGTGAAATGCAAGAAACTAACAGTACAACCTTTGTTTTATGAATTATTTTGTTGGCTGAATTGTACCCTAAATATTATTATTGTGTGTTGGATCCAAACAACCATGACCAAGTAATTTCTATAGCAACCCTAATTGCTTGGGTTCATGCAACAGATCATGAAACTCTTATGCAAGCGGGAAAATATATTTGGATTTGATTTTGGTTTCACATGTCTACACAATGCTTGTACAAAATATAAAAAAGTCGTTTGGCAAGAACTTACTTTATGCCTACAGAAGGACAATTTTGCACCCAACTCTATGGGCCTTTTCGCACAGGGATCTTTGTTGCAAATTGTTTGCGGAATGAAAAATCGCCATTTAAAATAGTGGAATTCGTCGTTATGCATACCTGCCTATGTAGTGGAATCAGTTGCGTTTTTTAGCGTTTCCCACAGGCTTCCGGTCTCGGCAGAAATCGCTAGAAAGGAAGCGCTATTGCCAAGCTCGTCCCGCCCCTGGCCGTCAAGCAGCCAATGGGCAGCCGTTAGCATGCTCCCAAACAGCCCCTTTCCCTTTAAGAAAGGTTTTTTAAAAAAAAAACAGACCCATAGCAATGAATCTAGGTAGATTCGTTGCTACGGAGAGACCCATCCAGCTGCCTAATGTGAGCTGTCATTTGATTGTATGATCATTTGCACGCTGCCTCGAGTGATAAAAAAAAAAATCCCCCCCCCCCTCTCACGGGCACGATTTTCGGCTGAATTTATTTGTAAAAAATAAAGGGACTTTATTTCAGCAAACGGGCTTTTCAGTTGTTTGTGCTTAGTGACTAAAGGTGAAGGACTGAAGCCAGGGAAGCCTCTAAACAGAAAGAGGCTCGCCGGTGCGTTTATCCCCGCTCGCTCGGAGAAAAAAAAATGGCGATCGCTTCGCCGGAAGTTTGGAGGAGAGAGCCAGGGGGAGGGACTTTGAAGAACCAGCAACAATGGTAACGCACAGATCTTTAGCGCTACTGTTGCAGATTGGTTGCAGGAGTGTATCGCTATCCAGAGGGTGAATCCACTTTTCTGGATTCCCCTGAAAGCGCCACAACGAAGCGCTTTTTGCTGATTGGTTTCAGGATTGTTGCAGATTGTCTACGACGTCGTGGGTTATGTCAAATTAGTAGCGTTTCCAAATAGCAACCATTCTGCTACTTTGAAGCCGTGCGAAATGGCCCTATGTTTTAGTGTTTTTTAATCTAAAAATGTTTGTGAAAATGTAATGCCACCAAATATCCAGGAGATGGTAGCATTGGCACAAAAGTGGTTGAAAAAATGCCTCAAATTGCATTTCTATTTTAGATTTTGGTTCTTCTTTGGGTTATTGTTTATTTAAAACTTTCTAACAATACTGTCCAGATATAAAATATTTTAAATTCCTACATTAAATAAATTTTATTTGTGCAAGCAAAAGGAATTTATGTGCATTGATCAGACTATTTTCTGATATCACAAAACAATTGGCACCCTTAAATTATTTGGTAAATTACAATTTAGTTCAACAAAGAGCAATATGAGATATGGATTCCTTATTAATGATGGATAAACCATTTTAAATTATACTCAGCATTTATACAGCGATTTAGTCATGGTGCAGAGGAAGCAATGACAAACCACCTCTGCTTATCTCTTGCCTTGAATAACCCGTGAGATGGAACTTCGTGGGATCGCCCTGAGTCAGTGGCAATTCAGTGGTACACTTTTTTTGTTGCCATGAGTAACATTTTTGCAAAATTTAGAAGCCTGTCAGATGACACCAAAGCAGGTGGAAGACATGGAGATGTGAGTGCATGAGAGGAGTGTGTTCTGACCTACCACCACTCCCTCCCACCCCCATCTTTTCTCCCATGCAGCGCTTAACTGATAACCGGAGCTTACTCCCAATTCTAAATAGTGCATATTTAAACTATATATTGAACAACTGAGAAAAGGGTTAGGTTGCACTAGGGAAAGCAGTGGCTATGTGCTAATCATGTTGCTAGAGAAAATGTCAATATATGTTGCTCACACACACATACAAAGAGAGAGAGAGAGACTTAGCACTATATAGTTGCTAAGACAGTGTTAGGATCATCTATAAGTAGATACCATCCAGTACATACCTAGCTGGATATAACTGCATATATGATAAGAACATGGTTCTCTTCCAACCTGATTCCACAACCAGCTAGAACTAACTTAAACACTCTAATAGTACATTATTGCAGCCCGGTTCTTGCCTACAACAGCGGTATCATGACTTCCCACATGACATCTAGGTAATGCAGACTTTCATCCCATGCCTGCACATACGAATGCCAGGATGTGGTGCATGTGCCTGGGGATGGTGGAGTTTGACGGGATGTGACATTCTAGGAATTTCCACAATCTATAGTACAGAACACAGAGATTGGAGAAATCCTTAGAACATGTCGCTTCTATAGGGAGGTTAGGAGATGTGATGTCACATTTGGGTGATGATCTAGGAGTCCCTCCAATTTCCATAGCCTTTACCATAGAAACTGAGGAAATTTCTAGAATATCACCATCAATGCTATCCCCTACTTGCTTTTTTCACCTGTTCCTCCAATAATAGAGGGTGAAGAACGTAAAGGTGTGGGATTGCACACTGTCAACAGGCAAATGGAAAGTCTAAATGTTGAAGATTCTTCAACAAAACTGAAAAGCTGAATTAGTTTTTTTTAATCTATAGTAAAGTAATACAGTGAATGTTTGCTACCTAAGAAATGTTTGCTACTTCTTTAGTTTGATCTTGCCAATGGCCATCTCTCTCTCACTGCACTTCAGATCCCCTTCTCTATATCTTTCCATCAGCAGAAAGATGCTGGGTCTAAGTATTCTAAGACCATTAATTATATACAATAAGAGGTATCAGTAATTTTAGATTCACCTTCATCCCTTCTGCAAAAGATTGACTGGTATCGACTACATCTTACCTCACTTGTATTCTGGTGTAAGATTATTTTGTCCATCCGAGTTACTGAGATAATGTAGGAATCAGATCAATAAGGCCCTAGTGTCTAGTATTAATCAATCACTGACTCGGGGGACTTTTCCCACATCACTAAAACAGGCCATCATCTATTCAGTATTGAAAAATCTTTTGCTAGAGAAAAATGTTGTGAGCAATGATGGGTTAATACGGGGTTTCTAATTTGCCAAATAGAAAATCTGGGGACAGGACCACTGTTTTATCATCTTACTGAATATTTCATCTGCTGTAGACCCCTGGGGTGGGTATGGCATTTGTGGCCTTAGTAAATGATTGTTTAGATATGTACAAGGGCTAAGCATGGACCATGTCATCTTGTTGGGTCATTTGGAGGTAGAAGTGGGGCTTAACCGCTTTGCCTTGGATTGGTGTAAGTAATACCTTATAGGCAGGTGTAAGAGTGTTGTCATTGGAAATCAACAGTCATCAGTGTGGGACTTGTTAGGGCTAAATAATTTCTCCACGTTACTTAATTTCTATGTAAAGCCCCTAGGAGAAATCAGTCAGGGTTTTGGAGTAGGCTGTCATCAATATGCTGATCACACCCATCTCTAGATTTTTTAATCCAAATTGACTGATAATGTTCTAGATATCTTAAACCAGTGTCTTATGGCTACAGTTAAATGGTTAAAGGAAAGAGAGCAGAAAAAGCATTCTGACAAGACAGAGGTCATACTGGTTGGGAAACTTAAAGCCTTCAGGAACATTGTGCAAGCTGTTGCTTGCTGACTCAGTTAAGAGCCTTGGGGATAATGCTGGATCACTGGATTCACATTTTGTATTGAAGAAACAAGTTAGAGCAGCTGAAAAAAATCATTCTACTGGTTTCTTTTAGACCAAAATATGCCCCCCCCCTACCTTGAGTCAGCAAATCTGGAGATGTGGATGCATGCTATGGGCATTTTGAGGCTAGACTATTCTAATGCATTGTACATAGGTCTACTGTTAGACAATTCAGAAACTCCAGTTAGTACAGCTCAATTACTATCAGGCATCACGGAGGCAGATACTCCACTGGTTACCATTCAGTTATCAAATTAAATTCAAGGTTCTAATTATCACCTACTGGACTACTGTCAACTAATGCATTTTAGAACTGCACCCTAGTTACTTGGACTTCATTTATAGGGAAAGAAATGGTATAAGTGTGGTGTAGTGGTTAAGAACAGTGGCCTCTAATCTGAAGAGCTGGGTTTGATTGCCACTCCTCCACATGCAGTCCGCTGGGTGACCCTGGGCTAGTCACATTTCTTGGAGCTCTCTCAATCCTTCATACCTCACAGGTTGTGTCTATTGTGGGGAGAAGAAGAGAATGCAATTGAAAGCCATTTTGAGACTCCTTCAGGTAGTAAAAAGCAGACTAAAAAACCCAACTCTTCTTCTTCTTCTTCTTCTTCTTCTTCTTCTTCTTCTTCTTCTTCTTCTTCTTCTTCTATAAATTAGTTAGATATGAAATCTAACATTAATTTTAATTAGTTCCCCAAAATCTGTTCTATATAAACAATTATTTAAATTCTGATAGGGTTAGTTTTCTACATTCTTTTTGTGAGGATAATGCAAAGGGAAGTTTGGAGCGAGAGATTTCTTGAAAGTGCTCCTTGTTCAATGCATCTTTCCCATCTGTTTATGATCTTGGCAAAGAATCATACTTCTCATTATTTCTCAGGATTCACTTTTTCCCTATGGCATTGCCAAAATGAGGGCAGGATAGTTGACTTGGCTTTGAGTGTCATCATATAGCCAAATGTCAAGGCACATGGCTATGCTTTCTGCCCTCATGAAGCTGCTATGGGTAGGAGGGAGAAGACAAAAACATCAAGCAGCAATGGGGAGTATTATCACTGTCGCCTTTAATTTGAGTAAATCACCAAAAAAGGCCTTTCTTATGATAATGACAGGAAAGTTGGGATCCATTTTCTCTCAATCCT
Source organism: Paroedura picta (assembly GCF_049243985.1). Taxonomy (NCBI): domain Eukaryota; kingdom Metazoa; phylum Chordata; class Lepidosauria; order Squamata; family Gekkonidae; genus Paroedura; species Paroedura picta. Next base: position 97,229,105 of record NC_135373.1, read on the forward strand.
AATGCAATATTCTCTGCATAGTCAGAAAAGGCTTTTGATTATGTGGAGTAGGTAAAATTTTGACCATGGCACAGGGAAATGGTATAGAGATTAATCATACTAGCTAAATGGTGAGTTCAGGTGTTGTATTACTTTTATAAGGGTTTTAAAGCTCAGACAGCATGAAACTTTGTGGCCCTACATTGGTATTAATATTTGTTTAGTAATCCAAACCTGCAGGATATAAAGCACTACTTCATAGGCTCAAAGCAATTTTATCAATACCTGCTCCTGTCTCAAGAATCCACTTTTGTGAAGCACTATGCAGCTGATGTTTTGTCATCGAGAGATGCTGGTTTTGGTATGGCTGTTCCACAGTCCGTTTTCCACAGAAAGTACCCACCTCCATTGGCTAAGCTCACTAGGTCCCCGATGTGGGGCTGCATAAAGACGGATGATGAAAATAGGGTTGCACTTACCTGTAGCTTGTGTTCACCGACATCTGTGTACAGACACAAATTCCTTCCCCCCTGCCTCATTGCTCTCCTATTACAGGTTGAAGAAGTGTTAATTCTGGTTTTTCTTATGGTTGACGGTTTATTTATTTAAGCCATAATAATATTAAGAGCAATAATGGAGTAAAATAAACACAGCACCATTTATCTCTATACTAGACTGAAAGCCCATTCCATCCAGGAGTGCAACAGGCGCTAGCGCCGGGCCCCCCATGATGGCACCGCTGCCATCTTACCTGATGCTCCTGCTTACTGCAGGGCCAATGGCCCTGGTGCTGGTTGCTGTCCTGCGCCACTCCCAAGCAGGCAGTACTGCTGTGTGCCGGGGCAACCACCCTGCAGTCATTCGGCCTGCTGTGTGCACTGACGGTCGGGTCAATCGGCAGCTGAGGCAGGGCACCATGGGAGTGCCCTCCTTAGCAGCCAGGCAGCATCTGGGCATGAGGCTGCGTGAGCGCCTCACGGCTGGTTTCTGGAGGTGGGCACTCCAGGGGCTGGCCCAATCCAGGTGCTTCCAGCTTTGCTGGCCACACCCAGATTGGCACGTGCAGGCGGAAGCACAGGATGGACGCCGGACGTGTCCCGGACAGCACTCTGCCCATAGTGGCTCTTTAGAAATATTAGGAACCACTAATGGTTAGGATTGCCTCTGGAGTCAGTTATTATGGTGTACAGTGGTTGTCAGTTTCTATGATCTCTGGAGGGTATATATAGTAGCTGGCATTCAAACTGAGGGAGAGGGGCATTCTGCCCAGAGGACACGAGACTGGCCAGTGTGAAACTCCAGTGCAGGCGCAGTTGCTGGGCTGATGCCCCCTGCTGGAGCAATTTTTAGCTACAGAAATCTTTTGGTGGCCGGCCTGCTCAGTCCCCGATGTGGGCTGCACACAGACGTTAATGAACAGGAGTTACAGGTAAGAGCAGCCCTGTTTTTTCATAATTCCCTTGTGCTATATTTGGCATTTCCCAACTGTTTTATGCATAACTGAAATTTAATACTCAGGTTAGTGATTCCCCTCTAGCTTACATTTTGACATGAAGTAAATTTTAAGTTTAACGTTCAACTTCAGAATATTTAATTTTAATTAGCTTTTTAAATATACAGCTTTATGGAGAGACAAAACACATACTCATATAAATACTGCAGGGGGTTGGACTAGATGACCCATGAGGTCCCTTCCAAGTTTATGATTCTATGATTCTAAATACACAAATATCTGTATTACACATGATGGTAAATGGAAACATATTTAAATAGGAACAAAGCTATAAAGAACTATGCAATCATACGCATGCATCTATGAATAAAAGGAAAGACTCATATACCTTGCACACGTAGAAGATTGGCATGGTTATAAAAGGGTAGTTTTCACCAGCAGAGGGAGACAAATGAAAACTTCTAAAGGTATCTCAGATGTACAACTTCAAGGTGTGATAGGATAAGGACAAGCGTTCTTTACATCTTGTTCAGAAAGCTCAGTCACAAAATGCCAGATACAATGTGATCCACACTAAATTCTTATTTGAAATATTTACTGACAAAGAATCCAAGCTGATTTTCTCCCTTCTGAGACTACTTAAATTGACATAGAAGGCTGTGACTGTTTAAGAATACTCCAGAAGGGAATGAGTTAATATCTGAGAGGTTACTAGTTCAAAGGTCATCACAGTCACCAATTCCCTAGCTGGCTTTACACAAACCATTCTTATCCTTCCATCTGCAGGACCACAATATAGAGCAAGATGGGTAGCCGTGTTTGTCTGTAGCAGTAGAAAAGAACAAGAGTCCAGTAGCACCTTATAGACCAGGATTAGTCAAACTGCGGCCCTCCAGATGTCCATGGACTACAATTCCCATGAGCCCCTAACAAATTTTGTTAGTCTTTGAGGTGCTACTGGACTCTTCCTCCAGCACTTTCTCCAGCAATAGGATTGTAATATTGGGCTACCTTAAATGGATGGTGCAAGGATAACTGTTATAATATGTAAGTTAATTATTTTGATCACAGAAAGCACTATACATATGATAAGTTACTATTATTATTATTCCTGAAGACTTCTCCCAGATATTAACCTTTCTGGCAAAAGGGCTTATAAAGCCCCCCAAAATGCTATATTAGTCAGATCACTGCAGCTTCCTGACATTGACATAATGGTGTAAAATTAGATGCCAGGAAATAGCTGAGGCAGAATATAAATCTTGCTCTTGTGGAATAGGCACTTCTTCCCTGAAATAAAAACCAGGCTGATTCCGCACAAGGACCAATGTTGCCAATTGGTCACACAAAGCAGAAGTGCTATTTTTAAAAGTGCAATCTCGGCATTACGTATACCTGCTTTTTTAGTTGAATCCAGTAGTGTTTCATTCGTTTCCCACAGGTTTCCGGTCTTGCAAAAATCGCTAGGCCGGAAGCAATTTTTCCTGTGCTTTGTCCCGCCCCCGGCCGTCAGTCAAACGAAAAGCCAATGGGTGGTTGTTATCATGCCCCGGGAAAGCCCCTTTCCCTTTAAGAAAAGTTTAAAAAAAAAACATGTTGCAACGAATATGCGTTAATTCGTTGCAACAGAGAGACCCATCTAGCTGGCAGCTGGCATGTGAGCTGGCAATTCATCGATGCCACGCTCCCCTGAGTGAAAAGAAAAATCCCCATACACACACGGGCACGATTTTCGGCCGAAAATAAAGGGAACTTGCAAACGGGACTGTGTTGTGCTTGGTGACTTAGGGGAGCTTTAATGCAATTATGTGGAGGGACTGTAGCCGGAGAAGCCTAGCTGGGTGAATGAAGGCTCACCGGTTCGTTGCTTTCTGCTCGCTCCGAGAAAAAAAATGGCGATCGCTTCGCCAGAAGTTCGGAGGAGAGAGCCAGGGGGAGGGACTTTGCTGGAACCGCAACAATGGTCTTTTTCACCACTGTTGCAGCTTGTTTGCAAGAGTGTAGCGCTTTTCGGAGGGTGAATCCACTTTTCTGGATTTCCCTTTAAGCGCTACAACGAATCGCTTTTTGCGGGACTGTTTCAGGAGTGTGGCAGATTGTGTGCGATGTTTTGCGGAACTGCAAATTAGTAGCATTTACAATTTTCAAGCCTTTTGCAACATTGAGGTCATGTGCAATGGACCCCAGTTTAAGAAAGCCACCAAACAAGAAAGAAGATGGTGGTAGGCTTGTGCGATTCCCTCCAGGCTCAGCCAGCGCCACGACGCGGGGGGGGGGCGGTGCCGGCAGCGGCGTGACAGCGGGCGAAACCATGCAGGCGTGGCGCTGGCTGGAGGGAATGGCCACTTCGGCAGCCGAATCGCACAAGCCTAGATGTTGGTGTTTCATTGCATCGCCTAGTTTAGGCACAGTCAACACCTTCTAGAAGCTCTGAGCATAGTACTCCAGAACCGACGAAGAGGAACACTAAGGAAATGCATAAAGATGGTAGTGCAGTTAGTAGAGCACATGGCTACACAAACTGGGGATTAATTTTTTTGACTGCACGTGCATAACCCGTTCTGTGCCTAACCCATTCTGTGCCTATCTAAATATAGCGAAGGCTGCAATGCAAGTAAGCAAAAGCATGGATGGAGCTAAATATATTTAATATTGAAAAGTAACATAAGATGGGGAGCACAGGGGAAAATCAGGCTACCATATTTAAGAACATTTTAGAAATTCCCACATAATTAAAAATGTGTATAAAACAGAAATACTTCTCTGTTCCAATGAATTTTCACACTTCAAAGAATACAGAATAAATGTTCTTTTAAACATATACATAAACACACATCTTTCAGCTTCACATAAAAATGCAGTTTAAAAAAAAATGTTCATCAAAGGCAGAGAGGTGAAAATATTTTGCTGCAAGGGGATTCTCAAATAAAAACAGCTGGGCTATGTGTATCCTAGTATCAAATTACAAAAGGGCTTGCTTTTCCTCTCCTAAATCAAAGACTACTCTAGAGTTTGATCACAACAGTCTAGTCTTCTAAGAATTGTTCATCATGGGACAGAATCTTAAAAAGTTATCTGCAAACGTATTGTCAAATAATTGGCAAATGAAGTTCAGTGTGGACAAGTGCAAAGTAATCCATATTAGAGCCAAAAATTTTACCTATAAATACCTACCCACCTGCAATGACCCCACTGCCATGCCCAGATGATGCCCCTTCCCCCCCCCCAAAAAAAAACAACTAGAATCCCTGGCCAGTCTGGCCTGGAGGAAAGTTGCCTCCCAACCTCAAAGAGGCAATCAGCATTGCTCTGTGCATGCAAGAAAGGGCCACAAGAGCCATAACATTGGAAACATTACAACATTAGAAAAATGCAGAAAGGAACAGCTAAAAGAATTAAGGGGATAGAACACTTCCATTATGAAGAAAGGTTAGAGAGTTAAGGACTCTGTAGCTTGAAGAAACCTGTTCGACACTGCCTGTAATTTGGGCCAGAAATTGCACTGGAGGGAGGATTTTTTTTTTAACATTAAGAGCATGTAAACAATTAAGTGCCAGCTCGTACGCCAGCAAAAAAGGTCTTTCTGTTACATCGAATGAACAGATACGCATTGCTACAGGTGTTTTCGGGTTTTTAAAGGGAAGAACAAACACAACAGTTAATTGGCTGGTCTGTTTGATTGACAGCCAGGGGCAGGAGGAAGTGCAGAAAATATCGCCTCCTTTGTTGTGATTTCGGCAAGACCGGAAACTTGTGCGTTATTAGAACAGCGCTAGTGTGAGAGCCTTTTTCCCATGAAAAATGGCTGTGTGTGTTACCAAGACCTGCTGCTATTTATTGCAGTGCTTTTCAATAGTGCTCAGATTTAGCAACATTGCCCATTGTGCAGAATGGACCAAAGAGTTTCCTGGATGAAATATCAGCTCTTAGTCTATTCCATTGCAGTTTCTGACCTGGCCATGGGGTGGAGACATCTCTGGTCGTCCTCACAAACAATCTCTGGAAACAATTGGATATAGATATTTTGGTGCTACTGTTACTATTACTGTTACTATTGCATCTAACAGTCAGTCAAACATTGGCTACTTACCCAATGCCTTGCTGATGTCAGGGTTCAAGATGCTGCCCTTAAATGGCTGCAATTTTTCCTCCAAGGTATGGGACAGACAGTGACTCTAGGGGAGAGAACCTCTTAGCAGCACGCCTTAATATGTGGGGTCCCAGCTATTCTCTCTCCAATGTTATTTAACATCTGTATGCATCCCCTTGCCCAAGTGATAAGGAACTTTGGGATGGCTTACCATCAATTTTCTGATGACTCCGCAGTTGTATTTGCTGATGGATGGCCATCTATCTACACCCCCAGATTCGCTGGCCAGATGTCTAGAGGCCATGGTGGACTGGCTCAAATAGACTCAGTTGAAGTTAAATCCAGATAAGATGCATGCCATACTTTTGACTGAGTCAAATTAATAACTTTGGAAACTGTCAGGAGTCTGGGTGTGGTTTTGGACGCCTCCTTATCTATAGAGGTCCACCAGGTCACAAAGTTTGCCTGCCAGGTACAACCCCACCAACCCTAATAATTAGTACTTTATCTATCAACACCCGACCTAGCCGCTGTGATCCATACAACAGTCAACTCCAGGCTGAATTACTGTATGCAGGACTACCTTTGAAATTGCTCCAGAAACGTAATCTGGTCCAGAATGCAGATGCATGCATCCTTACTCGGACCCAATGGAGGACCCACATAAGACCTGCCTTCTTCCAACTGCACTGCCACCAGAATCAAGACCTGATCAGGTTCAAGGTGTTAGTTCTTACTTTCAAGAATCAAGACCTGATCAGGTTCAAGGTGTTAGTCCTTACTTTCAAAATGGTCTAGGACTATTTTGGCCCTGGCCCTGATCTGGTGGAATGCTCTGAGATTAGAGCCTTGTGAGACCACAAACAGTTCCACTGAGCTTATAAGACAAAACCATTCTGCCAGGTATTTGGTTGAGGCCTAAAATATCAAATCCACTGGCCTATCTCCCTATCAGAATCCACCATGATACCCCCCTTTCTCATGTTCCAAAGAGTAGGCAATTAGTTCTAATTGTTTTAATACCTATAATTTAATTTACTTATATTAAAATTATATGTTTTTACCCCTATTATAATCTACCCTGTCTCATGAGATAGGGTGGATATTTATTTATTTATTTATTTATTTATTTATTTATTTATTTATTTATTTATTTATTTATTTATTTATTTATTTATTTAAGATTTTTATACCACCCTTCCATATGGCTCTGGGTGGTTTACATAAAATGGCATAGCGTAATTACATACAACATCATTACAAATATAACAATCATAACATATCAACTAGAACAATATTTCAACAGGAACAGCAACTTTGTCCGAACCCTTAGGTTGGTCAGTTTATTTCAGTCATGGAAGGGGGAGTTTGAGGGGGGAACCAGCGGATGTTGTTCTGCTACAGCTTCTCCTTTGGCAAGTCAAATCCTATTGTGAGCTTTAAGTGGGTTCTAAATGTGGGATAATTCTATAACACATGTAGCAAAGTTCTATAAAGATTTCCAAAACAATTAAATTTAAAATGCAAATGTAAAGGGCTATATGTACATTCATCAACTTAACGGCATGGCCCATGTGTTAGAATTACTACAGTGTAATCATGTAATAACTAAGTCCTACCTCTGAGGGGTGCTGTAAGTATAGATTGTCTGAAACGATGGGTAGGCCCTCTCAGGATACTACTGGGAGGTAAATAATATTTCCCCAAACTTTAGATCTGTGAGAGCCTTTCAGTTGTAGTTTGGGTCATATCTGATTGTGCATTGAAGGGTTGTTAAAATATTACTAACTTTAATTTCCCGTTTCAACAAATTTGCCTCTAGTATTTATAATACACAGCAGGATTTCTCTCTCAAATGTCGATTTAACAGTCCTAGGGAACACAACATACTACAGATTGCCTCTAATAGAAGAAAACTTCCAGCCACCTGCCCATTTTCCACACATCCCATATACAAGTACTGAGTTAATTTTTGTCATGAAGGTGAAACATGAGAAACCCAGGGATGTGTGAGAAACAAAACCCACTTTAACCTCAGATATACCCTCTGACAAAAAACAATAGAAGACAATAATAAATCAAAAGGTTATTTATCTGAGGGTAAGAGATCATGTAAATAACCTACTTGTAAAATAGCACTGAAATCCTAAATGAAGTTATTCCAATCTAAGCCCACTGAAATCTGTACTCATAGATTTGCCACAGGGATTGCACTGCTTATCTTTGGGGGGAAAACGGGATCGAAATCTAGCTCACCGAATTTGAGCTTAATGAGATTACCTTGTTGGGTTCTTCAAGTTGATATATTGGGCATTTCATTTCTTGAGTCCAACAAAAAACGTCTTATGGAAGAAAGGGAAAATGTTATAATCCTACTAATTATTAAATACCGTGCAAGAAACCGCAAATTTAGCCTCTTGGCAGCAGCAGTTATAGAGGATTTCAGTAGTTATTATATAGGAGAGCATCATATACCTTCTGCTCCCATGGTTTAGCAGAGAGGCTTAATTGTATCTTTGTGGTAGGTAATACCACATCTTGCATAACAAATGGGTGGTGGTGGTAGGGGTAGGGTTGCGGGTCAGGGGGAAAATACTACACTTAGCCATAACAGAGCCACAGTAGGACAAATAAAATTTTCATTTAAATTAATTTTGTATAGGCTGGCAAACACAACCTAACCCCTGTAAGCAGTGTCACTGGAGGTGAAAGGGCAAGAGGAAAGGACATGGTGAAAAAATGAAGGAGGGGAATACTCATATTTTTAGAGGGATGAATATTTCAATATTCCTCCTCCAAAAAATTGTAGGAGGAAAATAGGAGGCAGTGTGTGTGTCCGTCATAAGACTAGTACATGGGGGGAATACTTTATTTCTCTTGTTCAGGGCAACAGATGAGGATTCTGCATCTCTGCATATTATTGGGGTGCTGTGTGCAGAAGTTGTACAGGGCTGACAGAGAATCCCCACATCAAAATATAAATAAGCCTCTTCTCAGTGTTGTTTTTCTATGGGTGGGGCAGGGAAAATTCATGGGAGGGAGAGACGACTCAGCTGCCAATCTATCTGGCCAAAGCCGGTTTGAGCCGGTTGAGACTGGTTACTGAGCTGGAATGAGACATCAACTGTTGTTTAGGCTGAGGTTCTGCCGCACCAGGGCTGACTAAAATCTCTGGCCTGGATCACTCCCAGAACATTCAGATGAGAAGCCTCTGCTAAAAAGCATTACTAGAGCCAGAGCTCAGAGCAAGTGCCAGCAGCAAAGAGAGCTGAGTGGAATCTGTGGATGGGGCTTCTACCTGGACCTGGAGCTTCAGCTGGCAGGAGGAACAGCCAGAGCTGCTCCAGCTATGAATCCCATCTGGGTTTTGTTTCTCACCATCTTCCTGCTAGAACTGGTTTAGGGGGAAAAGAGGCCTCTCGAGTATCGTTTTCAGTGAGAGCAGCTGGTGTAGAACCATGTGTGGGGGAGGGGTGCCAGCTTGTCTGTGCGCTCAGAGTGAGTGTGGGAAAGAGCATGGGGGAGGGGAGCAGCTTCCTTTTTGTCTCACACGCATTCACAATAGAAATATGCTGTAGCAACCCCAAAAATAGAGAGCATGCCACAAGCAGTTCACAGGAGACTCCATATGCAGCTGGGGAAACACAATATGCATGTGTGAACACAAAGGCGGCACAGAGCCCCATTCTTAACATAGGCACAAAGTAATGAGACCAAACATGACTGGGAGGGATTGTTCAGCATTGAGTCACGCAGAATGCCCACGTGCAGAACAAAGGTCATCTTGCATAATGCACAAGATGCACACGATGTGTGCAGTACACGGTACAGAAACACGTATATATAAAGTACAACTAATACAACAACAAAATCAGCGTTCTGTGCATACCTCCGTTCAGCTGAATCTTACATATTTTAATTTTTTTCAATATAAAATTTTGGTCCTTTGTAAGAAAAGGGCCATCGTTTTCAGTCTTTTAAGTGTAAATTGGTGCCTTAATGTAAAAAATAAGGTTTAAATCAGGTATTGAAAAAGTATATTTTGTAATATATCCTTTATATATTTTATATTGATAAGATTTATTTATTTATTTATTTATTTATTTATTTTTAGATACAGTTTGGTGTAATGGTTAGGAGCAATGGACTCTAATCTGGAGAATCCAGTTTTATTCCCCACTCCTACATATGCACCAAGCTGGGTGACCTTAAGCCAGTCACAGTTCTCTCAGAACTCTCTGAACCTCGCCTACCTCACAAGGTGTCTGTTGTGAGGAGAGGAAGGAAAGGCAGTTGTAAACCACTTTGAAATTCCTTCGGGTAATTAAAAAACAGCTTATTATATCCTTCCTCCAGGGAGTTCAGTCTGTTTTTTTGTACTCACAACCTTATGAGGTAGAATACACTAAGAAATGGTGACTAGCCCAACGTCATTTAGTGAGTGTAATGATAAAAAGAAGATCTGAAATGAAATCTATAATTATGGAGACTCGTCTCTTTAGAGATAGACATCCTATTAAAAGTATCCACTCCACATTGTACTGGTCTGAATGTCTGTAAATAAAGTGTTGTTGATCCACTCCAGGAGAATGATGGATCCAAATGATTTCCTGACCGCTTATGGGGACTTTCCTGCTGATATAATTATCTCAAGAGGCCCCATCTGACATAGTTATGATTGTTCCTGAACATCCTCTGTCTCATGCTGCTTCAAATTTAGCCCCATGATACTCAGAACTAGGGAACATTAAATGATCAGGGGAACTGCCGGAGTGTCATTTGAGGACTATCAAATATGAGATAAGGCTAGGCTTGCCAGGTGAGCAATCTCCCTGCTGGTTGGTGGGCAGAAGCAGGCTGTCCAAACTGGGGGGGTGGGGTGGGGGTGGGGAATGATTGTCCTCACTGTGTGAGGAAATCACTTCTTGTGCAACTTGGAAGCGCCAGGAAGTGATGTTATTGTACTGTGGTGATGATCACACCCTCCTCCATCCATCTCTGCCTGTTGTCAGTCTATGCCTGGCAAAACTAGTTATATCTTGTTTTATCAATGATGAAATAAGGTGGATCCAAAGATCTGCAGAAGCAAGCATCATGTGTTTTCCTCGCAGCAGTCCTTTCCAACTTGGGTTGGGCACTTCGGTGTCCAAAGCAGCTGTTTGCGCCCGAAGCAGCCAGCACCATGGGGGGGGGGGAGGTGTGGGTGCCGGGGCGCTGGCGGGCACACACCTGCAGGTGCAGAGCTCTGTGCCTGTGTGTGCATGCCAGCCAGCATGCCTGCGCCTCCCCCCCACACACACACACACACAGCGCTGGCTGCTTCGGTTGCGAACTGTCGCTTCAGATACTGAAGTGCCCAATTCTATTTACAACACCCGTTATGATGGGAACTTGAGTTGGAAGTCACAGTGTAGGGCAGTCAGAGGAAAAATTGCTCCCTTTGACCTTTCCACAGAGCTCTATAGAGGCAAAAAGGGCAATTTTATCTCCTTCCCCTCCCCAATGTAGAATTCTGAACCACTCGGGTACTGGTCTTTCCAGATCCTTTGACCCCAGAAATAAACTTCCCTGGGATCACAAAGGAGTGTTGGGGGAATATGATGCCCCCTTCCAGCAGTCATACCATTGTGGGAGTGGGGTTTTTTTTACCACCATGTTGTGCTGTGTAAATATTAATTTTAATTGGTTTTAATGGGGTTTTATTCAATGTGGGGGTTTTTACAGTGTAACCCGCCACAAGCCGACTTGCAGAGAGTGGTGGGTAATAATTCTAATAAATAATAACAATAATATCCAGGATGATCAGCACATTCCCACTGGTGGATTGCTGCATCCAACCAAGCACTTTCCCATTACCTTAGTGGTTTACCAACTGTTGTTACTGCAAGAAGGCTATCTTGTTATACATGCCCTAGTAACTTCCCAAGTAGTCAAGTGCAACATGTTGTACAGGTGGCTGCCCTTGAAATAGTTTGAATACTTGAACTAGGGCTACTTTCCCATGGCTGTTTTGGTTTACCACAGCTCACAAAAAGGCTTTCTCCAGTATCTTCAATGCATTGTTTTTGCATAGATGCTTCCTCCTCCTCAACAGTCCCACTACCACTTGCCTGCCTTCTTTATTCCCCCCGCTCCCACAACACAGGAGAGGAGAAAGAAGCTGCAACCCACAATGCCACCAGTGGCATCTCCTGCTCCCAACACCCACAATTTCTCCCTGGTGGAGAGCAGAAAAGAATGTGATGGATTAAGAATGGAAGAGGATGTAACACCACTAGTCATGGTCACTTAGTTGCCTGCTCAGCTCCTTTTGTGGCAGGCACAGTGCTCCTCCACCACCCTCTGTCTTCTGCCCACCTCCTACCAGTTGCTTAGCCTCAGACTCTGGCTTGCTCTTCCTGACCAGTTTTTTTGCCAGTGATGGTGGCTACTGCAGTTCTCTGGTTTGGGGATTATGATAACCCCACTTTTAAAAATTGGGAGTTTTTTAGGGTTTCCTAGGGTTTTGGGGGGGGAATCACCCCCACCATTACATGACCCTGTTCTATGGATTTACTGATTTGCATTATGGGGCCATGTTTACAATTAGATATAATGGTATACATATTAGATATAATTGTAACATTTAAAGAAAGCTCTTTGGAAGACAAGGAGCATAAATAATTGCAATAATACTGCCACAGAGGGAACAGCAATTGTTTACAAATTGATTTGACAGTGATGTGGGGGGAACAATATTGTAGGTTGTTTCCATATTTCCTTACATATTTTAAAACTCTGCACCAGATTTTCCACTCTATTGAAACAGTTCAGTGGGGAGTGCTCAGTCTTTGAAGCATGAAAAAATATATAAACATTTTAAAAAATTCATAATATTATTGGGAGAGAGAAGTGCGTTGTTCATCACTAGTGATATCACAAATACTGGTAGTGAATGTTACTCATGAAGTGAAACATAATATAGTGAATACATGAAGTAATTTTGACATGCATTAACTGGAGAAAGAATAATATTTTTCCAGCAATGTTTGAGTAATAAAAACTGATTTATGTACAATGCAAATATTAACTAGAACAAAACTTTAATTCCCTTGCAACAAATTATGATTCTTCAGTCTTTGAGCTATACAACAGTAGTATGGATACAGACTTTCTCAGTTCACAAGAGACAGGATAATGTAGCTATTGAAGTATCAGACCAAGTCTGAGGCAACCCAGGCTGAAATCCTCATTCTGCCACAAGGATCACAGGGTGACCTTGAGCTAGTCACGCTCTCTCAGCCTACCTTCCTTACTGAGTTATTTTGAGTTTGAAATGGAGGAGGGGAGAACAATGTATGCAGCCCAGATGTCCTTGGAGAAAGAGCAAGGTTGAAATATGACAGGTTGCTTCCAAATGGGGATTCCTCACCCAGGACAACAGGAAGCCTCCACAGTAAAAGATGTTGTCCAGAGGCTGTTGTGCCCAGTCAAGGCATGAGTTGCCTCACTCCCATTTCAATATGGAGAAAATACTCAAATTTATCCAAATTAGAGGGGGAACTGTGGGGTGGAGTGTCCAAATGGATGTTCCACCTGTAGCTGCAATGGAGAAGGGATGGAGCCAAGCTCCACTTTCAAAATGACTGCCATATGCTGCCCCCCCCCACACACACACACACCATTTCAAAGTATTTTTAAACCTTTGCCTTTTGTGCTGCACTGTTATGCTACAGCACAGCTTTACAGGGATAGAGAAAATGAGGAGTGAGCAAGGGTTTCTGTGCTATAAGGAGGACTGCAAACTCACCACTGGACCTGCACTTTTGGATGGGTGCAGTAGGAAAAGCTGGAAGAATGGGGAAGAGTAGGGAATAGGGTAGAGACAGTGATGAGCAGCTCATGAATGGGGGCATATGAATACCTATTCCTCCTAACTTGCTGCTGCTGTTCATTTTATGCCTCGGTCATGAGAGACAGAAAGCCAGACAACAGGTCTTCGGCTGAAAAGGGGATAATTATAGGTAATATAAGGAATGCTTGGTTCCTTTATGAGATCTCCAACTGCACATTTACTTTAGGGTAGATCCCACTGCAGTCAGTGGAACCTACTTTTGCATAAGCAAGCAAAGAATTAGTTTGCATTAGAAGTCTTGTTCATTCTAAGGGCTTGCATGTAAATGAATTCTATTTTGCTGCCTAATGAAGAGATCGATTTTAATTTTAAAAAGAAGAGATCTGGCACTGAACATAACTGGATAATTTTGTCATAAAATCTGGATTACTTTATATTTGTATTAATTGTTTGGACATGCTTTTCTTACACTGTGCTGTGTGAAAGGAACTGTATTAATTTGTTATTTAAAATAATGTTTTAAAGTTATAACTATTGCCTTTTATAGGTGGAGTACTACTTATATCTGTCAAACAGATTAATGCATTAGGCTTTTAAAGAAAGATATAAACAATTTATTTTTGGAAAAGTGGCACCAGATAATATTTGCGAAATTAGATTTTTAAAAATTATTTCAGTTTTCTGACACAGCAAACAGTGCCTCAGAGAAATTGTTAACCATGAAATAAAAATTGTCTTTGATATTGCAGACAAAAGGCATTTGTTCCTAATGGGGTCAGACTAACAGCCTAACTGGATGTTACAAACTGCATGGGATACAGTAGCTGCTAGTTCCTGGGGGAAAGTCATAAATAAACCCACAGCAGGGCCCAGTTCAGACTGGGATTCCTGCATGGGTCAAGGAGGAAAAGAATGCTCTCCCATGATCCCTGGGCTGTTACAGGTGCAAAAAAAAAACCAGCACAGGGGAGAAGATATGCCTGTGCAATCTCAGTTCAAATTAATTACTCACAAGTTGCAAAGTAGCAACCACAGTACAACAACAAGTACCTGTATTCATACTACATTGTTATCTATCAGAAATAAATATTTAATTTATTTGAAGCATTCATGCCCTAACTTTCCTCTGATACTGGCACCCAAAGAGACTTACAACACTGTATAAACAGTTTAAAACAAAAGAATTATCTTGTTATGAATATGGAATATAACTACGCTAATAGTGTAATCCATTTTTATGTGCAAATAATAATTATATAATCTAAAGGTAAAGGGCCAGGATTTAATATTTTCACAGTAAATATATAACTTTTCCTTTTTTTAAATGTTCATTTTTTTAAAGCCACAACAAAACTCTTGTTGAACTAAGGAGTTACATAGTTAGACAGAAGCTATACATATGTAAAGACGTGTTTCAGTGCATCTTTGAATTCTTCTGTATACTCTTGGCTGGAAAAGGATTCACAGAAGTACATGAGTTTTATATGGATCAAGTAGTAATGCTGCTAGCTGTTCAAAAAGGACAGGACAGTGATGGATTAACCTTCTGGTCCTCCTTCCCCATACAGCTAGCCTGTGGAATTCCAACTTTCTGAAAATGTGCTGCACATGAACAACCACTGCAGCTCCAAGCTCCTGTTTAAGAATATTTAGCACCCATGTTACAACATTTTAACATGTAATAAATTGTACTCTGGATTGTGACTGTGTGAAGGTTGCTAATACAAACAGAAAGCAGAAGACTCATTTAAAAACCGAATAATTATATTTATTTATTTTCTTTTTATATATGGCCCTACCCTGAGGCTCAGGGCAGTTTTCATAAAACGGGGGGGGGGGGGGACAATACAGATACCATGGTAGATTGAACAGTAACAATACAATCATATCAACAGAGCAACATAATGGAACAGAAGAACATGGTGAGAACCATGATATACTGATGACCCCATGGGTTGGACGTGTTGGCGGTGGTTTTCGTGGGAGGGAGGCTCAGGGGCCAATGGAAGGTGAATGGATTCAGGTCGACCTCAACCAAATGTCTGGCAGAGGAGCTTCCTTTTGCAGGCCCTGTGGAACGGTACAAGCTCACTTAAGGTAACAGTTCCATTTCATTTACAGGTACAAGAAGTTTTTAAAAAGTCATGTTAACTGTGAAATGCCTTTAATTTAATTACACTCTAGTTTTAAAAAGATTGGTGGACAAGAAAACACATTTATTTATTTGTTTTCATACCTTGCCCTGCAGCAATAGATAAAAGGAAAGGAGGTTGTACTAAAAACAAATGAGATGGATTGTTAACTTCAAAATTCTTGTATAGTCAAAAGCTTATAAAAGAAATGCACCTGGCTCAAACTCCAGCCTTCAATCACCTGAGCCCCCAGGGAGGGCGGTATATAAAAAAATTAATTAATTAATTAATAAACAAACAAACAAACAAATAAATAAATCCCTAGTGCATTTCAATTATTTTCCTGAGGGGAATTTTTGAAATCAAATATCAAATATGACTATTATAATACAGAAAAGTGATATTTCTTGCATAATTTTTAAAAATTAAATTTTAAGGAACTATATTCAGAAGACATTCAATTTGCCAATACTGAACTGTATCAAGTTACATTTTCCAATATTAGAAAAAATGTATACTGGAATTATGCTTGCCAGATCTCCCACTCTAGCAGGCAGCATCCTACTGGCAAGTTCCATTGCCTGCTGCTCTGAGCAGTGGCAGATTTGTTAAAAACA
Source organism: Paroedura picta (assembly GCF_049243985.1). Lineage (NCBI taxonomy): Eukaryota > Metazoa > Chordata > Lepidosauria > Squamata > Gekkonidae > Paroedura > Paroedura picta. Next base: position 97,245,210 of record NC_135373.1, read on the forward strand.
AAACAGCTGTGTTGCTTCCAAGAACTGACAAAGAGTAGCTATAGGATTCACTGAAAATGCTATGGTTTTAACATTGCAATCTCAACAATGTCATGGCCACCCTCCATATCCATGTACCCAGCTCTCCAGCTGGTTGCCAGTTTAGGCCTGGAATCATACCCGGAGTGGACTGGGCAGCAGAATTAGGTGGGAATTACTGAGTATACTCCCAAAGCTGGAAAATGGATTGTACTATTTAGCATAAGAACATAAGGATGCATCCTGCATAAGGATGCATCCTGCATCACCAATGTCCCATCTAATCCAGTGTCCTGTTTCACACAATAGTGTAGTGGTCCCCAACCTTTCTGAGGCTGGGGACCGGCAGGACGGGCCGCGCCCGCGCATCTCGCATGCGTGAATGCGTCATGCACGGCCAAAATCGCGCATGCGCGGCACTTTCACGCATTCGCGCTTGCGCGAAAGTGCTGCGCATGTACGATTTTGGCCGCGCATTGCGCATTTGTGCATGTGCGATGCACGGGCGTGGCCCGCGCATGTGCGCGGCACGGTGCAGCGCAGCCCTGATTTTCTCTCCCCGCCCTCCCGCAGTAAGAAGCTTCCCGGGCCGCAAGCTTGAGGCCTGGGAAGTTTTTTACTGCGGGGGGGCGGGGAGAGGGAGCCGTGGCCCGGCGCCATGGCCTTCATGGCCCGGCACCGGGCCGCGGCCCGCAGGTTGGGGACCACTGCAATAGTGAACAAGCTGTGTTGAAGGCCCTACAGATAAGCCATAGCAGGGCTGGGAGAGGGACATTGGATGGGGAGCGATCCTGACATCCTGATCCTGATAAAACTAGAAATTACATAGGGTAGCTCTAAGAATCAGGAGAAACGATAGTTTTAGAGTTGTTTGTTTATGCATTTGATTTGTTGCCCACCACTCACAGCAAGCTATCTCATAGCATGATAAAAACCCCACATAAAGCAATAAAAACCCTATTAAACCCCCCATTAAAATTAACAGACAAGCATGGTGATAAATAATCAACCCTCCCCCCATATAGTATGGCTGCCAGAAGGAGTGACATAGGGACTATAACAGCCAGCCACCACCAATGATATTCCAGCTGGAGGCAGTGTATCTTCCTGAGGGAAATAATTTCTGGTAATTCCTACAGCTATCAGATTTCACAGCCAGGTTTCACCTGGAAGTGATGTAGGGATGCAGAAGTTTTTTACCCCTCCCCCCAATCCCAAGCAGGCAATGGTGGGAGGCCTGGTAAGCCTAACATAGAAGCCAAGAGATTCCTCTGCCTTCTAGCACACTTATTCAGAAGTTTATTGCCACGGGATGTGCAATTTCCTTCAGTCATCATGGCTAGCAGCCACGGATGGACCTGTTCTCCATGAATCTGTATAATTCCTTTTAAAGCTATCTAGGCTAGTGACCAACAGGCATGGAAAAGGAGGCCCATAGCTTTAAAGCTATAAACCATTCTAGCAGATTGCAAACAAAGTGCAACAAAGACCAGAGCAGCCTTTTTTTGCACTGCAGAGCTCAATGCTGCAGTCTCTGTTCCAGTTAAAATTCTTATTGAACAACAACTTCCCTAACCTCTAACCTAAAAGATACTCTATAACCATTTCCACACTGGGAACTTCGGTGCCCCAACTTCCATGCAAAAGCACAAATCCGGGGAGGACAAGGTGCAATGGGCCAAATGCTCATGTGTGGAGGAGCAGGAAGAGGTGGGGCAACCTGACCTGGCTCAAACTCCAGCCTGCAGCCCAGGGCAAAGCCTCCAGTGTGGAAATGGTCTGAGAGTAGTTATTTATTTAAAAGTTAATCTATATAGGGACAAGTTGAGTATATCTATACTGTACAGCAGTGGTCCCCAACTCCGGTCCAGAGACCGGTCCCGGTCCATGGATCAGTCGGTACCAGGCCACGGCTCCTCTTCATCCTCCTCCCCGGCTGCTGCCTGAGGGGCTGCCCTGCCATTCTGCTGCCAGCTCTCCTTTGGTGCTCTCCAGCGGCCACCATGGCATGGGCTCCCCCTCGGCGTGGCACTGCACAGCTGCTGCTAGCAGTGCCCCCCAGCGGGCGGTGGGAAGTCAGGGGCGCTGGCGGGGAAGCAAGTAGAGTAGGGGTTCAGGCGGCGGCAGCAACGTCTCTCGGCAAAAGACTACCCCCTCCCCAGGCCTCAGTAAAAGTGTCAAGCATTGACTGGTCCCGGGTGATAAAAAGGTTGGGGACCACTGCTGTACAGGACTGTAGGGTAGCAGGAAGAATAAAGTGCAGCTGTTTTCTAAGAACTGGGGTAAATAGCACCTAAAGAATGGAGATGGGAAATCTAGCAGCATGGGAGGTAATGTGTCTAAGGGCCAAACTAGATGCCGCCATCATTTTAAAGTAATTTTAAAATGCTGAGAGGATGTGGTACTTTCAAGTGTTAAAGTAGCCACAGGGTAAGGGGTGCAGCCTTTTGGGCCCTTGTTAAAGGTGACAAGAGCACTGGAGCCTGCACTGCTGGCAGCTGAGTTGGTACGTCACAGCATTTTAAAATGACTTTTAAATTCTCCTAGGTGTCCTCCTGTGGCCATGATGACACCATATTTGCACCTAATTTAACAAGAGGATTGATTTCTAACTTAAATTTATTGTGTTTTGGCTGCAGTTGGAAGGAAACAGATTTAGTCCCTGGATTGGCAACCACCTATTCGTATAACAGACTCTTTTAAAACAGGACACGTTAAGTGATTTGCGTTTTAAATATTAATTGGCACATCCTTGATTGCATTGGTTCCTTCTAGAAAAAAAAGCAGAAGGTAACAGTCAACCAACATAAAATGGATGACACTTACCCAAAATGGCTGCCTACATATCGAACAGAAAGTATATAAACTCAGTTTAACCCACATTTTCTTCCAGCTAAATTATGACTTCTAATGTGCAAAAGCTTGGTCTGGCTGCAGAATTTATAGTGAGGTTATAGATCTTTCCAGTTGTTCTGGGGAGCAAGGGGGAGGAAGCTGCTGCTTCCATTGTGACTGCTAGCAGGCTTGCAGAGTGAATCATTTGTGCCTCCTGCTGCAGCACTCTGCTTGACTGGCAACAAGGGGATAGGGGGAAGGGAAGAGGTCTTGCTGCAAAAGGAAATGCCGGGAGGAGGAGGAGGAGGAGGAGGAGGAGGAGGCATGTTATGTTCTCTCCCTCACTGTTTGTTTGGTGATATCCGGTGCTAAAATGGTTGAAACATCTGCACTTGATTCAAAGATCTTGCTTGGCATTTTGATTTGCGTTTTGCCTTTCTTACTCTACTCTAGTTATCATTCCCATTATTATTTCCGAAATCATATAGACTTTATGCAATATTTTTTAAAAAAAACTAATATTTGAGGTAGTCCCCATTTATTACCAAGATATAACCTGTATGTAAATACACATGTTGAATACAGAAAAAAACTATTTTTTATATGTGATTAAATTGCTCTATGTTTTTGGTACATGATAGGTTCTTCTTCTGTAACATATATTTTCAGATGAAAAAACTATAATGTATCTGACTTCACGAAGTCTAATAAGGTGTTCACACCTTTACGAGTAAATTGGGACCTCAGAGGAAACTACAAAATAGACGAGGGACCAAATGGAATTCAGAGACAAAAGCATATTTAATTAAGGGAGAGAGGTACACATTTACATTTAATTTAAAAAATAGTATTTTGTTTTCTGAAATTAGATATTTTCCTGTTTAATAACAATAATAGTGCTCAAATAGTGCGCTGTTCAAGCATGCGAAAACCTTTCACATGCACAATTACAGCACTGCCTCTCCATCCCCTCCCCCTACAGTGCATATTTAAATGTTGAGTCATTCACTGCCTTTATCTAATCCACCATGCACAATTATCTGCAGGGAAAGCTCAAAAGGGAGCGGCTGTCTTTACAGCAGCTTCAAACTGAGACATGTGCTATTCTCATGAAAAAACAAGCTTTATAAAACAGAATGTTCAACACACTCACAGTCCCATATTTTACAAGTACTGTTAAAGGAACCTACTTTGAGAAATATGCACTTTAGTGTTCTCTTTAGAGTCCTGTTGCTACGCTGCTTCAGCAAGAGAGAGATTATATAAATAGGTCAGGGAGCACTCGATCCACTGTATTTTTCCACCACGTGACCTAGCTTCTGAAACAAAGGTTGCTTGTTTTTCTCAACTACAGTACTGCTGTGAGGTGATCAAGCTAGATTTTGACCAATCAAAAGAGGACATGTGCTCCTACCCTTACCACCAATTTCTTACAGTGATTCATATATTTTAGGTATAGTGCACTAGGAACCTCTGGACAAAATCACATTAGAGTATATGAGATTTGCACATTCACATTATGCTCTTGTACCATTTGCCTTAATTGTGTGGGTTGTGAAAGATTAATTCTCAGTGCATTTTGCTCTTGGCAAAAATGATTGTTTCAACTATTTTATGTTTAATTTTTTTTATTAAAATGACAATCTGATTATGAAACAGATAAATGGTCTTTTAAATATGAGATACATCATATGAGATACATAATATATTTAATTTTGATTGGGCCACTGAGTGTGGATTAATATATCAGCAAAATGGAAATATGAACAGATTTCTATAAAGATCTCTAGGAAGTCTTAGATTTGTGGAGGAAAATCTGTATTGTTGTTGTTGTTGTTGTTGTTATGACTAAAATTCCCCAAAATAATAGAAACAATGCCTGAAGCTTTAAGAAAATAATTCCTACTGAGCTGTTGGCCACAAGGCAACTAGGCCTGACTTGGCACCACCAGCAGCCATCATACAAGTGGGCTTAGTCTGTGCCAGTAGGGTTGCCAACCTCCAAGTAGAGTAGGAGATCCCCTGGAATTAAAATTGATCCCAAGACTATGTAAATTATTTCCTTACTTTCTTATTTAAAACATTCCACTTCTCCTGGAGAAAATGGCTGCTTTGGAAGGTGAACTGCATCACATTACCAAGGTCACTACTGTCCAAGTATTGGCAGCCACCAGGCAACTGGAACCAGGTCTGGGGGTGGCCATTGTAGAACTGGGCCAGGTTCTACCCAGCAGCAGGGCACCCACTGCACAAGAGAGCAAGTAAGGTTGCCAGCCTCCTACAGATCTCCAGGAATTGCAACTGATCCCCAGCAATACATAAATTATATATTAACGAGAGGTAAATCCCATTTATAAAAATGGGCAGGGCATGGCTGGGCTCTTTGGAGGCGTCACAGCGTGCAGGGCTGTACTCACAGTTTGCAGGGTGTCTGGGGGTGGGTGGCATGGGCAGCGTTTTTGCGTTCAGGCAGGGGGGGCGACGGTGGGCAGAAGCATGCCGGGGCAAACCGCAGAAGCGTTGGTAGCAGCCATGGTCTTGTGCATGGCGGGTGGGGGGCCATTTCGGCGGCCAGAGGCATTGCGAGGCGGTGTGGCCGGTGCAGGCGGGGGTGCAACGGCAGAGGCAAGGATGCAGGTGCAAAAGGGCGCGCATGCATGCTTGGGCCTCCAGTCCCGGCAGCCACTGCATGGCCCTGTAGGTGTGGCCGCAGCGCGATCGGCGCTGTGGCTCAGGTGGTTCGGTGGTGCCGTCGAGCGGGTAGCGGAGCGTGTCCTGGCCTTGGGGGCCGCGCGTCCGGAGGTGCAACGGCGGCCGCAACCACACAGGCGCGAAAGTGGGCGCATGCGTGGATGCGGTTGGCGTCGAACCAGCAGCAGCGAGGGCGGCAACGCAGCCGAAGGGAGAAAGGGCAAGTAGGGGCGGGGAGAAGGGTTGGTGGGGCAGCCAGGGACGTGCGGGGTGAGGGTCGGGGTGGAAAGCGGTCGGACAGTGGCGGTGGGCAAGTCGTCTGGCCAGGCGTGGGCGGGGTAGCAGGCAGGTCCGTGTGGCAGCAAGGGCTGTTGGTGCTCATAGGGAAAGCTGGTTTCCCTGGCTGTCGCTTTGCGCGCCTCCCAATTAGCCAATTGTCCCTGGAGTGCCACTCGGAGTTTTTATCCCGGACAGCGCCCGCCCACTCTCTTCCTACTTAGCCCTTAGCCTTTTATTTAATACTGCTCCACTGGAGCGGTTTACAGATTTGTATTCAAATAATTTATACCACTTCTGGAAATAATGGCTGTTTTAGAAGGCGAGATGTATGGTGTTAAAACCTACTAAGGTTTCCTGCCCACTGTAAGCCTAGCCTGGAGAAGCTACCATACAATTGGACCAGGTGCAGTGGGTCACTGTGAATCAGACCTAACACCACCAGCCACTGTACACCTTGCCCAGTTCAGTGGGGGAAGGCTGTTAAAGTGGAGGAGATGAGGGAAATCTGAAGACAAGAGCAAATAAAATTAGACTGGAAGAAGAGACAAAAGCTATGAAAAGGCGATGGGGGTTTCCAAGGAAAGAGAAAGTAGTGTGTTTGTGTATGTGTGAGGGGACGTTGTTATAGTTGTAGAAATGAAATGCCCTCTGTAATTCCTTGAGAGTCCCCCACTTGTGATGTAATGTTGCAAATGCAAACATTTTTTTAAAAAAATTAACAGTTGTTTCCCTTTGATCTACTCCTTATCTGTATATTATGGCTTGGATCCACCAGAGTGTTTCCATAGATGTAACCAGTCTCACCTGGGAAGCATTACTTTCTTGCCTCCCCTCCCCCTCTGCAGACCCAAATACCCTGCAGATACAGATCATGCAGGGCCAACTGCATAACTTTGCAGTGAATTAAGTTAGCAGTGGTTAGAAAGCATAAAGCATTAGGTTCCTCATTATGACCTGACTACCCATTTCTGTTTTGCAAATATGGAAAAAGTTACTCCTGTTCATAGTATAGTGGGAGCTATTATTTATGCTGATTAGTTACAATAATGCTCACATTTTGTTCCTGCTACCAATAAAATATCTGACATGATGGCATTAATAAGCCTATACCCATTAATAAGCCTATACCCAGCTTACCTATTTGATGGGCTGATCCTGCGTTGAGCGGGGGGTTGGACTAGATGGCCTGTATGGCCCCTTCCAACTCTATGATTCTATGGGGAAACAATTATGCAGCTGGGTCTTTAAGTGAGCACTATCTAAACATAATATGATGGAACAAATTCCATCCCTACAGCCTTCCCCATAGCGCATGTGCAGGAAATTAGTTCCCATAATAAATAAGGTGACCAGATTTTAACATTGGTAAAGCGGGACACCATTGACCAGGGGGGTTCTTGATTAAAAATTTGGAGCCACAAAATCTGGTCACCTTAAAATAATGGCACAATTGATTCTGGGAAAGTGCATCCGCTTATGGTATTCCTGTGCTTATGTACAGGCATCAGTGTCTGAACAGCCCTCATTCTGCTCTTGGAATGGTGGCTGGGGTGAATGGGGGATGCAGTAAGTACAGAATTCCAACTGGATATCCCTGAATAGACATGCTAAAAAGCATTTTCTAAATCAACTTGCATATCACGCAATTGCATCATTTTCATTATTTGGGAAATGTACAAAAATAAAATGAAAATCTTATTCTGGAAAATCAGCAGCTGACCTATAGTCAGCTGCCTTTCTGCTCTTTCCCTACTGTCTTTCTGCTCTTCCTCTACTGCAACAAAAATCAGTTGAATCCCACCCCCTGTTAAAACACCTAAAATAACTTCTAACCACTCCTCTCTGGAATTGCTGTCCTACCAGACAAAACTATACATTTAAATACGAAACCCCATCTCCACTCCCAGTAACCTAAGTAAACTGCCTTCAAAGGTTTCACAGCAACAGACATTAGGATCCTTCCCCCCTTTTCTTTTTCTCACTCAACAGAACTGCTAGAGCTGTGTGCAAAACTAGGCTTTAGAGCTGAGTGCAAAAGTGCTTGCTGCAGCTGCATGCACAATGTATCTTCTCCCTGTTGAATTATTCCCTCATTTATGCTCTTGTGGGCAACCTGAAACCTCACTGAAAGGACCAGGGAACAGCACAACACCACAGAAATCACTTGATTTTCTTTGTCTGTTCTGCTTACTCTGCTAAATCAAATCTCCTTTTCAGAGATCAGGCATGGAATTGATGAAACAGTATACACATTGACTGTGACAAAGTGTTTAATTTTTAGAAAGAAAAGTTCAGGGACTCATCTGAAACACATACTGCCTTACCTGGGCAGAGTCTGCACTTACTTTATTTATTATTTAAGCATGTAAAAGGTGGGCGCAGCATGTGAAGGGTGGGCGCAACTCAAACAAGAGCTATTGCATGCTCAATCAATGACTGTCCCAGAAAGACGAAAACACTGCAGGAGCTCTAAGAAGCCTATTTGGATGAACAGAGAACAAGAGGAACTAAGAAAGAAAAGGGAAATGTTCAGGAAATGGAGGGAAGGACAGAGCTCTAAAGAAGAGTACCTACAGGTTACTAGGCACTGTAGATTAGTGATCCCCAACCTGTGGGTTGCGGACCACATGTGATCCTTGGAGTGGGCCCCGAAGGACACCTTCTCCACCCACCCCCCCGGCCCTTTACTTCATCCCCCCCCCCGGCCCTTTACAACACACTTCGGGTGTCATTGTCTCCCATCACTCCCAGATGGGACTATCTCGTTGCAGAGAAACAAGCTCAGGGTTCCCATTGATTTGTCATTGTCATGAGTTAAAATTTCCATGAAAATAAAATGTTCCTTATGTTCATTGTTGTGCCGTGTCTGTATCTTATTTTGAAGGGATGTTTAAACCTTACCATAGCGATCAGAGAGCGTTAGGGCGGTGGTTGAGAGTAGAGGAGTAAACTACCCCCCCCACCGGGCCTCAGTAAAATTGTCAAGTGTTGAGTGGTCCCCGGTGATAAAAAGGTTGGAGACCACTGGGTTAGAGAACTGCACTCAAAGAGTTGTTGTCAGTGGTGTTTCATCAGACTGGAGAGAGGTAAGTAGCGGGGTACCTCAGGGCTCAGGGCTCGGCCCGGTACATTTTAACATATTTATTAATGATCTAGATGACGGGGTGGAGGGATTACTCATCAAGTTTGCAGATGACACCAAATTGGGAGGACTGGCAAATACTCCGGAAGATAGAGGCAGAGTTCAACGAGATCTGAACACAATGGAAAAATGGGCAAATGAGAACAAGATGCAATTTAATAAAGATAAGTGTAAAGTTCTGCATCTGGGTCAGAAAAATGAAAAGCATGCCTACTGGATGGGGGATACGCTTCTAGGTAACACTGTGTGTGAACGAGACCTTGGGGTACTTGTGGATTGTAAGCTAAACATGAGCAGGCAGTGTGATGCAGCGGTAAAAAAGGCAAATGCCATTTTGGGCTGTATCAACAGGGGCATCACATCAAAATCACAAGATGTCATAGTCCCATTGTATACGACACTGGTCAGACCACACCCGGAGTACTGTGTGCAGTTCTGGAGGCCTCATTTCAAGAAGGACGTGGATAAAATTGAAAGGGTACAGAGGAGAGCGACGAGGATGATCTGGGGCCAAGGGACCAAGCCCTACGAAGATAGGCTGAGGGACTTGGGAATGTTTAGCCTGGAGAAAAGGAGGTTGAGAGGGGACATGATAGCCCTCTTTAAGTATTTGAAAGGTTGTCATTTGGAGGAGGGCAGGATGCTGTTCCCGTTGGCTGCAGAGGAAATGACACGCAGTAATGGGTTTAAACTACAAGTACAATGATATAGGCTAGATATCAGGAAAAAAAACTTTCACAGTCAGAGTAGTTCAGCAGTGGAATAGGCTGCCTAAGGAGGTGGTGAGCTCCCCCTCACTGGCAGTCTTCAAGCAAAGGTTGGATACAAACTTTTCTTGGATGCTTTAGGTTGCTTAGGGCTGATCCTGCGTTGAGCAGGGGGTTGGACTAGATGGCCTGTATGGCCCCTTCCAACTCTATGATTCTATGATTCCATTGTCAATCCTGTTGAATTCAGATCGCTTTGAACTCGAGTCTTCCCCCCCCCCCACTGAAACAGGAAAGTGTTCTGCACATGGATAGGAAGGCTCAGAAGAGGGGGGGGAATGGAGACTCTTTCTTTGTTTTCTTGAAGGGGGTGAGAGGATCCAAGAAGTCAGAGGAGGGAGGAAAAAAATCCTTTCTTTTCTTACGGGGGGGGGGGTGGAGAGGATCGAAGAAGGCAGAAAAAAATTCCAAGACGGACAGAAGTTGAGATAAATTAGGGGCTTCTCCCTAAAGGCACGTTTGTCACATGACCACCTGTGGCCAATCACGGGTTCTCTACCACAGAGGAGAGCCCAGATTCAAAACAATGTGATTTTAAAATATATTGAGCATTAAAAGGACTCCAAGATATCGCACAATAAAGGTAGGGTCACTCCGGATCAATCCTTCTTGCTGCAGAAGGAAAATTTAAATCGCCCCAAATAAAAACGGAAATCGCATTCTGTGTAGAGGGCAGGGACTGAATCGACCTGGGGTTGGAATAAAAGCTCCGTGCAGTTTACACCATGGAAACCCTCATCCTCCCCCTAATTCTTCAACATTGTGGGGCTTCTTATACTTTGGTGAGAGAAATATTCCCTGTGCATATTTATCATTACTCCACAGATCAGAACACATTAAATTTCCTTATACTGGAGTCTGACTGTAGGACCATCCAGGTATTGTCTATTCTGACTATCAGATAGGGTTGCTGAATTCCTGTTGGCATTCTAGCGGCTGGCAGGAGAATTAAAAACAAAACAGCAGCGACAGCATGATGTCACTTCTGAAGGGAAAACTTGGAAGTAACAACATGCCTCTCTAGGAATTGCTGAAAATTATTAATTTTCTTGCAGTTTCTACAGAATCATGACATCACCTATAGGTTTTTCTTATACATGACATCATGCAATGACAGACATCCCCTCAGCTTCTCTTGGCCTCCTGCTGGTTGCCAAGTCAAATCTGGCAACCTCATGTGGAACAACAGGTCTTCAGTGTCTCAGATTGAGGTCTTTTACTTCATCTTCTCCTTATTCTTTTAATTAGTGATTGAACATAAAGCCTTCCGCAAGCAAAGCAAAATCACTGAGGCATGGCCCCACCCCCAAACAGGGCCTCTTGCAAACACCTGCATATTGTCCTCATGAAGATGGATTGCCAGTCTCTTTATATTTTAATACAGGTACCCCTGAAGCAAGCATTATCATAACCTAAAATTAAGAATAGTTAAGACTACTATGAAACAAAACAAATGTTGGTTACAACGTCAGGAACACTTCGTATGCTCTCATGTCCGTTCTTCTGTTTGTGATGCAAAGTTTTCACTCCCTCTGATGCCTTTTCAGAATTAACAATAGTGTAAAGCTTATATCTGACCCTTGGCACTGGCCTGGCGAGACCTGCCCCCCCCCACTACTGCCATTACACAGCTGCCTGCCAACACACCAGGTAGGCGGCCAGCCGGAGCAGCCTGCCGCGCGGCAGGCAGGAGGGGCTTCAGGGCGGGCACAGGGACAGGCCTACCACGTCACAGACAGCCCTACCGCGTGCCCGAAAGCCCCGGAGTCGGGCAGGAGGCAGGTGGGGGGGAGGCTTTGGGGCACCCAAAGGGACAGCCCTGCCGCCCCTGCTAGCGCACACTGTATTTGGCGTACAGCAAGCTTGATTTCTAGTTACATAATATTGCAGTTAAAGTTAGGCAGTTTTTGCATTGGTGATTTTCTTTGCGGTCTCAAACATTTTTCCTGAGCTTTCTAAGTAGTTTTGCTCCTCGGTTGCATTATCTATGTCATAAAAGATTAGAGCTCATTTTGCAGTAAGTCCACTTTTTCAGACCATATTTAAGAGTGGTTATGGAATGTTATTTTCACACACATCCTCTTAGCAGTAGCAGAATGGAAAACAAAACCTTTTATTCACTGTACTTTTCCCCATGCCCTGTTTTGCCCATCAAAGGACTCATCCCTTCCATCGCACTTATTGGTTGCTTGGTAAGTGTAAGGCTGGGCAAGTTTTTTTTTAATTGTGCAGAGATTCTTTAAGTTGCTTTTAGTTTCAGGTTAGTAGTACAAGCCCATGGGGAGACACAAAGTGCCAAGTTGCCAAGTATCCCCGTCTCACCAGAGCACCATATGCCTCTCTTGTGACTGTCCTCTATCCTCTGCCAGCCTGGGTGTACTTCTCCAACAGCTAGAGAAGGAAAAAGGCAAGGAAGGTAGGCAGGAGGCTCGCTGCTGTGGAGAGGAGAAAGGTTTAGGGGGCATTTTTCTTTCCTGTTAATGTCCCCCCAAACCAGCAGTTCTCTGACATTTCAAGCAGCACAGCCTGGTATGTGTGGGTGGGTGTGAGGAGCTTGGCTCACCCTGGAGAGGGCAGACCCAGATTAAATAGGAGTCCTTATTTATATGGCAAAAGCTTTTGGCTTTTTCTGCCATTTGAAAGAACCCCTTGTGCTGATTTATGGGATTTACTAGAAACAAAGCCCATTTATAAAAATGGGCATGCTTGGGAGGGGGGTTAGAAGGCTGCGGGGTGGGTGCGGCATTAGCGGCGTAGTGCCAGAGCAGGGGCATGGCCAGGCTCCTCTTCAGATGAGTGGCGGGCCATGGGCTGTGGCAGGCTGGGGAGAAGGGTGGGCGGGTGGCCGAAGCAACGGGGGGAGGTGCGGCACAAACAGCTGTGCTGGCAGCAGGCACAGAGGCGCCCGCGGCCTAGTGGAGCGAGGCAGCCGCATTAGCGGCTGCTAAAGAGGAGGCTCACCGCGTGGATGCGGTGGGCATGCTGGATTGGGGGCAGCGGCTCCCCTGGGAAGTCACATAGCAGGGCGTAGGGAAAGAAGCAGGCCATGTGGTGCCACTCCCCTCCCTGGGCAGCCCCCCCCCCCCCACTCCCCGAGCAAGGTCCCTAGGTGGCCGGCAGGAAAGGAACAGGCCATTGCGTCTTCGATGCGGCGGCCCTGCTCCTTTCCCAGTGGCCAGGACTTACCTTGCTGGGAACGCAGAGGCGAGGCCGTCCGTCTCTGGAGATGGCTGACTCACCAGAGCGCTCATCCAAAGACGTGCCAAGTGACCACTTGGCCCTTGAGTGCCACTCAGAGGAGTGAATCAGGAGCCGCGAAGCCGCAGCTCCTGATTTGCTCCTCCAAGTTTTTATCATAGACACGGGCCGCCCATTCTCCTCCCCTTTACTCCTTAGCATTTTATTTTTACCGTTCCGCAGGAGTGGTTTAAAGATATTGACTACATTTACTCTTGTGTCAATTTCAAATTAGACTCTGAAGCAGGAAAGATAATTTATTTGCATTTAAAACTGAAAACAATAGAACATAACAAATAGAAGAGTATAAAGCAATAGGAGGGCTGGATCCCAGCTTCATCTGACTCTGTGCTTTTGTTTACAGATTACTCCTTCCCCCAAGATAACTCTCCCCTTGTGAGGGGGGGGTAGTTTTGAAAACAGCCACCCTTAGTGATTCCCAACCCAGGAGTGGATTCTAACATGGTGCCGCCCATGTGTATTCACCATGTCAGGGGCCTTACTCCACCAGACCCAAGTGGGCCTGGCTGCCCTATGGAGTACCCTAGGCTTACCCTACTACCTGGGTCATCCCTTTGACCCAAAAATAATCACAATGGTGGACCTCCACATTGCTGCACACATTGCTGCTGATAGTAGGACGAGTGCAGCAAGGAAAGGGTGGAGATACTGGCAGTCTGACAGGGAGTAGTATTCTGTAAAAATGGCTACCAGAAAGTAAATAAAAGAGCTTAAGGGAGATGCTGCCTTCATGAGACATGTCATTCATTAATTGTTCCAATCAGGACCTTTATGCAAAATAACATTTCCATCCCTCTGCACCAAACGACCCACCACAATCTTTGCATGTTATGAGTCGTTGCAGAAAATTATACTGATAACCATGGATGACACTGTGCAAAAAGACAGCTTGTTGAAGAACTGAGAGACGTAAAATGCTGCAAGTAGATGTGTCTAAATGAAGAGAAACTGAATTAATCTTTAAAAGCAGAAAAGGCCTTAGACAGAAAAGAGAGGGAGAAGTTTCAAAGGACAGAATTAAGAATTAGAATGCATTAGCCTGCAGAGGAGCATACTCCTTCTATCATTATCTGTCTCAGAGCTGAAGATATCAGATTTGAAACATGTAGTGGGTAATGGTAGTAATAGAAGCACCCTTCCTAAGATAAATTAGCCATCACCATTCATAGTCACAAATTAGCAAAATGTCTTCCAAGTAGTTATTTATTATTATTATTATTATTATTATTATTATTATTATTATTATTATTATTATTATTATTATTATTATTATTATTATTATTATTATTATTATTATTATTATTATTATAATATTTGGATTTATTTCTCACCTCTTCCCAGAGGCTCGAGGCAAGTCACAACACATAAAACCCCAATAAAAATCCATACAATAAAACCCATACATACAATTAATTAGACAATAAAGCAAGATGAGGCAATCCTTATCTATATCATCCCTCGATAACCGGTCCTGGGGGGAGAGATAGAGGGTGCAAGTTTGTCTGCGCTACAGCTGCTGTAAGGGGGGGGCAGATCGTCCTTGCGGCCCAGCCTCACCCAATGACCTGTCGGAAGAGCTCTGTTTTGCAGGCCCTGCAGAATGCTGAAAGATCTCTCAGGGACCACAGTTCCTCCGGGAGTTCATTCCACCAGGTCGGGGCCAGGACTGAAAAGGCCCTAGCCAAGGCCAAGCATACTTCTCTGGGGCCGGGAACAACCAATAAATTCATACCCGAAGAGCATAACGCCCTGCGAAGGGCATAGAGCAACAGGCGATCCCTCGGGTATCATAACAGATATTGTATAGAGCTTAACAATGCGACTGGTCATGCCTTTACCAGTCAATGTAGCTTGATTCAGGATTATATAGTTAATTTAAGATCAAATTGTAGCAAATACAAACAATCCAAGTAATGCTTACTGAGGATTATGCTGTACTCTACAAAATTGCCGATGTATTTTGCTCATTGTTAAGATTTAATACTCTCTTCCTGTTAAAATCGTAAATTGTGCATCAATGTTTCTGCAGTTTTATTTTGAGCATTTATTTAAGTTCTGTTTATCTGAATGGATTTGATTTTTTATGCCATTTATCTGCATATGTATCTGTGCAGATATTAACAATACAACTGCATTCATTTTATAAATGTTGTTAAGCAATTTTAACTTATCCACTTTTATCACACATGTTCCAAATCCACTTTTTCCATGTTTTTTTTTCTTTTGGATCTGAACTCATAAGTTTCCAGTGCAGAATTTCTGATTTCAAATTTTGTTTCCTGCTGCACTTTTGTGTCATCAACATCACGTGTTCACCCCTTCTGCCCTGCTCCCTCAGATTGTCTCATGAGCAATCAGCAATTTTTTAAAAGTGTTGTGTTGATTGTGTTATGATGTTATCCCCCCTCCCATTATAATATAGTAATATTATCACATTGGGACAAAATGGGCAGTGAGATTTCATGTAGCCTTCTTCATGGAATTACCATTCTATGAAGTTACTTTCTTTTGGGATGGGGGTGTAGGATTTGATGCCATATGTTTGTGTTGACTCTTCATTCTCTCCTCCACCCCTTCCCCTATAGCTACTAGTGTGCAGGGTTTTTTTTTAATGTTATGATGATATAAAATTACTGCATATGCAAAAAAAGTTTATGTTGCTGACAAAATACATGAGGACACATTTAGTATGCTTCATAATTATTGAATAACACTGTTATGAATTAGTGCATCCAGTTCAATGATCATCAGCCATTTTCTTCGTTGGTGATTAAGGAGAAACAGGTACCTTTGAAATGGTGGCAGTCATGCTGTTCTCCAAGATACATCCAACCTTTTAAATAAAGTTAAGAGGTTGTGACATTACTGCAGATACTGAAAAAGAAAAAAATAAGGAAGGTATCAGTACTGATGAAGAACATGATAACATCACCCTACAATTCCTTTTCAAAGGACATGAGGAACACATGGGGAGAGTTAGATCTGATTTCAGGGAAAAAATAATTGCCCAAAATAAAATCTCTTTTGTGGAAGGGGTGCAACATAGTCAGGGCATCAACTGTAGATTCAAGTCACTGGGAAATAGCAGCAATACTTAGGTGTGGAAGAAGAGTTGTTTTTTATACTCTGCATTTCTCTACCAGAAGGGGTCTCAGAGCAGCTTGCAATCACCTTCCCTTCCTCTCCCCACAACAGGCACCCTTGTGAGGTAGGTGGGGCTGAGAGAGTCCTGATATTACTGCACTGTGAGAACATCACTATGGCCTATTATGCACGGCCGCTGAAACGGTGGCATGGAGAACGAGGAGGAGGAAGAAGCGAAGCAAACAAATTATGCACGGGACGGAACACAATGGCGGCAAAACCCAGAGTATCCGATTATGCACGCAGATACTCCAGAGTTGCTTCTGGTTTCGCCCTGGTCCCAGGAAGCTCAACTTTCTTCCGCATCTCGCTAATGTGATTTTTCGGTGGCATACGTTGACTCTGCACCCAGTTGCCGCCTGCAGCATGCATAATTGGTGATTTTAGCCGCTGCCATTCCACCCTGAATGCAGACTTTCCACTCCGTGCATAATGGGCCTATCAGGGCTGTGACGAGTTCAAGGTCACCCAGCTGGCTGCATGTGGGGGGGGCAGAGAATCAAACCCGGCTCACCAGATTAGAATCCGCCACTCTTAACCACTACACCAAGCTGGCTCGCCTAGCTGGAAAAGGTCATACGGATGCTTTATTTTTGCATTTCTGTAGAGCAGTCTGATTTGCCTGTAATTGTTCACCACCCAAATGGCTGCGTTCACATGGAACCAAAGTACTAGTCAGATTGCCCAGGACATAGTCAGCATACTAGCTGGCACCAATATTTTTTTCGTGATCTTATCTATGGAATCACTGATACAATTAAAGATTGACAGTGTAAATCATTAATATGACAGCAAAGGATGGAAATTATGCAAATGAGTGTTCTGTAATGCAAATGAGCATTTTGCAAATTCAGATTTTACATTTACATTGCAAAATGAATGAAGTACGTGCTGCTTAAAATGTCTGAAAATACCTTCAAATAGGTCCTTCCAAAGGGATAGTGACGTTCATCTTTTAAAGCCAGATTTTATAGAATGTTAAAACACAAAATTTTATTTAGGCTTTCATGGGCCACAGAAAACTTCTTCACATACAATTAATGGATTTTAACTATATAGTTATTTATGTCATTTTAGGCTGTATCACTGGCAGTCTTTAAGCAGCAGCTGGGCAGATATTTATCTTGGATGCACTGAGCAGGGGTTGGACTAGATCAGGGGTAGTCAAACTGCGGCCCTCCAGATGTCCGTGGACTACAATTCCCATGAGCCCCTGCCAGCACATATAACCCTTAGGCTACACAAAAGTCTAAGAGACAATGTCCAGAAACCATTCGCTGGCAGGGGCTCATGGGAATTGTAGTCCACGGACATCTGGAGGGTCGCAGTTTGCCTATCCCTGGACTAGATGGCCTGCATGACCCCTTCCAACTCTATGATTCTATAACAAGCAGCAGAGCAAAAAGTAAAGGATAAAATATCATTATGCTAAATTCAAACTGAATCAAGAAAGATATGCCAGCATTCTGCAAAATTTCAAAACAGACATTTTTAAGGGGACATAATTGCAATGGAATTATAGTTGTAGTAGACAGAACTCTCCAGAAGAATGCCTTCCTATGGGAGCAAGGCAGTGATAACTCCTTTCCGCCATATGTTTTTAATCCCACATTCTGCATTGCCCCACAGTAGGCTTTTTGATGTTCACATTGTCATTCAATTTTTGCATTCGTAGTCCTGTGGTATTTGATTTGTTAAACTGTGCAGTTACATTGCTGATCGCACCGTCATTCAGTTTTGTCCAACTGCGTTGTTCATTTGATGCCTTATACTGTACAATTACTTTGGGCTTTTCTGCACGTTAAAAAAATAGCATTACTCCAGCGCAATTGAGTAATGCTAGAAAAAATCATGCCTCCGGCAATTCCTCACCTGATGGCTCCTCTGCTGCCCTCTCGCGTGTCTTGCCCAGGGGTAGTCAAACTGCGGCCCTCCAGATGTCCATGGACTACAACTCCCATGAATGTTGGCAGGGGCTCATGGGAATTGTTGTCCATGGACATCTGGAGGGCCGTAGTTTGACTACCCCTAATCTTCCCTCCACACACCTGCTTGAAATGGTGGAAGAGGGGAACACACTAGACACGCTCCTCTCTTCTGCCTATCAATCAAGACAGGCGGCCAATCACATTTTCCCCTCTTTTAAAGGAACCACGATGCAAGCTAATAAAAAAAGAAAAGAATTAAAGCTCTCCATTTAAACGCCTATGCATCTAGATGCATGGGGATTTTTTCCCCTGCCACCCCTTTTGGAATCCTGAGCCTTGAAGCTTTCTCAATTTTTTTTGGGGGGGGGGGAGGAAAGAGGCATACTTTGTGTATAAACTGGAGAGGAAAAGTTTTTTTGTCTGCATGGACAATTTGCATCTATTTATTGCTTCAGGAAGTTTGTATCAAGAAGAAGAAGAAGAAGAAGAAGAAGAAGAAGAAGAAGAAGAAGAAGAAGAAGAAGAAGAAGAAGAAGAAGAAGAAGAAGAAGAAGAAGCAGCAGCAGCAGCAGCAGCAGCAGCAGAAGCAGCAGCAGCAGAAGCAGCAGCAGCAGCAGCAGCAGCAGCCCCATTCCTGGGAGAAGGGAGAGGGAGGGAGGTGTGAGGGCAGGCTCTGGAGCCGGAAATAGCACTACTTCAGCTACGCACATTCTCTTGCCGTGTGGCTTGCTGGTAGCTCTCCTCCCGCACTAAATAGTTGGGGGAATCCAGTTTAAAACACTAGTTTAAAGCACTAGTGCTTTAAAATGTTGGATGTAGCTGCTAGTTTGCTTCTGGGTTGCCGGATGCTGACAACGTTGTGCAAAGTGCCAAAAATATGGCATTTGCAAAAAGTAAGTATTTCACTATTTTTCCTGGGTACAGAAATGCCCTTTGTTTTGTTTTCTTAGACCAGGGTTTTTTTCTTCTCCCCCTAACCTGTAGCAGTGGCACCTGTTCTGGAACTTAGCACATATGCAAATACCTTGGAGATTCCCAGGGGCTATATGGTCCTGCAGATAATGGAAGCACATCTTCAGTTGACTGAATATCAGATCGAATACCATGGGGTCGAACAGTGGACTGTTTGTAATTAATATGGTCCGCTGGCTCTTCCCCAACATACCCAGTGAGCAGATATGAGACCAGGAAATAGCCTCAGTCACCTGTGATGGAAAAAAGGACAGTCAATAGACCGGTCCTGGGGCTGAGAAAGGGCCCCTCCTCAACACTGACCTAGAAATCAGCCTCTGCCCTCCAGTCAGGCTGCTAGCAGGCAGTTAGGTGAGACGCAGCCAAGATCTCTTCAGTGTCTGTTCTGCTTGGGAGCTTAGCACAAGGTCCACGACAAATGCCTTTGTGTTCAGGTTGTAGAAATTATTTGGTTGCAGTACTATTGTTAATTATCCTGGTGGGCTATGAATGCTATTTGGGGGGAGTACACAGCATTCACAGTGTTCAGGGAACCCATAAATGCAAAAACATGGCACAGTTAGGGGCCAGTTCCAGCTCCTCTGTGAGGAAGTGCATATGTTCCTGCAGGCACAGCAGAATGGTATCCAGGAAGCTGTGGTTGCAGTGGCTTGTGACACTTCTAGCACTTTGGCCACAACTACCTGGAATGAATCCAAGGCAAAGAAGCAGAGGGACAGCAGCCTATTTTTCAGGATGAGAATGGCTCTGATATTTGCTCATTTTCCTGAAGTGCACAGCCAAGTGACTCACACAGTGCTTCATAACCAGGGGGCTGACAGGGCTTGCTCCTCATGCTGTCTGTTTACTCCTGCCTTTTCTACTGTAGGTGACACTCACCAAAGAGGCTAGTGCCAGGCTATCAGGTGTCTGGCTGGTGAGGATACTGGGTTACAAGCTGGTTTGGTGGTAATAGACCCAAGGGAGGAGGATATCAATGCTGTTGCTGGTCTATTGATCCCCTTGAGTGACTCCTCCATGGGCCACTGGCCAGCTGTATCCTTACCACTAGTACCATAGTTCAGTGGTCCCCAACCCCTGGTCTGTGGCCCAGTGCCGGGCCGCGAGAGCCTCGGCAATGGGCCACAGCTCCTTCTCCCCCCCCCACAGCAAGAAGCTCACCAGGCCACAAGCAAATCGGCCGCCAAAGTGGCCGATTAGCTTGCAGCTCGGCAAGCTTCTTGCTGCGGGAGGGGGGGAGAGGGAAGAGCGGCCACCAGCACACCGCTGGCGCATGCACATTTGTGCCTGATGGGGGCGCAAACATGTGCATGGCAGTTTCACGCATGCGCAGAGCCGCCGCACATGCACATTTGCGCCCCCAGGGGCGCAACTGCGCATGTGCGGCAACCCTGAGCATGCGCGCATGTGTGAAACTGCCACACGTACACGTTTGTGCCCCCATCGGTCCACGCATGCGCGTTTGCGCGTTTGCGCAGGGGCTGCCGCACATGCTCGGGCCCCAGGTCGCCCTCTCCCCCCACTTCTTTGCATCGGGTCGCAACATAAAAAAGGTTGCGGACCGCTGCCATAGTTGAAAGCCAACCATGGTGGCCAGTAAAGCTGTAGTGGCACTAGTGGGCTAGGTTGGAGGTGAGGTGACTATGAGAGCAAAGTTTAAAAGTTGATCTATTTCTAGCATCGGCAGACCCTGCTTATTGTTGCTAGGGATGCTGGCAGAGTCACTCTCTGCATGACTCTGTTGTTAGGGTATTTAGGGTCCTAGTAAACTAGATATGAAAGAGGGGCCTGCTAGAACAGGATCATGTGAATGTGGGCATAGTTCACAGAAGGCTGGGCATAGAAAGAGGAAGGATCTGAGACAAATGGAGGAAGGTTGAAAACATGAGAAAGATTCATACATTCCTTGAAGCCTGTGTGGTGCCAGAATTCTAAAGTGGTAAAAGAATGGTCAATTGAAAATTTCCTGTTATAACATCCTTGGGGTGTGACCAGACCTACTTTTGTGTGCACCCACAATTCCTCAGACACAATATATCCAATACAGTGAGGAAGTGTGCATGCACACGAAAGCTCATACCTTGAATAAAACTCTGTTGTTCTTAAAGGTGCCACTGGACTCTAAATTTGTTCTGCTGCTTCAGACCAACACAGCTACCCACTTGAATCTGCTATAGGCTAAGGTCTGGCCACACCCCAAGGATGTTATAACAGGAAATTTTCGATTGACCATTCTTTCACCACTTTGGAATTCTAAGACCACACATGCTTCAGGGAACGTATGAGTTTTTCTCATGTTTTTAAACATCCTCCATTTGTCTCATTTATTGTTCTAGCCTTTAGCAGGTTATTCAATATCGAGCATTCCTACTTGGAGGGAGTGCTAACAAGACACAGGGTACCAGGCAAATTTATATTGTAAGGCATGGTCATGATGAGAAAGGAATATAAGTATTATTATCCTGCAAACACCAGTCATTCATTTTGGCCTGAGTGTGAAAGATTAAATGAATGATAGCTTTCCCACACAAATGAATTGCATGGAGATGAATTAACTACATGGAGTGCTGATCATGATTCACTGGTCTGATGCAATATGAAGGCTCCCTGGACATCTAGGTGCATAAGGCCCTGGGATCAAAAGACTCTCTGAGGATCCTGGCTCCCAGAACAGGAACATAACAGAAACTCAGGCCAATTGACCATCCAGTCCAACACTCTGGCAAACCGTGGCCATCAAGAGATCTACCAGTGAGGCCAGAACTCCAGAAGCCCTCCCACTTTTGTCCTCCAGGTACCAAGAATACAGAGTACCATTGCCCCAGACATAGACTGTTTCCGTACTAAGGATATTGTTTGAATTTGCATTTTTAAAATGTCGACTTTTCTGTCCATTTCCATACTGAAATTCGTCTCTGCAGGTGCAGATCCAAATTGCCCCCTCACTTGCCCCACAGCAAAAGAATCCCCAGGAAACCAGATTTCATGTTTTAAAGTGGGATCTAATGGGGTCTAAATTGGGGCTGTTCAGTGCAGAAATGCCGGCATTCGGGTCTTTTGCTGGGCCTGCCATTTTGAGTGTTTGAGCACACTCCTTTCCTCATGGCCATCTTCACTCCCCCCTCCCTTTCTCCTCCTCCCATGGCAAAGGTACCCTGGTGTTCCCCTCTTCCATCTGTTGTGCATCTCGGGAGAATAATTCAGACAATTCCATGTTCTTGATTGCCTCCCCCCCGCTCCCACCAAGGTGTAATTTTACAAACCCAAAATGATTGCAATATTGCTTATTGTTTATAAGTTCAATGTAAACCGCCCTGAGCCCCCGGGGAGGGCGGTATAGAAATATAATAAAATAAATAAATAAATAAATATAATGCTGCTGCTTGTAATGCGAAATACTGTTTTTAAAAACATATTTAGGAACAGTGAAAGCAGTGGGGAAGAACCATGGCAGGGCTGGAAGGGGAAGCGACTGATTGGCCACCCTCCTCCCAGCATGCACACATTCACTGTGGCTAGGTGTTCCGGGGCCAAGTAGAGCGCTAGTAGTGTGGCTTGGCAGAGGTGGTAAAATGCCAGCTGTGCTACCGTCATGATCTGAGCCTCCCTTGAGAGGGAGGCATCAAGTATCACTCCCAGGTTCCTGGTGGAGCGGGGCCACTGTTAGCTGCACTCCATCTAGATTGGGAAGGCGTGCTTCCTTGCTTGGACCTTTCCTGCTCAGCCACAGTACCTCCATCTTTGAAGGGTTGAGCTTCAGACGACTTAATTTTATACTTATATTTAAATTTTAATTTAAATTTTGATTTAAATTTTAATCTACTCTTTCACTGCTTCCAGGCAGCTGGCTAATGTTTCGGGGGAGAGTCAGGGTGGCCATCTAGGGTTGTGCGATTCGGCCGCCTTGGCGGCCGTTCCCTCTGGGCGCAGCCAGCGCCGCGCCGCGGGGGGGGGGCGGTGCCGGCAGCGGCATGACAGTGGGAGCAACCACACAGGCGCAGAATTCCACGCCTGCGTGGTTGTGCCCACTGACACGCCGCTGCCGGCACCGCTCTCCCCCCCACGACGCGGCGCTGGCTGTGCCCAGAGGGAAATGCTGCCAAAGCGGCCGAATCGCACAATCCTATGGCCATCCATCAGGAGGAAGAGCTGGGTGTCATCAGCATATTGGTGGCAACCCAGCCCAAACCTCCGTACCAGCTGGGCAAAAGGGCGCATAAAGATGTTAAATAGAGTTGGAGAGAGAATTGCCCTTTGGGGGACTCCGCAAGCCAACTGGTGACGGCTTGATGTGCTCTCTCCTAATGCTACCCTCTGTCCGTGATTCCGGAGAAAGGAGATCAGCCACTGAAGGGCAGTCCCTCTGATCCTGGTATTGGCGAGGTGGTGAGCTAGAAGCTCATAGTCTACTGTGTCGAATGCTGCTGAGAGATCTAATAATATAAGTGGTGCTGATCCGCCCCGGTCCATCTGGCGACGGAGGTTTTCCATCAGGGCAACCAGCACTGTCTCTACTCCATGGCCAGGCTGGAAACCAGACTGGAATGGGTCTAGGACCGAAGCTTCTTCCAAGTATTCTCATAGTTGGTCCATGACTGCTTTTTCAAGCATTTTCCCCAGAAACGCTAAGTGTGAGACGGGGAGATAGTTGGATGGCTGCCGTGGATCTAGAGAAGGTTTTTTGAGTATATACCAGAGGGAAGAGGGACATGATCGAGGACACATGGAATGGTGTACAATTAAAAGAAGGGTTCTAACAGGCACCATTTTGCAAAAAATAAAACAAAACCCAACCCTTTTTTAAAAAAGGAGAAAGTAGCAAAGCATTATGGGAGGCTGCCTCCTTTCTAATATGGTGAATTTCAGCCTGGGAAATGAAGAAAGGAAAGCCCAAATGCGGAAAGCTAAATGTCAACTTGCATCATCCAACTGAGTTGAAAACAAGGTACATCTCCAAATATGGAAATGGTCATAGTGCTCTTGTGTTCCAAATGTTTATCCAATCCCCTCTTCAAGCTGCCTGTGCTTGTAGCCACCACCACTTCCTGAGGCAGTGAATTCCATGTGTAAATTACTCCTTGGTTGAAGAAGTACTTGTATCTGTTCTAAGCCTTCAGCTCATTAATTTCATTGAGTGGCCACAAATTCTTGTATTGTGAGAAAGGGAGAAAAGGACTTCTTTTTCTAACTTCTCTATCATGCATAATTTTGTAAACTTCTATCATGTCAAGGAATGTCAAGGAGAGGTTCTGTCTTTTCAAAACCAATAGTCAAAGCATATTTCATGAACTTTATGGATTGTTTTGATAATGGGAGTTTTCTACCTAAGTTGCCCATCCATCCTGAACACGCGTGGGAGGCACGCGGTGGCGGGAGGCGAGGTGAGCCCAGTCGGAGGGAGGGTGGAAGAGGCTACCACCGCTGCCGCCCGTGCCGCTGCCCATGCCACTGCCGCCGCTGCAGCAGCAGTGCGTCCCACCTTTTCTTGATGTTGAGTTTCAAACCAACTGTTGCACTCTCCTCCTTCACCCGCATCAACAGGCTCTTTAGTTCCTCTTCACTTTCTGCCATTAGAGTGGTATCATCTGCATATCTGAGGTTGTTGATATTTCTCCCTGCAATCTTGATCCCAATTTGTGACTCCTCTAATCCCACCTTTCTCATGATGTGCTCCGCATACAAGTTAAATAGGCAAGGTGACAGTATACAGCCTTGCTGAACTCCTTTCTCAACTTTAAACCAATCAGTTATTCCATGTTCAGTTCTCACTGTTGCTTCTTGACCTGCATATAGGTTTCTCAGGAGACAAATAAGATGCTCTGGTATTCCCATCTCTTTAAGAACTTGCCATAATTTATTGTGCTCTACACAATCAAAGGCTTTAGCATAGTAAATGAAGCAGAAGTAGATGTTCTTCTGGAACTCCCTAGCTTTCTCCATGATCCAGCGTATGTTGGCAATTTGATCTCTAGTTCCTCTGCCTCTTCGAAATCCTGCCTGTACTTCTAGAAGTTCTCGATCCACATATTGCTGGAGCCTAGCTTGTAAAATTTTGAGCATAACTTTGCTAGCATGAGAAATTAGTGCAATGGTGCAGTAGTTTGAACATTCTTTGGCATTGCCCTTCTTTGGAATTGGAATGTAAACTGACCTTTTCCAATCCTGTGGCCATTGTTGAGTTTTCCAAATTTGCTGGCATGTTGAGTGTAGCACTTTTACTGCATTGTCTTTTAAAATTTTGAATAGTTCAACTAGAATGTTGTCACCACCACTAGTTTTATTGTTGCTCAGACTTCCTAAGGCCCATTTGACTTCACATTCCCGGATGTCTGGCTCCAGGTCAGTAGCTACCCCATTGTGGTTATCAGGGGTGTTAAGCTCGCTCTTGTATAGTTCTTCTGTATAATTTTGCCACCTTTTTTAAATCTCTTCTGCTTCTGTAAGGTCCCCTCTATTTTGGTCCCTTATCATACCATCTTTGCATGAAATGTTCTCTTCATATCTCCAATTTTCTTGAAAAGATCTCTGGTCCTCCCCATTCTATTGTTTTCTTCTATTTGTTTGCAGCAGCAACAGCGCGTCCCACCTTACAGTTTCTACATTCTGGTCACCTTATTTTTGCCCATACTTTTCTCCTCTGCCATATACACTGAGCCAAACTCAATGTTATAGTTGTTACTGGTCCAACATGTGGCCACTGATGCCATTTGAGAGAAGAATCTGAGCATTTAAAAAGGCTGCAAAGGCTTATTCTGATTGAGCTTATGGCTCAAGACCAGGTCATCTTGTCTCCTGACCTCCACATGTCCTTTTATGGCCAAAATAGCGCCCCCCCCCCATGGCCCTGTAGATGTCTGTATGTCTTGTAGGGAACAGCTCATTAAACGAGCCTGACAAATGCCTCTTGAAGAATTATCCCAAATAGGTTCCAGATTTTCCATTTAGCAGAATTTTGCATTTTGTTATATTTATTGTCCAGAAAGGGCTATCTTATCAGGTTGGAATGTTCAGAACCAAACTAATCCACAACCTAAACAGCATTCTAAACCCCAGACTATAATTTCCTATAAGAGCATTTAGTTATTTCAGTATTCTTTCACCCAGTCTCCCATACATATAGCTCAGGGCTAGTTCACACACCCCTCCTAGGCTCCAGACTGTCTGGCTCCATTTCTCCCATGATACCAGCTGCCTTAGAACACGCATACAGGGATATTCCCAAGTTAAGTACTACATGAGTTGTTTGTAAATGGTTGTCAGTATGGTCAGGAAGAGCACAGAATTACTGACATGAAATACCACATTGCACAGGGCATACATTATTCTGAAATTAGCTTCTTTTATATTCCTCCTTTTCTCTCCTCTCCCCATAGCTCTTCTCACTGCTTTTCCTGTGTGAATGAAGTAGAGAAAGGACAGGGTGACAAAGTACAAAGCCTCAACCATGGTTTGGAATTGCCTAACAAACTCCAAAGAGTCCATTGCCTCATGATATAGTTTCACGAGATCTCAGTTGGCATTCATCCATCCCTTTCAGTGCAGAGATTTCCAGAGTTATTCCATTACTCTGATGTGTGCCTTGAGAAGCCTACTTAGTTTTACAACTAGGAAACACCATAAACTAGAACTGACACAACATTAAAAAGACAAAAAGTAATGATGAACAGTAAAAATATAGCTCAAATTGTAGAAGAAACCCTGACCAGATCATTTAGAGGAGTTGGCAGAAGATTCCCAGACAGAAGTGAAGGCTGTAATAAGAGACAAGACTCACATGGACTCACATGGGAAAGGGCAAAGAATTTGAAATCTTGTGGCATCCTCAAAACATCTTCCTCTAGGATTCTCTAACTTCCCAGGGGCTTGAGCAGGGTCATTTCCTTTCCTACTCCTAGGTTTGTCAACTACAGAAAGAGAAAAAAAATGTTCTGCCTCTGTAAAGGAATATTGTACCTCCATGTCACAAAGAAGCTTTAGCTGTCCATTTCCATATGAGGCCTCTTTTACGGAGACAACACATTTTTGGCAGCCCTGCTGGCAGCCCAAGCCCAAGCCTTGATATCTTTATGGGGGGGGGGAGCTTTTGTACTAGTACATTAGATGTTACAGTGACAAACCAGTTAATTTTAGGGCATTTCTGCACATTGGTAAAATAGCATTACAACAGCTGAATAGCATAATGCTAATTATAATCATGCTTCCTGGCCCCTCCTCAACTTTTTGATGCCTCGCTCTTCTCTGCTACCTTTTTGCGCTTCTCACCCTACACAAGTGCTGCTGGAAATGGCGGAAGAGAGCAACACAGTTTATGTGTGACTCTTTTCCGCCAGTCAATCAAGCCAGGCAGCCAATCCCCTTTCTGCATGCTTTAAATGTCCTGCGATGCCTGCTAATTTTTTTTAAATTCAATACTTCTCCATTACTACGCCCATACATCTACCCATAGATACATAACACTTTTTGAATACTACCCCTTATTGAACAATGAGTCTTGATACCTTAAAAAATTAATCTCATTCCTGATTTTTTTTTGGGGGGGGGGGTTAGAGAGGCATGCTTTGTGCTACAATGTTGGGAAAAAATATTTCTGGCATAACCTGCATAGTTGTCCGCTTATTCATTGCTCCAGGATGCTAGGCATTTTTAAAAAGATGTTCCCATCCCTGGAAACAAGGGGGAGGGAGGCAGGTGTGAGGGCGGGATAAGGCAGGCACCTTTCCTGCGTTTTAACCTCTGTAAC
Source organism: Paroedura picta (assembly GCF_049243985.1). Taxonomy (NCBI): domain Eukaryota; kingdom Metazoa; phylum Chordata; class Lepidosauria; order Squamata; family Gekkonidae; genus Paroedura; species Paroedura picta. The sequence goes on from NC_135373.1 coordinate 97,272,984, forward strand.
TTCCCTCCGCTGGTTGCCTGCTAGTTGCTTTCCATTAACTAGTGCTAAATAGGTTGGTGAATCCGCTTTTTAGGATTCACCTAGTGCTTTAAAATGGAGGATGTAGCCAGCTGGTTACTGCCCAGACACTGCATGTTGGTGACATCATATGGAGGGGCCAGAATATAATGACTACCTTAGGTAAGCATTTCACTACATTTAAAGGGTGCAGAAATGCCCTTAGTATGAAAGTGCCAAGATCTTTAGGGATGGGATTGTACATACTTGTTTCCCGCAATGAAACACAGAACTTCCGTTCCTAAGCCCTATGTGATATTTTCTTCTTCACAAACATAAATCACTAGTAATCTAGGTGTTATTTTCATAAAAAGAACAATCTCTCTTGGGCAGGATACAGCTTGTTTAGTGTGGAATCCCTTTTTTCTTCACATCATTAGCAGAAATTGGAGAATCACTGCATTTTTGGATGATTAATCAGGTCAGGGAACAAAAGTACTCTATAGTGTGACTCTGGAAATCATATAATTTCTGCAACAGTTTGCGTAAACCGGAAAATCTAGGACTATACTATCTATCTGATAGTAAATGCTGTGATGGCCCAGTTATATTTTGCCATTAGTGAATTCTGGTGAGGAGTATAATCTGGTTGTAAATTTCCATTCATTCTTCAATATTTATTACTTATTACTATAAAATCATATTAAGCAGTGGGAGGATAATGTTTTTGTTTACTCACAGAGCCCCTTTTCATCCTTATAGTATTTCTGAAAACTAGCATTTAATAAATGAATTTAGAATGAAACACAGTACAGATCCTCAAGGAAAAAAATCCCTCTTTAAAACAGAGGTAGAATTTGGGGAGGGGGGTGAATCATTCCCAAATTTATAGATTCTTATGCAAAGCTTGTTCTTGAAATAAAGACTGACAACCTGGAAATTGCTCTGTGTGTGTGTCTCTCTCTCTGGCATGTCTGAGAGGAACATGGCTAGCGTCCAGGGAAGGAGGGCGGGAGTTGTAGGAGCAGGGCCAATCATTGCTGGTGCACCCTGACTGGCCCTATTCCAACTTGGACAGCCGGACATGTCCCACCCCCCAGGCTGTTTCACAAATATATAGATAGAGGAACCATAGATAAGGATAAAAACACAGTACTAAAACACAGTGGGAAAAGCCCCCTCCTCCCCCCCTCCTTAACTCCCTCCACTGGCTACCCCAAACAGTGATGACATAATTAATAGGAAGGAAGAGGAGATGGAGGGAGGCTTGTAAAGCTCTGGACTCAACCGTAGGTCTGGGGGAAGTTGCTCTAGCAGGGCTCACATCACAGCTGGCAACTCATTCCACCAGGTTGGAGCCAGGTAGATATGTTTGGAGTCAGGGATAACTAGCAAATTTGTATTTGCAGAGCATAACGCTGTCTGGGAAACATATTGGAGAGGTGGTCCCTCAGATACTCAGGGCCCAGACTGCATAGGGCTTTAAAGATCAATACCAAAACCTTGAATGTGATCCAGAACTCTACTAGTAACCAAAGCATCTGTTGGAGGGCAGGTCAAATATCAGCCCTATGTGGGGTTCCTATAAGGGCTTGCACCAGCTGTAATCTCTGGATCAGCCCTGCATAGAGCAAGTTTTAGTAATGCAGCCTGGCTGCATGGATCACTCTGGGGCCAATAGTGTGTTAGTATTAGTTTAACCTGGTGTGGATAATAAAATGCCTGGTGACCTGGCTACTTTTGTGACCTTATCCATTGATAAGGAAGCATTAAGTGTCACCCCCAAGTTCTTGATGGTACATGAAGCTGTTAATTGCACTCTGCCAAGGCACATTTCCTCTTCTGGCCCTTTCTTCCCCAGCCACAGGACCTCCATCTTCAAGGGGTTGAGTTTTTGGCAACTCTGCTGGAGCCATCCTGTCACAGCCTCCAGGCCAATGTATCCAGGATATATTCAGATGGACACTCATCAACTGTGCAAGAGGGTGCATATAGATGTTAAATAATATTGGGGATCTCTTACTACTCGTTATGGTAATTTGGACAATCATTGCATAATTTGCTTCTCCTTTACTGCTTGTTAAAATATTGCCACTGCACAGTGTTTGGACAACCATGAGGTACTGTCTTTAGGCATGTAGCAGAATCTTATAAAAGGAAAACGTGTTTTGGGTGTTGATATAAGAAGGCCGTAAGTAGCAGCTTATGTTGAATCCTGGACACCTCTGATTATCTGGGATGGATCCTTACAGTGCTTTTTGTAATATCATTTGTCGCCTGGTTACTTCTTGGAGGAAATATAAACTGCATTCTCACCTGACAACAGAATTTTCAGTTTACAGTAACTATAATTCCTTACACAGGCCATTATCCAGATTATTTTTCATAAAGTGTTGCCACCACTTTTAGTGTAAGATTGTTCCTTGTGGTGCTTAAGTGTTATATGGGAACCTAATTTCTCCTTCACTATTTTTTTCTATGCCATTATTTCTGTTTTTCCTTCCCTCCATACTAGGCTACTATTTCTGTGTCCTTCAACTTCATCTATTCTCTCCCCTCCCCCAAATAATTCCAGTTGTTGGTTTCCTAGCTCTCTGTGGAATGCTCATGCCTTGAAGCCCTCACAGTTGCTAGGCAACATCTCTCACTTCTCCATGTGGCTAGCTTCCATGGCAACATCTCCCCATTTCCTTTCTTTCAGCTGTTTGCTACCATAGTACTCCTGTCAATGCAACCATCTGTGGAAAGGAACAGCCAAAACTTACCATGAATTAATTCAATTTTCAGCTTTGTTGGATGTTTTGAAATGGAGTATTTCTAAAGTTTAGATTCTGCTGCTATAAAAACAAGAATACTATTGCATTTCTGGTGCTGCCTAATGATAGTATAATGTTGGCTGCTCTCCAATCTTAACTTATTTTTCTAATAAGCTTCTATCATAAAGTATGCCAAGTGTAATACAATTTATTTTCATTCATCATGAAATCAATTCTGAAGTATGTAATTTTATACCAATTTTGCAGATTCACTAATGGTCCAAGGACATTCTCTGTGTTCATGGCAGACCTGTGGCTTTAATATAGGCTCCAAATCAAAAATCAATACTTTTGGGAGTGCCATACTCCTGATGAGGCCTAGACTGTTTCCAGATTAGGAGACATACCTTCTTTTAGCCTTGCTTTGGATTTCCTTTGGATTCTGCTAGTGGACTCCAGTGTTTCCACATTTGAGCTTTCCTCTCCTTATTCCCCAGACTGAAATTCACAACATGCTTTCTGCAGAGTGCAATGGAGGCAGCCTCCCATCATGCTTTGCTCCCTTCCCCTTTTCAAAACGTGTTTTTTACAAAATGGTGTCTGCCTGCACCGTTGTTTTAGTGATACCCCTTACTCTCACCATTCTGTGCCCTTGATTGCTTCCCTCCTTCATACCAAAGTGTTCTGAATGTAATTTAAAAAAAACACCTCTGGGTTATAATATTATAACATTATAACACTGCTGTGCAAAACTGCAAGACTGTTTTTAAATCTTAGAAACAGCATTGTAACATACTCAACCCCTTTTTAAAAAAAAAACAGATTTTTCAGAATGATGAAATCCAGTTTTCTAGAGATTCCTTTGCGTGGGGCAACTGAGGGGGCAATGCGGGACAGCGCCTGAAGAAGCAAATTTTAGTATGGAAATGGACGAAAGACTCAACCTTTAAAAATGCAACTCCAAATGATATAGTTACTGCGGAAACAGTCCTGGAGTTTTCCAGAATAAGAACAGATCTACAGATTACATAGATGAGTCCCCCTGGAGGAAATGGCAGTTTCAGAGGGCCATCTTTATGAAATCACATCTCTAGGAAATTAACAAACTGGAGCAAATTGATGAGGATGTGTCAAGTGTCACCCCACGTTATTATGTGAATCACAATGAACATTAAAATAGTTCATTTACAAATGCTAGAGTATTATTAAAGATTCACATAACAGAAACATTTTCAGTTGGCTTCTATGAACAAAATGCTGTATGGAAAGGGAGATCCAATGAAAAGTGGAGATCGTGAAAATTGTCTTGCTTCACTCTGCTGATTTCAGAACCTCTGCTAGGATAAGATGGCAGCAGAGAAAGTGGAAGCAATTTTCCATAAGTATTTTTCATGAGACCCCTGGGAGCAACAGCACCAGATTTTCAAAGGTTTCAGGGGGTTGCTAAAAAATGAGGAGGTGGAAAGAGTAGCATGCATGGTGCCTTGGGTTCATGTTTTGTGGGATCCAGCTGATACTTTATCATCCATAAACTATTAAATTAAAAATGGGAATTTTGGTCTTTATTCCAGCTCTGCCCCCTAAATGATCTCATCTCACCCCAATTTAAAACCTATAATTACCCAATAGATTTAGGTATGTGCAAAATGTCTCTCACTACAACAATCTTGTATGCCCCCCCGGGGGGAGCAGCACATCTCAGGAGAAGGATCTATTGACATGTTTCCATGTGTCCACATAGTAAGCACATACTAACTCTAATAAATTCTGATACTTCCTTTACCAGAATCCATCAGAAACAAAAAGCAAATAATGAATGCAAAAGTGTGTTACCCCTGATCTCTAAAAAATGAGTACACAGCACCAGCAGACTGTTTCATGCCCTAACTATGTAGTGATGATGCATGGAAACTGTGTCTTATGGAGTGTTGTTGTAGAGGAACCAACCTATGTGAGAAATGTTCTATGTGTAGTATATATCAACATTTTTTGCTACAGTTTTTAAATACATGCATTACCTCTGAAATACTCATAAGATGGCAAAAGGACAACTAGCAAATAACTAGAGGAAGCACACAATATTTACAAATAAACTGGTACAAAACAAAAAACTAAAACTAAAAACTCAGTTTCTAACATTTTATTTGTTTAAAAAAGGAAAGTTAAGACAATGATCTTTCACGTTAATCGTGCACACAGTGCACTAATTATCAACATATTTTAGAAAGAAATCACAGCATTCATACAATTCTTCTGGTGGTCTTCTGTTCATCCGATTGGTGAGTTTCACTATCACTGTACACTTTCTGAGCTTCTCTAACCATACGTCTATATCAGGTAGTTCTTGTTGTTCCATCTCGCAGCAATTAAAAGTCTGGCAGGTGTTGTCGCATAGAAAAAGTATTCCCTTGCAAAAACATATTTAGAGGAAAAACGCATTTTGGATCTAATGGAAATTTGAACTGTAATATTCTCTGCAATTTATTGTGTATCTTAATCAAAAACAGATTAACTTTCTTATAGGACCACCACATATGGTAAAAGGAACCAATAGTAACCATGGCATCTTTAGCAACTTCCAGCATACTGATTCAGGGTAAAAACTATAGTTTAATCAGAAACATTCTTCAGGCCTCGAGAAACCCAAGACGTCATGTGATGATGCAGAATATGGTTGGAAAGCACTAGCTGTGTACACGCCTACCTGGGGACCCTCCCCTTCAGAACCCTCCAGGCCCATCATTGGCCATTTTGGGAAGGGGGAGGTCATATCCCTCAATAAATGATTAACAAATTTAAAATATATATAAAAATTAATTAGCTCTCGCCCATTCAAGAAATCCTTCCAGGGCTAACAAGAAACCCCAGGGTTTGACGAAATCTTGGTTGAGAAAGCCTGATTTAGAAGAAAGCACAACAGAGTCTCACATTCAGCGAACTTGTAAAATGGGAAGTAGTTTTACAAAAATCAGTTTCATTTTCTGCCAAGACACACCTGTAATCAAAGTACAGAGACTAGGAGATATATATAAATTAAACCATACAATTATATAAATACATTAAAACACAATAAAAATTAGCAGTTTGATTAATTTATTCAGTTAGTTTAAACAGTGTTGGATAGTCTTCTTAGGAGAGAAGGAGGAGAATCCAAGATCGGTAGGGAGGCCCATATAACGTACAAGTTCACTCGTGCATATTGGCTTCAACCATATGCCTTGCAGAAGAGCTTCTTCTGGCAGGCCCTGTGGAACAGTGACAGCTCTGCCTGGGCTCTGATGTTATCCAGGAGCTCGTTCCATCAGGCAGGGGCCAAGGCCGAACAATTGCACTTCTTTGGTGTTGGGGCTTACTGTAGCCAACTGAAGTGTTCTCTGGGGGACATATTCAGACAGATGATCCCTTATATATGCAGGTCCCAGACCAAGAATGGCCTAAAACAGCGGTTCTCAACCGCTGTCAAGCTACGACCCCAACTGTAGCGGCGGGGGCAGTGAGCACACACGTGAGTGGCATGCGCACGCAGGTGCACAACTATCTGGAGATGGTGTGAAGGCGGCCAGTGCCATGGCTCCACCGCCTCTGTCTGCTGCTGCCACCACCCGCCTCTGCTGGCTGCCACCGCCAGCCACCGCAACAGCCACCAACCTGGCAACCCCTGCAGAAGGAGCCATGCGACCCAAAATGGGGTCAGGACCCAAGGTTGAGAACCACTGGCCTAAAAGGTTAGTGCCAAAACCTTGAACCAAATCTGCAACTCAACTGGGAGCTATTTTAGCTGCTGCTGTATTGGTCTTATGTGAGTCCTCCACAATATATTAATGAAGACTCAAGAAGCAGCATTTTGAACCAGTTGTAATTTCCAGTGGCGGGGGATTATGCTGCGAGTTACAATACTCCTGTCTAGAGGTGACCATAACATGGATCGCCATACCTAAGTGCTCCAGGGCCAGATAGGGTACTGGGCGAAAATGGAAAAAAGCCAGCTTAGCTACTCTTGTGACCTGAGCCTCTGTAGATAAGTAGGCATCAAAGATCACATCCAAATTCCTGGCCTTATGTGCAGTTGTAAGTTGCACTCTGTTGAGATGGGAAGACCTTTTTTCTACAGGACCTCTGTCTTCTCAGGCTTCAACTTTAGGCAACTACACTTGAGCCACCCCACCACCACCGCAAAACATCTAGCCAATGAATCTGGAGGAATATCTGGTCAGTTGACCATCAGGAGATACAGCTGGGTGTCATATGTATATTGGTGGCACTCAAGCCCATAACTCCAGATCAGCTGGGTGAGAGGGTGCATAAAGATGTTAAATAATGTTGGAGAGATGACTGCTCCCTGAGGAATTCCTCATTGAAGTTGACAGAGATGTGATTGGTTCTCCCTGATTGTGACTAGGGTTGTGTGTGGCAGCGTCTGAAGAAGCCATTCTAGGCCGACGTAGCTAGCACCACGCCACAGGGTACCATCACCTTTCATGATCTGGACACTATACTTCCTTTGATATAGCCCCAACCCATTTGCCTTTTTAGCCAATGAGTCACACTGCTGACTCATGTTCATTGTATAGTCTACTAAGACCTCTAGATCCTTTTTGCACATACTACTGCCAAGACAGGTCTCACCCATCCTAATAATGCATTTGATTTTTCTTACCTAAATGCAGAACTTTACATTTTATACTATTCAGATTCATTTTATCCCAGTTTTCCAGTCTGTCAAGATCATCATGTATCCTGATTCTGACTTCTCCCATGTTTGCTACCTCTCTAAGTTTAATATCATCTGCAAATTTAATAAGCACCCCCTCTATTTCTTCATCCAAATAATTTATGAATATGTTGAACAATACGGGGCCCCGAGGCACTCATCACTCCTCTCCCAAGAAGGTGATGAACCATTAACAAGCACTCTTTTGATGTGATCTGTCAACTAGTTCTCCATCCATCTAAAAGTAATAGGATCCATACCACATTTTACCAAGTTGTCCACAAGAATATCATGTGGAACCTCATCAAAAGCTTTATTGAAATTGAGATAAATTATATCCACAATATTCCCCTGATCCAGCAAGGTAGTACATTTCTCAAAAAAAAAAAAAAAAAAGAGATAAGGTTAGTCTGACATGACTTTTTCTTGAGAAAGCAGTGCTCTCTTTTATTAATCACAGTCATCTGCTCTAGCTGCTCAAGGACCAACATATTATTTGTTCTAAAATTTTGCCAGTTGTAGACATCACACCAACAGGTTCGTAGTTACCCGGATCCTCCTTTTTCCCCTTCTTGAGATGGGGACAACATTTGCCCACTTCTAATCTTCTGGCACTTCATCTGTTCTCCAAGAATTTTCAAAAATAATGGACAAACGTTTAGAAATTACATCTGCAAGTTCTTTCAGTATCCTAAGATGCAATTCATCGGGCCCAGAGGACTTAGTTTCATTTAAAGAAACGAAAGAAACTAGGTGTTTATGGACTACCCAATTATTCTTATTATATTCCTTAGCCTGTTTTCCTGTGAAGTTTCAGGAAAGATCACAGGAAAGCCTGGATGGCTGCCATGTGGGTAGGAAAGTTTGGAGTTTTCTATCCCTTCCCTCCCCTCATATCAGCTATTCCATCCTCCCGCCCTGCGCTGAGAATTCTTTGAATCTGGAATTGAAAAGTGAATCTCATATTGTTATGGGTGGGGACCTGTGAGACTTCTAGTGGATTCCTTCCTCCCCTGTCTTTAGTAAACAAGTCCCCTGAGAGGAGAGCTATGACAGAAACATTTTTTAACTGAACCTGTAAGTAATCCATAGTGTTGTTAGGCAATGAATAAAACTTTTTTGCTAAACCCAGGTTCTGTTTATTAGAAAGAGAGTTTACCTTATCTCTTTCATTTGGTTCTCAAAAAATCTGGTAACTGTAGTACTTTTTCTCATACTAAGCTATCTAAGGGGAAGAAACCTCTCTTTGGATCTGGCTTTAGGATTTGTCTAGTCCTCTTGGTTAGAGACATTTGAGTTGCTCTGGGATATTATTTTCTCCTCAGACATTTTTCTTTTGTCTTTATCAGAAGAACTGTTCGACTCTTCAAAGCCTCTATAGAAGGCAGTTGTGTCACTGTGAGAATGGTGGGGTTTGTGCATAGCCATTATTTGTGATGACCTTAATAAGTCAGGACTTGGACTTACTCCCTATCTGAGGAATCCTCCTTTCTTCCCCTTTGAAACAATCAATGGGAAGGGGAGGGAATGTGATCTGGAGGAGGATCTTCAATGTTTTATTTTCTTGGCTCACTTGTGCTTAAGTATTTTCTAAGCCAAGCACAGATCCTCTGATCTGTTTTGGCTAGTGGTAGAGCTAGTACAAGTATAGTACTAGTACAGTAGTATAGTAGTAAAAGTTAAGATTTCCCAGCTTTTGTTTGGGCACACTCAGCTATACTTATCAGCTGTCCGATTTGTTCCACCCCATCTGAAGGAAGTGAAACAGACAGCTGGAATGGCTGTTGACAATTTAACCAAGCAACTTAACAGGTCTGCCCATCAGCTGCTCAGTTTAAAGGGCTGGCTGCCATTTACACCCTCCCATTTCCTTCTCCCCTTCCAAATGGAGGGAAGCAAAAGGGACCCCTTGCAGAGGTTGGTGTGTGTGTGTGTGTGAAAGAGAGAAGGGGGGATTCCAGGACTGGCCCGGGTGGGAGGAGCTGCCAGTTTAATACTGCCTGGACTGAGGCTGGCTCCATTTGCAGCTCAGTTTAAATTGAGCTATGGTTGTGGGTGGAGAGCCCAGGAACAGCTTTTCTTTCCATACTTTGCTCTTTTCCCCACCTCTGAGGGAACACACCAATAAATGAACAACCTGATGGCAGAGATTATTAGGGCACGTTGTTGTGGGCTAATTGTTAGTATTGTTTTATGGAGGTTTTATTGATATTTGTTCTTATGTTATGAACCACTCCAAAGCAGAGGTTCCATAACATCTCCAGGCCACCACTAATGTATAACTTGTCTTCAATGAAGTGAACTGTTTTCCATATTTTTTGATATGTTTTAAATGTTTTAAAACTTTGCTCAATCTTATAGTAAGTTATTTTTAAGCATTCTGTTTGTTTTTATTGATATTTTACAGTTATCATAGTTGTAATTTAGTTTCCAAGTTGTCAGTATTTTTCTTACAGTGTGGCACTCAGAACTGAATGTAATATTCCATAAGATGCTTTAGCGCTGCTTATTAAAACAGCTATGTCACTTCCAAAGCCTCAAATATAACTGTTTCATTAATAGGGGCTAATGTGGCATTTTTCATTTGAAAGTACGATGGCAGTTAATTAAATAGCATGATCTGTGATCTACTAAACCCTTTTTTCACTAAGCCTACTACTTAGATTACCAATGTGGCTGTTGAATTTCATTTGATTTTTCTTAAACTACTACATATTATTGACCTAGTACTTAGTATTCGCCTTGATTTTTATGTGTTGATATTCTGTGAATTGAAGAAATACAGCTTTAATTTATCCAAAGGAGAACCATGCAGACTATTAGCCAGTTCATATGGTACAGGATTTAAATACTGACATCAAAAATTTAAATAATGGTTCAGCCATGGACTGATAAAGGTGATCCAGAAGGGTGCTTTGTATGTTCTTAAACACTTGAGACAGGATATATTTCCAGTACTGAACATGTCAGAAATTATGCTTCTTTTGAGTAATTTCCAGATGGTTATTCAAGCTACACTTTATGCATGCATTCCCATAAGATGCCAATTGTCTTGTAACGTACCCAAAGTATCTTTACACAGGCTTGGGACAGCATTGGTGGGAACATATGGGAAGATGATGGAGAAGGGGAAACCATGGCCCATTCCGCACCAGGATCAATGTGGCAAATTAGTTTCGGAAAGAAAAAACGCAATTTTAAATAGTGGAATTTGTCGTTATGCATACCTGCCTTTGTAGTGGAATCCAGTTACGTTTCAATTGTTTCCCACAGGTCTCCGGTCTCAGCAAAAATCGCTAGGAAGGAAGCGATATTTGCCGTGCTTTGTCCCGCCCCTGGCCGTCAATCAAACGAGCAGCCAATGGGCGGTTGTTACCATACTCCGAAAAACCCCTTTGCCTTTAAGAACAGGTTAAAAAAACCCATGAATCTGCGTTGAATCGTTGCAACGGAGAGACCCATCTAGCTGGCAGCTGGCCTGTGAGCTGCCGATTCATCGTTGCCACGCTCTCCCAAATGAAAAAAAAATCCCCCCCCCCGTGCACGGGCGTGATTTTCTGCCGAAAAGAAAGGGAATTAGCAAACAGGGTTTGTGTTGTGCTTGGTGACTTGAGGCGAGTTTTAAAGCAGCTCTGCAGCTGGAGAAGCCTCGCTGGGTGAATGAAGGCTCGCCGGTTCGTTGCTTTCCGCTCACTCCAAGAAAAAAAAATGGCGATCGCTTCGCCGGAAGTTCAGAGGAGAGAGCCAGGGGGAGGGACTTTGCTGAAACTGCAAATATGGGAACGCACAGGTCTTTTTCGGAACTGTTGCGGATTGCTTGTAAGAGTGTAGCGCTTTTTGGAGGGTGAATCCACCTTTTGGGATTTCCCTTTAAGCGCTACAAAGAAAAGCTTTTAGCTGATCGTTTGCAGGAGTGTGGCAGATTGTGTGCGACGTGATACATAACTGCAAATTAGTAGCGATTAGAATTTGCCACACTCCTGCTACTTTGAACTCATGCAGAAAGGCCCCATAGATTTCCACCATGGTAACAGAACAAAACATGGATCCATGCTTCTGGTGTTGAAATATAAGGCAAAGAAAACAATATGTGGTGTTGTGTTTTGGGTGACGTGACACAACACCTAGCCACAGTGATCCATGCAAGAGTCATCTCTAGACCAGACTTCTGCAACTCTCTCTACATAGGCCTACCTTGATCCTTGATCTGGAAACTACAACTAATGCAGAACGATGTGGCCAGGATTCTCACTAATACATCATGGAGATCCCACATCTGGCCTGTACTTCGGATCAGGCTTAAGGTTTTGGTACTTATCTTCAAGGCCATACGTGGTCTGGGCCCAGTATATCTGAGAGACCATCTTTTTGCCTACACTCCCAAAAGATTACTGTGCTCCACTGTCATCAACCAGCTGGTGATCCCTTGCCCCAAAGAAGCATGTCGGTTCTCAACAAGAGCCAGAGCCTTTTCTGTTCTGGCCCCCACCTGGTGGAACAAGCTCCCTGAAGAGATCTAGCCCTGCCCGAACTCCCACAATTTTGCAGGGCCTGTAAAAGTGAGCTCCTCCACCAGGCATTTGCTTGAGGCCAACCGACCTAACAACATCTGCTGGTCCGTCCTGACATCCCCCTTACATGACTAAATATGACCTACCTAAGGGTTCCGTGAAAGTTGCTATCTTTGTTCACAATGTTCTGTTGAAATATCCTTTTCCATCCTGGCCCCAACCTGGTGGAATGAGCTCCTGGAAGAGCTGAGGGCCTTGTCAGAGAATTCACAATTCTGCAATGCATGGAAGACAGAGCTCTTCTGCCAGGTCTTCGGGTGAGGCCAGGACTTAAGATCAGGTCCTCGCACTTACATTTGTGCATCCCATATACGGTGGCTGCGGGAGGGGAATGAGGGAATTTTTTAATACCAATCTTGCCACTGCTATTAGGGGTATTGTTATTTGGGGGGGGTATGCCTGGGCAGATCCTTCACAAAGCTCGGAAGGATTGTTTCAAAGTGAACTCCACCCCCTCCCATCCAAGTACACATGAGCTTCCTTAAATGAGGGAGTGATATGTCCTAGGGTTTACCCTTTGATATGCAAGGAGGAAAAGTGGCTGCTATCCTCCATCTTTGGTTCTAACAAGTAAACACAGGCCAAGTCAGGCATAGCTACCCACAAGATCTTGTGTGTGTCAGAAATAAATCCACTGGTATACTCCATGTGAAACCTGAGTCTTCAGCAAGGTCTCCTCGCAGACATAGAATAATGCAATCATTTGCACAAAAGGGCAGGATGCTCATCCCGACCCGAGCAATGACCAAGAAAAAGGAGGAGACCTGCACCTTGGACCAGTGGCAGATTTAGTTTATTAAAAATCTAATCTTCTAGCAATTTCCTTTTATCTTTAATAACTGCCACATCAGATTCCCTTTAAAAGAAAGTCCCCACACCTGGATTCCCCCTCCCAGCCAGAATGCAAATGAAGTCTACTCCCAATGCAGGCTACCCCTTTACTGCTTTTTCCTCATCATGTTTTTAATTGGCCCATTATTTCCTGTATCAAAACACTATATTTCCTTCTGCATGTGTGTTCTAGGTTAAATTGTTTGTATGTTGCTAGGGTCCATTTTAATTTATTTTCAATAAAACCTTTATTCATTTCTAAGTTTGCCTCTGTTTAAGATTTCTTGCCAGATACTCCTTTCATATACACTGGTGGAGTTCTTGCTTTTAGTGTCTTTCACATTGCTGAGTAGTCTCCTAGAATTACTTATTCCGCCATCCTAAATTCAGGAGACAGATCCATTTCTGATAAATGAGGGAGTCTTAGCCCCAGACACTGAAAATTTCTCACCAGGGCGACAGTGCTTGGCTCTTACGCTGTCTCCCCCCCTTCCGCAGAGCACTCAGTGCTCCCTTGGAGAAGCACCTACGGCTCAGCTCTGCCTTCTCTCCAAAAGCTGGTAGGAGCTGCCGCCTTCTCCCTCCCCTGACTTTGAAGTGTCTTTTGCATGTCGCCTTTCCAGGCTGGATCAGCTTTTCCTTGGAGCAAAGAAAGGATGCCTGCACAGCAAGTAAGAAGCACTTTTTGGGTGCCAACCCAAGAGGCTTCTGTCATGACAGACTAATTGGTCATTTATCAAGCATCATTGTGTGTGTCTGTATCTCCCCCCCACCACCACTCTTCCTCCTTTCCTAGCAGAGCATCCCAGCCCTGATCAGAGGAAGGGGCCAATACTTGGCTTACTAAATCTTTCTTTCCCTTGCAATTCCCTTTGGGAATTGTACTTCAAAGCAACAAAAACAAAGGTGCTAATGAAACAAAAGGGAAACCTCCTCCCCAATCATCTGCTGGCTCTTTTTAGGTGCCTCCATCTCTACCTCCAAGACTTCCAATACTAAACAGGTCTGTCCCTCCCCTCTCCATCCCCCCAAGATATCTGGAGCTCACTTGGAAATCCAAAGGGAGAGGGCAGGGTGGGGCTCGGAGGTACTGAATTAAAAAAAAACCCATAATGGGATGGGTTAATCATATGCTCTGTGCTTTTCAGAAGAATAGCAGCAGCCCACTGGAACAAACCAAATGGCTATCTCACTTCACAATAGCCAAGCCAATGGGTCTGGAAATAAATGGAGACAACATTGGATCCACAGAGTTGCGCCTGGCAATCAGGAATACAGTGCCTCTGAACATGGAGGTTCTATTCAGCCATCATAAAGAACAGCCACTGAACGACCTCAATATTTCCGATACTATTCCCCATTCTGTTTGCTATAGCGTCTTCCCCAGGTTACACCTCCCAATCTTCAGGACTTTACCAACTTGGATCTGGAAACCCTACCCCACCCCATCCCCCTAAGGGAGCTTTCATGGCACAAGTGGGGATTAAATTTTTTGTTTTCCAGATACTAGCCTGACCACTACACCACACTGGCTGTCTCTCTTGTCTGCACTCAGTGGGAGATCACCAGGCCGGATGTTGGCAGCCGTATTTTCCGCACTTTACCCAGCATCCAGACTTTGCTCCTTGAGAAGAGCCTTTGCTGCCTCTGTGGCTTCCCGACTTGAGGCCAAAAGGCAGGGGGGACTTCCTGAGATCTTCTGCCTACAGTAAAGATATTCTGCCTTCTCCCATCCATCTCCTGTCCCCACTTTGAGTTAGAAAATGGAAGGTGGAGTGGCCTTAATGGAAAACTCCTGATACACTTGGCCAGGTGCCCTAGAGCTCATGGAAGCCCTTGGGGAAGTGGGGACATACAGGTATTTTCATCCACCTCCCCCACCTCCCAGTCATCACATTCCCACATGGATTATAGGCGCGAATCAGATCCTCAGAACTCAGAAAATTAGCTTTGTTAAACACTTAAACTGTGCTGTTGAGGAGTCTGCAAACGTTGGTTTGACTTTCTTGTCACTAAATGTGTGGGTTTGGCTTGCTTGTCATTAAATGGGAGTTATCCTTCCCCAAAGATTTGTGAGGGGGTATGGTTTTTACCTTTTTACCTTGTAATCCGCCATGAGTCTTTTGAGAAGTGGAGGGATAGAAATCCAACCATAAATAAATAAACAAACAAACAAACAAATAAAAGCAAGCTGTGGCTATTGACAGATGACCTTATGGTGAATTTGGGGGGAAGGGATGCAAAAATCCTGAGGTCTGGTGAGGATCCAACCTTAGGAACCATATTTTTGCCCCATGGTATGGCCAGGAAGGCATGGATTTGTGATTTTTCTGGTGTATGCTATAGGTATTGATAGTCTAGATCAGGGGCAGTCAAACTGCGGCTCTCCAAATGTCCATGGACTACAATTCCCAGGAGCCCTTGCCAGCATTTGCCAGCGAATGCTGGCAAGGGCTCCTGGGAATTGTAGTCCATGGACATCTGGAGGGCCGCAGTTTGACTACCCCGGGTCTAGATGATCATATGGTGAGTTTGGGGTGACTGCATGAAAAAACCCTGAGGATCCGACCTTTGGAATCAGTTTTTCCCCCCATGGTGTGGGTGGGGTTTTCCACAAAGGTGTGGATCTGTGATTTTTGTGAAGCTGTGGCTATTTAGAGGATAGGTGATCTGGTGAGTTTGGGACGGCCCAGTGGAAAAAAACCCTGAATATGGATGAAGATCTGACTTTCATGTTTTTGCTCTGTGGCGTGACCATGAAAGTTTGGATCTGTTATTTTTCTGGTGTATGCTACGGGTATTGATAGACAAGATGATCTTACGGTGATTTTGGGGTGACCCAATGCAAAAACCCGGAGGATCTGACCCTTGGAACCATATTTTTGCCTCATGATATCACCACGAAGGTGTGGATCTGTGATTTTTGTGATGCTGTAATTATCAATAGAAGTTTTGGGTGGCCAGTGTAAAAATCATAAGGATCTATGTGTTTTAACAAGATTGTTGCCCCTTTGTGGCACTACGATACTGTGGATGCATGAATTTTACGGTGCTGTCTATAGTCTTAATGAGCCTCTTGTGGCGCAGAGTGGTAAGGCAGCCATCTGAAAGCTTTGCCCATGAGGCTGGGAGTTCAATCCCAGCAGCCGGCTCAAGGTTGACTCAGCCTTCCATCCTTCCGAGGTCGGTAAAATGAGTACCCAGCTTGCTGGGGCGTAAACGGTCATGACTGGGGAAGGCACTGGCAAACCACCCCGTATTGAGTCTGCCATGAAAACACTAGAGGGCGTCACCCCAAGGGTCAGACATGACTCAGTGCTTGCACAGGGGATACCTTTACCTTACTATAGTCTTAAGGCACGGTCTACACTGAGGGCAGTTTTATTCCATTTCAATGTAAAATCATATAAATCCATGAGGATCTGTTTGAAATCATCTAGATCTGACTTTTACCCCACCCGTTATAGGATAGGACAGCAAAGTCCAGACACAAGTAAAATAGGCTCTCAAAAATCACCTTAAAATGTTAGTTAGAACTGTATAATAAGCAAGGATTTTGGAATATTATTAGCTCCACAGAACGCCAGTACCCTTTGTTTTAATGTTCAAATTTTGGGGGTGGTAACCCCATACAGGAAATTGACACTGAGGACTAGCAACTCTGCAAGCACCAAAACCAACATGGAACTTCCACGACAGCTTTTGTAGACAGTGACAAAAAAGGAACGCCTCCTTTATCAAAGATCACTTTAAAGAAGCTTTTTCTATTCTGTAAACAGCCGCACTCCATCGGCTGCACCACTCTCTCTCAGCCCTACTAAACTGCGACAGCTGCCGTTCCACCTTAAATCCCTTGCCAACCCTCGCATCCCGCGACCAGTAATTTCCTTAAACCCACCATGAGGGGGAGGAGCCACACACACACATAACCGGTGAAACAGCCAGTGTGCGGATTGGCTGATGAAGAAATACCACTCGCGTATCCACCACCCCGCTTTTCTGAAGGAGGTGTGGCCAAAAAAGAGTAGGAGGAGATCTGAGCTCATTTGCGTAACTGCCAAGCGCGTGCAGTGGATTGTATTTTTTTGAATCAGCAGCGGTAGCGGCAGAGGAGGCAGCCTGGAGCGCTCGCGGGTAGCGCGCTGAAGCACTGGCAACCGGGAGATTCTCAAACTCAGGTATTGCTCAGACCCGGGGGGGGGGCGGGGGGGGGAGACCAGCAGCTCTTATTTCGTACTGGAAACAGTCTACTAAACAACTGGCACGGACTACCTCGAGCAGCTCTTTATATTGAAAGGCATGTCTTTTTGTGATTTCTGGTCCCTCTAACCTGCCTTTTCCGAGTCTCAGTTAAGCGGAGCCTTCCTGCTGGATCAGCGCTGCGCCCAAGCGGTAGCTTGTTCTCGCTCCTTTCCTCCTTCCATCTTGAACGCCGCTCAGGCCCGCTGGAGGACTCCTCTCTGATCACAGGAAATATGAGTTTAGGCATGCGCAGTGCGTAAGCGCGCCTGGAGTCCTCGTTTTTATTTTCCCTGCAGTGGAGAGACGTCGTCGGGTTTAGCCACGAGGAGTTGTTCATCTGACGAAGGATCGAGAGTTTTTACCTTGTTCTAGAGCACACAAGGTGAAGAAATAATTTGACTTTTGGAACGATTGGTTAGTAGTGATCCATTTTGATTCATGCTGCTGGAGTTGTAGTCTCTGGACGTCAGTTGTAGGCAATCAGTTGTAGTCAATATAGAAATACTTGAATATATTTTCATAGTGTATCTTGTGTATGATGTATTAACCACTGTCAAATTCCACAAGTTAAAATAGTTAATTTTTTGTGCATGATGTACACATAAAACTAACCATTTTAACTTGTGGAATTTGGGAGTGGTTAATTGTAATTCTTACTCTCATTTTAAAAGCATTCCAAATACTTCTGAAACTCTTCATCAGTTTATATTATTATATATTAATTTTATATTATGAACACATACACAATGTAATGATATTTGAGTATTTCTGTAAAGAGTAAAGGATTACCTATATTATTAAAAATTACATATATGTCTTATATATAAAGTAAAACTAAAATGAAGCCTTTCAACTGTGCATCTTTCTGGTATTTTGAGCTTTCACCTAACACTGTTACCTTGGTGTTTTTTTTAATAATAGTGCTACACATGTATGGGCACTATAAAGTGCCAAGCTTGTGAACTTTTTCCTGTGGAACTGACATGGGTTGTAGGTAAGGTACTGGGGAGGGGCTTATTTTGTGGTTTTCTATACCATAGACTGTTTTTGTATTAAACTTGTTTGTGCAGCAATTGTGGAAACTTGTGCCAGTGATCATTTGGAATATATTTGGACTGTTTTTATTTCTAAAAGAAAAATCCTATAGTTCAGTATTGATTAAAATGCTGTACCAAAATATAGAGAGAGGGACTTGAAGCATTGGGCACCCCAACTGAAGAGAGATGTAGAGAAACTGGAGTGTGTCCAGAGAAGGGCTATGAAGATAGTGAGGAGTTTGGAGACCAATTCATATTAGGAAAGGTTGAGGGACTTTGGTCTGTTTAGCCTGATTGTTGTTGTTGTTAGGTGCGACCCCATGGACAATGATCCTCCAGGCCTTCCTGTCCTCTACCATTCCCCGGAGTCCATTTTAGTTTGCACCTATTGTTTCAGTTACTCCATCCAGCCACCTCATTCTCTGTCGTCCCCTTCTTCTCTTGCCCTCAATCGCTCCCAGCATTAGGCTCTTCTCCAGGGAGTCCTTCCTTCTCATGAGGTGGCCAAAGTATTTGAGTTTCATCTTCAGGATCTGGCCTTCTACGGAGCAGTCAGGGCTGATCTCCTCTAGGACTGACCGGTTTGTTCGCCTTGCAGTCCAAGGGACTCGCAAGAGTCTTCTCCAGCACCAGAGTTCAAAAGCCTCGATTCTTTGATGCTCAGCCTTCCTTTATGGTCCAACTTTCGCAGCCATACATTGCTACTGGGAATACCATAGCCTTGACTAAACACACTTTTCTTGGCAGGGTGATGTCTCTGCTTTTAGGATGCTGTCTAGATTTGCCATAGCTTTCCTCCCCAGGAGCAAATGTCTTTTAATTTCTTTGCTGCAGTCCCCATCTGCAGTGATCTTAGAGCCCAGGAAAATAAAATCTGTCACTATCTCAATTGCTTCCCCATCTATTTGCCAGGAATTGAGAGGGCCGGATGCCATGATCTTTGTTTTCTTGATGTTGAGTTTCAAGCCAACTTTTGCACTCTCCTCCTTCACCCGCATCAACAGGCTCTTTAGTTCCTCTTCACTTTCTGCCATTAGAGTGGTATCATCTGCATATCTGAGGTTGTTGATATTTCTCCCTGCAATCTTGATCCCAATTTGTGACTCCTCTAATCCTGCCTTTCTCATGATGTGCTCCGCATACAAGATAAATAGGCAAGGCGACAGTATACAGCCTTGCCGAACTCCTTTCTCAATTTTAAACCAATCAATTATTCCATGTTCAGTTCTCACTGTTGCTTCTTGACCTGCATATAAGTTTCTCAAGAGACAAATAAGATGCTCTGGTATTCCCATCTCTTTAAGAACTTGCCACAATTTGTTGTGCTCTACACAATCAAAGGCTTTAGCATAGTCAATGAAGCAGAAGTAGATGTTCTTCTGGAACTCCCTAGCTTTCTCCATGATCCATCGTATGTTGGCAATTTTATCTCTAGTTCCTCTGCCTCTTCGAAATCCTGCCTGTACTTCTGGAAGTTCTCGGTCCATATATTGCTGGAGCCTAGCTTGTAAAATGTTGAGCATAACTTTGCTAGCATGAGAGGTGATATGACAGCTATCTTCTAATACTAGAAGGGCTGTCATATAGAAGATGGAGTAGAGTTGTTTTCTGTTGCCCCACAGCGTAGGACTAGAGATAATGGGTTGAAATTAATTCAAAATAATTTTTGGCTAAACATCTGGAAGATGCTCCTGACAGAACGGTTCCTCAGTATAACAGGCTTCTTCTGTAGGTGGTAGGTTCTCCTCCTTTGGATGTTTTTAAGCAGAGGCTAGTCATCTGACAGAAATACTGATTTTAAAAATTTAAACAGATTGTAAGTGGGTGGGGAGGAAGAAATGTGACTGGCCCTTCCTTGCATACCCAGGGAATTGCTGATTGCCACTGAGGCTGGTAGGTGAATTTTCTCCAGGCCAGGCTGGATTCTGGAGATACTTTTTTTGGGGGGGGGGGGGTTATATGGGCATGAAATTGGGGTCACTGTGGATAGGCGCATGGTTGTGAGTTCCTGTATTATGCAGTAGGTTGGACTAGATGATCCTGGAGATCCCTTCCATATAATTCTATGGTAAATGAACTGCTATTTCTTGAAGGTGAATCCTTGATACAATGTTAAGAGCATACTTTAAATTGTGTGTATGTGTGTCAGTGTTTATTGGTGATCAGGATACACTGTTTACAGTAAGTTTTTATCTGTAAGTAAAATAAGGAGACAAATATCTACTTAAAATTGCATTACAGTTTATTGTGTTAATATGAAGTTCTTCAAGCACTTTAAAGTGCTATATAAATGTTGAATGTTATTTTTGAAGTTGGTTTCTCGAGGGGAGGCCCTCAGATCTGTCCTAATATGAGTCATCACAGAACATGTGTAAATGGAAGAAATAGAATAAAATGGTTAAATCTGAGAATATCTTATCGAATTAGTATATAGAGGGTTGAATCTGTTATATTTTGTGATTTTAAACTACTTTTTTAAAGCTAGGTAATAACCTTTTTCTTCGTTTCATTTTCTTGTCATTTTATATGATAAGTTTTATTTGGTGTGGAGAAATATATATGCATGTATATACACTATATGTCATGCTTTAACTGCTCTAAATATGGACAAAAGTATGAATCAATTGAAATGGGGTAGATAAAGTTGTCCAGTGCAAACTTTAAAGCAGTTATTACATACATGAAGTTTCATACTACAATCATGATCCTTGTCTGATGGATGCTTTACCTTTTTGTGTAAGGAACTTGTATTGATTTCATTCATATGTACCCATGTGGGTGTAATGATTCTCATGGTGCTTAAGTAGAGCTTCAGCCTATCATCTACTGAAGTGCATACGTGGCCACCAAAAAGTTATTTGAAAAGAGAGATCTGTGTAGTTCAGGAATGGGGGGGGGAGATGCAGGAAGTGTGCACAGACACCTCCCATTCCATATAATGACTTGGTCTTATGGCCATTTGTGTATGTAGTAGGGGAAGAGTAATTCATTTAATGTTGTATATTTACTGCTTTTACTATTTAAATTTAATTTTTAGTTGGTAATATTTTGAAGTTTGTATTTTAATTTGCCCTTGGCTTTTTGTATAGGAAGGCAGGGATACAGATCATTTAATTGAAATGCATATAAAGCAAAGTAGCTGACTCTTCAGAAGCTTTACAGTAATAAAGGTTTGAAAGTATTTAAGAATGTTGCTTTATGCTGTTATAGAGAAGTATACAGTAAGTATTGCCTCAGTGTATTTCATGCCTAGCAAAATGTAATATAAAAATGGAAGAAATATTATTAAAATAGAAACCTGTTAATTTGTATGGTCTCATGTAAGCAGATTCTTATTTATAATGTTGTATTGTCATGCCCCTCTTTCCAATTCTATGAGGGAGGCTAGGCAATGTAATAGGCCCAACGTTACCCACTGATTGAATGAGGTC
This sequence comes from Paroedura picta, assembly GCF_049243985.1. NCBI lineage: Eukaryota > Metazoa > Chordata > Lepidosauria > Squamata > Gekkonidae > Paroedura > Paroedura picta. The sequence goes on from NC_135373.1 coordinate 97,294,560, forward strand.
ACATCTCCATGTTCTATTTTCTGTGCTGTTACATTTAAAATTGTCTTATTTACAAAAGCTGTAAAATTCAGTCGACTAAAATTGTAGATTAATCAACTAGATTTTGTTAGCATCTGCAGTATCAAGCCAATCAGTTTTCTCTTCCATTTATTTAACATGTTCAAGGAAAACTTATTTTAAAACATAACTCTTCCCATTTACACCTAAAGTGACATGTGTATTGCATTCCAGCATGGAAAGCCGCAATGACATTTTTCTCTCCACAGCACATAGCCTAGTGAAGCTGAGCTTGCTCAATTGAGTTGCTCTTGGTTACTTTTAAAAAATCTAGAGTTGTGCAATGCTGGGAGGATTTTGACCTTGCTCCTTTTTCTGCAATACCTTTTGGGTCTTGAGTGTTACTGTAGGCCTACTCTAGATTCCTGGATTCGTGGAACAAAATATTAATTTTTTAGAGTGCATGTCAACTTTTGTGGATTTTTGATGTGGGACCATCTTTAGTGCCGTTCGGGGATGGCAATAAAATGGAAGTCAAAATGGCAAACGCGTAGGGCAACCGGGAGAGGAACAAAGGAGCAAGTAAGAAGTAAGTGGTGAGGCATGCAGGCACATATTAATTGGGGCGACAAAGGTAGCGCGGAGGCAGCAACGAGATGGCAATGGCAATAGGAACAACGGTAGCTGCTCCTGCTGGCGGTGGCATGAGGAGAAGCAGCAGCATGCAAGCCCCGACCGTCTACTACTGCTGCTGAGGTGCAGGGTGGGTGGCAAGAAAGGTGGCATCTAGGCCCTGCAGTGGCTTCCCAGCTCTCTTCCCCTTTATAAGCTGTGACGTGGGGAGGATGGGCCAGGCAAGGCCTTGGCCTCATTAGTCAGTTAAGGAAGGAGGTGAGCAGGTAGCAGTGGGCCAGGGAAGGGAAGAGGCGAAGAAGAGTAGGGAGGAAGCACCAACCGCCCACCAGGCCGAACAGAGGGAACATCATGGCTGGGGTGGGGATTTCGGGCTGCTGGGTTCCACCAGTGCCGAGCTGGCTGCAATCATGGACTGTGGGCAGCCTGGTGTACGATCCCCTCCAAGGCAAAGCAGCACTCACCAAGTGTGGCTGAGTCTCGTGAGCAGGAGGATTCAGGATTTAAAGAAGGGCCTCTGTGGATCCCAGCCAGAGCCTCCTTCCCTTTCCCACTGTGGTCAGTGCTGAGAGGTCAGCCCTGAGAGCAGCGCTCCCGGCCTACTTTGCTTCTGACAGCTGCCTTCACAAGACACAAAGAGTCAGTGATGGCTAGCTGCCAGGCAGGAGGCACGGAAGCCACACAACCAGGGCAACAGTTACTACCCAGCTGAAGACAACTCCCCGTGCCTGGGCAGATCCTTCACAAAGCTTGGAAGGATTGTTTCAAAGTCAACCCCCCTCCCATCCAAGTACACATGAGCTTCCTTAAATGGGGGAGTGATATGTCCTAGGGGTTTACCCTTTGATATGCAAGGAGGAAAAGTGGCTGCTATCCTCCATCTTTGGTTCTAACAAGTAAACACAGGCCAAGTCAGGCATAGCTACCCACAAGATCTTGTGTGTGTCAGAAATAAATCCACTGGTATACTCCATGTGAAACCTGAGTCTTCAGCAAGGTCTCCTCACAGACATAGAATAATGCAATCATTTGCACAAAAGGGCAGGATGCTCATCCTGACCTGAGCAATGACCAAGAAACAGGAGGAGACCTGCACCTTGGACCAGTGGCAGATTTAGTTTATTAAAAATCTTCTAGCAATTTCCTTTTATCTTTAATAACTGCCACATCAGATTCCCTTTAAAAGAAAGTCCCCACACCTGTATTCCCCCTCCCAGCCAGAATGCAAATGAAGTCTACTCCCAATACAGGCTACCGCTTTACTGCTTTTTCCTCATCATGTTTTTAATTGGCCCATTATTTCCTGTATCAAAACACTATATTTCCTTCTGAATGTGTGTTCTAGGTTAAGTTGTTTGTATGTTGCTAGGGTCCATTTTAATTTATTTTCAATAAAACCTTTATTCATTTCTAAGTTTGCCTCTGTTTAAGATTTCTTGCCAGATACTCCTTTCATATACACTGGTGGAGTTCTTGCTTTTAGTGTCTTTCACATTGGTGAGTAGTCTCCTAGAATTACTTATTCCGCCATCCTAAATTCAGGAGACAGATCCATTTCTGATAAATGAGGGAGTCTTAGCCCCAGACACTGAAAATTTCTCACCAGGGCGACAGTGCTTGGCTCTTACGCTGTCTCCCCCCCTTCCGCAGAGCACTCAGTGCTCCCTTGGAGAAGCACCTACGGCTCAGCTCTGCCTTCTCTCCAAAAAGCTGGTAGGAGCTGCCGCCTTCTCCCTCCCCTGACTTTGAAGTGTCTTTTGCATGTCGCCTTTCCAGGCTGGATCAGCTTTTCCTTGGAACAAAGAAGGGATGCCTGCACAGCAAGTAAGAAGCACTTTTTGGGTGCCAACCCAAGCAGCTTCTGTCATTGACAGACTAATTGGTCATTAATCAAGCATCATTGTGTATGACTGTATCTCCCACCCCTCTTCCTCCTTTCCTAGCAGAGCATCCCAGACCTGATCAGAGGAAGGGGCCAATACTTGGCTTACTAAATCTTTCTTTCCCTTGCAAATTCCCTTTGGGAATTGTACTTCAAAGCAACAAAAACAAAGGTGCTAATGAAACAAAATGGAAACCTCCTCCCCAATCATCTGCTGGCTCTTTTTAGGTGCCTCCATCTCTACCTCCAAGACTTCCAATACTAAACTGGTCTGTCCCTCCCCTCTCCATCCCCTCAAGATATCTGGAGCTCACTTGGAAATCCAGAGGGAGAGGGCAGGGTGGGGCTCGGAGGTACTGAATTTAAAAAAAACCCATAATGGGATGGGTTAATTATATGCTCTTTGCTTTTCAGAAGAATAGCAGCAGCCCACTGAAACAAACCAAATGGCTATCTCACTTCACAATAGCCAGGCCAATGGGTCTGGAAATAAATGGAGACAACATTGGATCCACAGAGTTGCCCCTGGCACTGCCTCTGAACATGGAGGTTCTATTCAGCCATCATAAAGAACAGCCACTGAACGACCTCAATATTTCCAATACTATTCCCCATTCTGTTTGCTATAGCGTCTTCCCCAGGTTACATCTCCCAATCTTCAGGACTTTGCCAACTTGGATCTGGAAACCCTACCCCACCCCATCCCCCTAAGGGAGATTTCATGGCACAAGTAGGGATTAAATTTTTTGTTTTCCAGATACTAGCCTGACCACTACACCACACTGGCTGTCTCTCTTGTCTGCACTCAGTGGGAGATCTCCAGGCCGGATGTTGGCAGCCGTATGTTCCGCACTTTACCCAGCATCCAGACTTTGTTCCTTGAGAAGAGCCTTTGCTGCCTCTGTGGCTTCCCCACTTGACGCCAAAAAGCAGGGGGGACTTCCTGAGATATTCTGCCTACAGTATAGATATTCTGCCTTCTCCCATCCATCTCCTGTCCCCACTTTGAGTTAGAAAATGGAAGGTGGAGTGGCCTTAATGGAAAACTCCTGATACACTTGGCCCGGTGCCCTAGAGCTCATCGAAGCCCTTGGGGAAGTGGGGACATACAGGTTTTTTTCATCCATCCCCCCCCCCCCCCAGTCATCACATTCCCATATGGATTATAGGCGTGAATCAGATCCTCAGAACTTTTTAAAAATTAGCTTTGTTAGACACTTAAACTGTGCTTTTGAGGAGTCTGCTAATGTTGGTTTGACTTACTTGTCACTAAACGTGTGGGTTTGGCTTGCTTGTCATTAAATGGGAGTTACCCTTCCCCAAAGATTTGTGAGGTTCCCTGCTTTGGAACCATGTTTTTGCTCAATGGTGTGGCCAGGAAAGCATGGGTCTGTGATTTTTGTGTCATATGATGTGGCTATTGATAGACAAGATGATCTTACGGTGAGTTTGGGGAGGACCAGAGATCTTTTAAAATAAATTGGACATATGAAGAGAACGTTTCATGCAAAGATAGGTACGATAAGGGACCAAAATGGTAGGGACCTCACTGAAGCAGAAGAGATTTTAAAAAGGTGGCAAAATAATACAAAAGTACTATACAAGAGCGAGCTTAACATCCCTGATAACCACAATGGGGTAGGTACTGATCTGGAGCAAGACATCCTGGAATGTTAAGTCAAATGGGCCTTAGGAAGTCTGAGCAACAATAAAGCTAGTGGTGGTGACAGCATTCGAGTTGAACTATTCAAAATCTTAAAAGACAATGCAGTAAAAGTGCTGCACTCAATATGCCAGCAAATTTGGAAAATTCAACCATGACCACAGGATTGGAAAAGGTCAGTTTACATTCCAAAGAAGAGCAATGCCAAAGAATGTTCAAACTACCACACCATTGCACTAATTTCTCATGCAAGCAAAGTTATGCTCAAAATCCTAGAAGCTAGGCTCTAGTAATATGGCAGAAAGTGAAGAGGAACTTAAGAGCCTGTTACACTGAGGAACCGTTCAGTCAGGAGCATCTTCTGGATGTTTAGTCAAAAACATTTAGAATTAATTTCAACCCATTGGCTCTGGTCCTACGATCTGGGGCAACAGAAAACAACTCTATTCCATCTTCTATATGACAGCCCTTCAAGTATTAGAAGATAGCTATCATATCACCTCTCATGCTAGCAAAGTTATGCTCAAAATTTTACAAGCTAGGCTCCAGCAATATGTAGACCGAGAACTTCCAGAAGAACAGGCAGGATTTCGAAGAGGCAGAGGAACTAGAGATAAAATTGCCAACATACGATGGATCATGGAGGAAGCTAGGGAGTTCCAGAAGAACATCTAGTTCTGCTTCATTGACTATGCTAAAACCTTTGATTGTGTGGAGCAAAATAAATTGTGGCAAGTTTTTAAAGAGATGGGAATACCAGAGCATCTTATTTATCTCTTGAGAAACTTATATGCAGGTCAAGAAGCAACAGTGAGAACTGAACATGGAAACACTGATTGGTTTAAAATTGAGAAAGGAGTTCGGCAAGGCTGTATACTGTCGCCTTGCCTATTTAACTTGTATGCGGAGCATAACATGAGAAAGGTGGAATTAGAGGAGTCACAAATTGGGATCAAGATTGCAGGGAGAAATATCAACAACCTCAGATATGCAGATGATACCACTCTAATGGCAGAAAGTGAAGAGGAACTAAAGAGCCTGTTGATGTGGGTGAAGGAGGAGAGTGCAAAAGTTGGCATGAAACTCAACATCAAGAAAATAAAGATCATGGCATCCGGCCCTCTCAATTCCTGGCAAATAGATGGGGAAGAAATGGAGATAGTGACATATTTGATTTTCCTGGGCTCCCAGATTACTGCAGATAGGGACTGCAGCAAATAAATTAAGACGTTTGCTCCTGGGGAGGAAAGCTATGGCAAATCTAGACAGCATCCTAAAAAGCAGAGATCACCCTGCCAAGAAAAGTGTGTTTAGTCAAGGCTATGGTATTCCCAGTAGCAATGTATGGCTGCGAAAGTTGGACCATAAGGAAGGCCGAGTGTCAAAGAATTGAGGCTTTTGAACTCTGGTGCTGGAGAAGACTCTTGCGAGTCCCTTGGACTGCAAGGTGAACAAACTGGTCAGACCTAGAGGAGATCAGCCCTGACTGCTCCTTAGAATGTGCTGAAGATCTTGAAGATGAAACTCAAATACTTTGGTCACCTCATGAGAAGGAAGGACTCCCTGGAAAAGAGCCTAATGCTGGGAGCGATCGAGGGCAAAAGAAGAAGGGTACAACAGTGAATGAGGTGGCTGGATGGAGTAACAAACAGTAGGTGCAAAAAAAAAAATGGACTCCGGGGAATGGTAGAGGACAGGAAGGCCTGGAGGATCATTGTCCATGGGGTTGCGATGGGTCGGACACGACTTCACACCTAACAACAACAACAACAACAACAATGCAAAAACCCTGAGGATCTGAGTCTTGGAACCACATTTTTGCCTCATGATATCACCACGAAGGTGTGGATCTGTGATTTTTGTGATGCTGTAGCTATCTATTGAAGTTTTGAGTGGTCAGTGCAAACATCACAAGGATCCATGTGTTTTAACAAGATTTTTGCCCCTTTGTGGCACTACGATACTGTGGATGCATGAATTTTACGGTGCTGTCTATAGTCTTAAGGCACTGTCTACACTGAGTGCATTTTTATTCCATTTCAATGTAAAAATCATATAAATCCATGAGGATCTGTTTGAAATCATCTAGATCTGACTTTTACCCCACCCGTTATAGGATAGGACAGCAAAGTCCAGACACAAGTGAAATAGGCTCTCAAAAATCACCTTAAAACGTTAATTAGAACTGTACAATAAGCAAGGATTTGTAATATTATTAGCTCCACAGAACGCTAGTACCCTTTGTTTTAATGTTCAAATTTTGGGGGTGGTAGCCCCATACAGGAAATTGACACTGAGGACTAGCAACTCTGCAAGCACCAAAACTAACATGGAACTTCCACGACAGCTTTTGTAGACAGTGACAAAAAAGGAACGCCTCCTTTATCAAAGATCACTATAAAGAAGCCTTTTCTATTCTGTAAAAAGCCGCTGCACCACTCTCTCTCAGCCCTACTAAACTGCGACAGCTGCCGTTCCACCTTAAATCCCTTGCCAACCCTCGCATCCCGCGACCAGTAATTTCTTTAAACCCACCATGAGGGGGAGGAGCTACACACACACATAACCGGTGAAATGGCCAGTGTGCGGATTGGCTGATGAAGAAATACCACTCGCGTATCCACCATCCCGCTTTTCTGAAGGAGGTGTGGCTGAAAAAGAATAGGAGATCTGAGCTCATTTGCATAACTGCCAAGCACGTGCAGTGGATTGTATTTTTTTGAATCAGCAGCGGTAGCGGCAGAGGAGGCTGTCTGGAGCGCTCGCGGATAGCGCGCTGAAGCACTGGCAACCGGGAGATTCTCAAACTCAGGTATTGCGCTTTATATCGAAAGGCATGTCTTTTTGTGATTTTCTGGTCCCTCTAACCTGCCTTTTCCGAGTCTGTTAAGCGGTGCCTTCCTGCTGGACCAGCGCTGCGTCCAAGCGGTATCTTGTTCTGGCTCCTTCCTTCCTTCCATCTTGAATGCCGCTCAGGCCCGCTGGAGGAGTCCTCTCTGATCATAGGAAATATGGGTTTAGGCATGCGCAGTGCGCAAGCGTGCCTGGAGTCCTTTTTTTTTTTTTTTTTGCCTGCAGTGGAGAGACGTCGTTGGGTTTAGCCACGAGGAGTTGTCAGTGTTTTTTGATATTCTGGATGCACTGTTTACAGTAAGTTTTTCTCTATAAGTAAAATAAAGAGACTAATATCTACTTAAAATTGCATTACAGTTTATTGTGTTAATATGAAGTTCTTCAAACACTTTAAACCGCCATATAAAAAGCCAAAAAAGGCTGTTTGTTTTCTTTGCCCTGACTGCCTGTGAGTCACTTTCCCTTCCCAGCTCAGCCGAAAGGCTTTTTTTTTTTTTTTTTTTGGTGGGGGGGGCCAGCTGAAAGGCATTTAAGGGGGAAAAAACGCTATTTGTATTCTTTGCCCTGGCTGTGTGCTCTGGTGAGTCTCTTCCCCCTCCCCCTCCCCCTCCCAGCCAAGCTGAAAGGCATTTTAGGGGGAAAAACACCGTTTGTATTCTTTGCCCTGGCTGTGTGCTCTGGTGAGTCTCTTCCCCCTCCCCCTCCCAGCCAAGCTGAAAGGCATTTTAGGGGGGAAAACACCGTTTGTATTCTTTGCCCTGGCTGTGTGCTCTGGTGAGTCTCTTCCCCCTCCCCCTCCCCCTCCCCGGCCAGCTGAAAGGCATTTAACGGGGGGAAAACGCTATTTGTATTCTTTGCCCTGGCTGTGTGCTCTGGTGAGTCTCTTCCCCCTCCCCCTCCCCCTCCCAGCCAAGCTGAAAGGCATTTTAGGGGGAAAAACACCGTTTGTATTCTTTGCCCTGGCTGTGTGCTCTGGTGAGTCTCTTCCCCCTCCCCCTCCCAGCCAAGCTGAAAGGCATTTTAGGGGGGGGAAACACGGTTTGTATTCTTGGCAACCGCTGGTGGTTATTCCAGACCTTGGCAAACCCCCTCCCCCGGTCAGTGCTGTCCCTCCTCAATCTTGAAATCTGGTCACCTTACTCAATAGCCAACAGCAGTTCAGAACTCATTTGCATTATTTTGAGTTATCTGAGGAGTATTTTAATAAATATTCTACAAATCAGGGCTTCCCAACAATTAAGATCCAGTGGGCACCTTTGAAAATCTGATACAGATTGATGAGCACAGCCACAAAATGGCTGCTGCCGGAGGCAGAGCCAAGCACATTAGGTTATGCATATCTCTAATAGCAGCTTTTCAGCATTTCAGACAGAAGCTCAGTTTAACAGGATACCTTTTAAAATGAATGTACTGTTTTAAATTATTTTGTTCTATGTACACATAATCTTGGGCTGTGGTGAGAACTGCTCCCAAAGCAACATTTTTGGAACTCTGTCAACTCAGGCAAAACTCCAATGGTGAATCAGAAACCCTTTGGAGCAAAAACCCCATGCGGCCCCACTCACTTTCTAAAAACTCTTAGGAAAGGTTTGGGTGGGTGCTGTGGTGCTAATGAGCACCAAATTGTGAGCCCCTGCCCTATATAAATCTGTTAAACCTCACTGTGCCTATTCAATAATTTTCAGTGTGCATTTAGCTTTAGGATGTGTGGTGTTTGCGTAAACATATTCTCACTATTTATTGATGCAGTCTCATTGAGACTTCTGTAAAGCAGTTTTCTTACTATTGCTTTAAGAGAAAAATACTTTGTATTAATTTTATGTAGCTATACAAGTGATTTAAATTCTTAAATAGGGCCATAGTTTCAAAGGAAAGAGGCAGACTAAATGTTTATAGAATCATAGAGTTGGAAGGGGCCATACAGGCCATCTAGTCCAACCCCCTGTTCAACGCAGGATCAGCCCAAAGCATCCTAAAGTAGCGGTCCCCAAACATTCTCTGGTCAGGGACCGCCTCCGGGCTGAGGGGAGAGCCGACGGTCCGGGCGCCGCACGGCGGCTGCGCGCAAACACGCACAGTTGTTGCACATGCACGTTTTCGCCACCAGGGGGCACAAATGCACATGCACGGCAACTGCGCGTGTGCGTTTGTGTTACCGGCGTGCTGGCGCTGCCTCTTCCCATGCTTCTCGCTGTGGGGGGGAGGCAGGTGCGGCTGCTGGCGGCCTGGTACCGTGGCCTTCAAGGACCGGTACCGGGCCACGGACCGGGGGTTGATGACCCCTGCCCTAAAGCATCCAAGAAAAGTGTGTATCCAACCTTTGCTTGAAGACTGCCAGTGAGGGGGAGCTCACCACCTCCTTATGCAGCCTATTCCACTGCTGAACTACTTTGTGAAAATGTTTTTTCTGATATCTAGCCTATATCGTTGTACTTGTAATTTAAACCCAGTACTGCGTGTCCTTTCCTCTGCAGCCAATGGGAACAGCATCCTGCCCTCCTCCTATCTTTATTAAATTGCATCTTGTTCTCATTTGCCCATTTTTCCATTGTGTTCAGATCTCGTTGAACTCTGTCTCTATCTTCCGGAGTATTTGCCAGTCCTCCCAATTTGGTGTCATCTGCAAACTTGATGAGTAGTCCCTCCACCCCCTCATCTAGATCATTAATAAATATGTTAAAAAGTACCGGACCGAGCCCTGAGGTACCCTGCTACTCACCTCCCTCCAATCTGATGAAACACCATTGACAAAAACTCTGAGTGCGGTTCTCTAACCAATTCCCTATCCACCTAACTATCTGAAAATCCAGATTGCAGTCCTTCACTTTATCCATCAGAACATCATGGGGAACCTTATCAAAAGCTTTACTAAAATCCAAGTAAACGACATCAACCGAATTTCCACGATCCAGCAAACCTGTTACTTGGTCAAAAAAGGAAACCAGGTTGGTCTGACAGGACCTGTTGGAGACAAATCCATGCTGACTTCCTTGGATCACCAAATTGTCCTCCAGATGTTTGCAGATCGCTCCCTTTAATATCTGATCCATTATCTTACCCACAACAGTGGTCAGACTCACTGGTCTGTAGTTTCCCGGGTCATCCTTCCTCCCTTTTTTGAAGATTGGAATAACGTTTGCTCTCTTCCAGTCCTCCGGGACATATCTAGTCCTTAAAGAGGTCCCAAAGATGATGGACAAGGGTTGTGCAAGTTCTCCGGAAAGTTCTTTGAGCACTCTCGGGTGCATTTCATCCGGCCCAGGGGATTTGAACTTCATCCAGTGCAGCTAAATGCCTCTCAACAACCTCTCTGTCCATGTCAACCTGCCACCCAGACACTATCTCTTGGCTACTGCCATCTCTAGATGTGCCTAAACCCTTTGACCTGTGGGAAAAAACAGATGAAAAATAGGCGCTGAGCCTTTCTGCTTTCTCTGCATCCTCCGTTAGAGTTTGTCCATCCGCTCCCAACAGTGGGCCTATTGCCTCATTTACTTTACATTTCTTCCTCACATAACTGAAAAATCTTTTCTTGTTACAGTGGGGTTCCCTGGCCGATCTTAGCTCACTCTCAGCTTTGGCCTTTCTGATGATTGATCTACAGTGCCTAGTAACCTGTAGGTACTGTTCTTTAGAGCTCTGTCCTTCCCTCCATTTCCCTTTTCTTTCTTAGTTCCTCTTGAAGTTCTCTGTTCATCCAAATAGGCTTCTTAGAGCTCTGATCAGGCATTGTTTTATGGATTGATCTACAACCACAATTGTAAATGAATGTGTTTTTAATATTAAAAAACTTATAATCTATATTACAGTAATGTAAGCATAAATTCAGATATGTTCCTGAATGATTGCACGGTCTCACTTGTATATTTTATGAGTCACATAAGATCTGTAAACTAGGATTATGCATATTACTTACGGCTCCGAAACATCTAATTATTTGCTGTTTTGAGTGGATTAAATAAAAACTCAGAATACTGAGCATCTTTATTTGCTGGTGCTCTAACCAAGTCCATAATTCAAGTGAACCATTATAGATACTGGATAAAATTCAGAAACTCAAATCTCTATCTACATGCTGTTATTTCTATCCAAACAGCTGGGACTCTTCTTTGCTAAGTATATAAACTAGGATTCCCAAGCCCTTTTGAGCCTGTGGGCACTTTTAGAATTTGAGAGCTGGCAGTGAGCAGAACCCCAAAATGGCTGCCACATGAGGCAGAAGAAAACCAAAATGTCTACTTCAATGCACAGAACTGAATAGTATATCTCCCTTAATGCACCTCTGGAGAAGCCTGCAGAGAAAATAGAACCACACATTGAATAAGGAAAGCCTGGATGCTTATCAGACCTCATGATCATCACTGTAGCTGTGGGAAAAAAATTCATTTGAATGTGTGCAGCCAATAACAAGCTCTATCCACTTTCTGTAAAGTCCATTGATTGTCGTGGCACTATGACATTCCAAGTTGCCATGCTGGGAAATCCAGATATATAAACTATAAACCTTGAAATATCTCCCCTTTTTCCTTATAGGGAAGAATTGACCGATCATGAGACAGGTTATTTTAAAGTACATTCAATAGAATCTGTCCGTGACTTTATATAGTAGATACTTCATTATCTGCTAAATTTTAAAGGTTGTAGCCTAAAGTGGTCATATTGGCTGGACGAGTTTTCCTAACTTATATGTACATTGGCTTGCTTCAGTTTTAACATCGAAATTACATTTTGGTACCATAGCCTTGTATATCCTCCCTCCCCTCATAACCTGGAAACTAATTATTTGTGCAGCATACCATAGACTTCTGTAATATTAGAATCAGCAAGTTGTAGTTTTTACTTTCAGACAATTTTACTTGGGTTCTTCCAAGTACAGTTTTCAGTATCCTTTGACTACTGCTTTTTCATATTGAACTCTGAGTTCAATTATGCCTTCTTCCCAAGACATTCAGCCATATACTGGATTGTTGCATTTTACACGTACTGCTATCCTGTAAGGTAGGTTAAAAGGGAGAATCTTGTGTAAGTTCACATGGTTTGTTTGATTCAAATGCCATTTACCTTGTAAGCATTTTGCAGAATCTTATCCTCTACAAAAATATCTTCCATTTTGGTGGTAAAATATCCATTTGAATACTGTGCATAATACCTTTTTTATACTGTGCATAATACCTTTTCATTCCAAAAAACTAAAAACATTATATATGTGAGAAATTGCCATATCTAAAAAAGAATCTTAAAGTAAGCACATATACATTTGTATGATGGTTATAACTGCTTTTCATCTGATACGGAAAAACAACTAATCAACTGCACTCCCATAACAAATGTTTTATTAATGTTTTGAAGAGTGCTTTTAAGAAGTATTACCTACATTTGTTTCAAAGTGTTTAGAACTCAGATTGAACAGCCTTGTTCTTTGGGTAATGTTGTACAGAGTTGGGAAGCAGTAGACTGAGTTCATGTACAGAAACATGTTGAAGCTATAGGTTTGGGGGAAATTTTAAATATGAAAACAAGTTGTATTTGGAATTATGCTGGGGAACAAATCTTGATAGGAAATAAACTGTAATCAGATTTAAACGATCTTGTCCGCCTTGACTCTGTGAGAGAGGCAGACTATAAATAAATAAAACCAAGTAACTATTATTTAATTACAGATATATTTTTAAAATTGTATTTTAGGTTCAATGCACATTACTAATATCAGAAAAATGCTTCATGTGTTTTAAAGTGAAATTTTATTGTGTTCTATACTGTGGAGAGCATGTATTTAAAGCCCACTGAGCCTTTAGGTAACTGCTTTGGCAGCTTGCTGATTGGAGGAGTGGGGCTCCCCCTCCCCCAACTTTATGTTAAGCCTCTTGGATTATCTGCAGTCAGCTTTAGAACTGCCTTTTATGGGCATGTCTGCAGTACATGCTCACCACAAGCCAGTGCTGATCTTGGGCTTCTGTAATGTGCAAGCGGCAATGTACAGCTGCACAAAAATGTCATAAGCAGCATGGGGATAGCTTGGTTAAACTCTCCCCCCCACCCCCACTTTCAGGACAAAAGCCTTGTGGATCCAATGTGAGATGTCTGTATCCCCCCCCCCACACACACACACACACACTTCTCCAGCTAAAACATTATTTGCCCTAATTTATCACCCTGGAGTTGGAAAAAAGAGAGAACATTCAAAGGTCCCACTGGCTGTAGAAATATAATTCATGAATAAAATTGAAATATATAATTTATTTATTTATTTAGAAAGATACAGAAAAAAGAAAAAAATGCTACTTACAGTTGTATGCTAAGTTACTATTTTTTTAAAAAACTCAAAATTTCATACATAGATTTAAGACTACATATCCTATTCTTTTACACCATCTAAAAGTTACAGTCCATATATTGTATTAACCCCATAGTTAAGATATACAATCCAAAGGTTGCTTTTTTCCCTTCCCCCCCTTTTCAGCTTTTGTTCTGTTCTATATCATCTGGTATTGTCCTCCATTTTCTTCATAATTCCAAAGTTGATTTGTTGTGTATCAATCAAAAATTCATAAAAATAATGACTGCATGGTGCTTCCGCATATTTGAATTAGTTCAAACACATAGTTTGACCAGCATCATATATCAGTAAAAGCAGAATTAGATGTTGCCTTGACAACTCTGATCCAAAACCTGTGTTCTACTGCAGGGGTCGCCAACCCCTGGTCCGCAGCCCTGTACCGGGCCGCAAAGGCCATCATACCGGGCCGCCAGCAGCCGCGCCTGCCCCCCCTGCAGCGAGAGGGGGGGAAAGAGGCCGGCGCGCCAGCGACGCAAACGCGCACACAGGGAACTGCCGCACATGCGCGTTTGCGCCCCCTGGTGGCCAAAACGCGCGTGCGCGGCAACTCTGCTTGTGCGTGTTAGCACCACCTGGTGGCCAAAACGCGCATGTGTGGCAGTTCTGCGTGTGCGCTTATGAGCAACTGCGGCAGCCGGGCCGCTGGCTCTCCCCCACCCCCGGAGGCGGTCCCCGACCAGAAGGTTGGGGACCGCTATTCTACTGGGACTAGGCGGCATTTGCAGGGGGAGATTTTTTTACGTAGGAAAGAGTTTTTTAGCTTGCTTGCACCTCTATGATTATTCCCCCTCCCCCACGGTTGTTCAACCACCTTAATGTACAGTTTTGAATCCCAGTTTACAGGGGGAGAAAAAAATAGGGCAGCGTTGCCAGAAACGAAAAGGTAATTCTAGTGTTCTTCTCTCCATGTCCTGTGGAGAGCCATATTTGTAATTACCAGGCCTGTATAGTACTCTGTAGTATAAGGATATAATATATTTATTATGTATATATAATAATTTTTCAGGATCTCTCTGTACCTGTAGATTGCCTATCCTAACAATTGCTGAACTTAAGCCAGGCTTTTTTTATCTGGAGTGAGGGGAACACCTGTTTGCATTCTCACTTTCTAGCATGGGGTCACATTGTGGAATGGTACTCAGAAGAGTCACAGGTGGACGGAATGCAGCTATCAGTGGCTCACTCCGCCAGGAACCTGGGTGTGAGTCTCGATGCCTCGATGCTATCAGTGGAAGCTTAGGTCATGAAAGTAGTGCGGCTGGCATTCTATCACCTTCACAAAGCCAAACTGCTAGCGCCCTGCTTGGCCTCAGAACACCTAGCCACAATCACCTCTAGATTGGATTTCTGCAACTCGTTCTACGCACACCTACCCTTAACCTTGATTCAGAAATACAGCTGGTCCAGAATGCAGCAACCAGGATCCTCACAGCAACACCATGGAGGTCCCACATTCAGCCCATTTTCTAACAGATATGCTGACTTCCAGTCGAATTCCAGATCAGGCTCAAGGTTCTGGTAATCACCTTTAAGGCCATATGCGGTCTGGGCCCAATGTACCAGAGGAACCGCTTTTCTGCCTACACCCTCAAAGAGCCTTGCTCTCTGCTACCTCCAACTGCCTGGTGATCCCCAGCCCCAAGGAGTGTGCTTGACCTCAACCAGGGCCAGAGCTTTCTCCATCCTGGCCCCCACCTGGTGGAATGAGCTCCCAGAGGAGATCAGAGCCCTGACAGAACCTAAACAGTTCCACAGGGCCTGCAAAAGGGAGCTCCTCCACCAGGCATTTGGTTGAGTTTGAGCAGAAACAAACACCTTCCATTGGCCTCCGAGCCTCCCTCCCATGAAAACCATTCCATGGGACTGTCAGTATGTTGTAGTTGAATTAATGTTCTCACCGATGTTCTATTATATTCTATTTGTTATCACTGTATTGATATTGTTTATAACTACTTAGTTATCGGTATTTTCCCCCTGTTTTATGTAAACAGCCCTGAGCCTCAGGGGAGGGTGGTATATATATATAAATAAAATAAAACCGCTACATCAAGCTGGCTCTCAAATAGATCTAAAAGACCTGAAGGCACTCCTCAAGTTCTCATTGTTCATCTGTTTTATTTAAGAATATATATATATAATTACTTAAAATGTCTAAGTTGCCTAATCTTACATTAATAAATTTTGGTCTACATGTACAGTGCTGAGACTCTCATCAGTTTTTACATGTGATACTATGAAGAATTTTAGACTGCATTCAACCCAATATTTTGTTATGAATATACAAGAGTTTTGTATGCACGTCTCTATATTACTGTTTTCTCCCTGCTGGGCGTTTTGCGGACTTAAAAAAATCTTCTGTATCATTCTAATTTTAGTACAAGTGTTGCCTAAGTAAGCTTGAGGACTTTTTTTCCTTAGAAGACCTATTACTGTGATATAACACAATAAGGTAATGATTGCTTGCCATCATCTGCTATTTCCCCTGGACTACTACTTTTTTTTTTTGTAAGAAAGCTGTCTTTTAAAAAACAGTAATTAAAAAGCCCTCCAGTGGTTTCAGGAGGGGGGGGATGGTGGCCACTCAGAGGAGTTAGAAGACAGATGGTGCCTGTGTGAATAGGACTTACAATAACATGGACTTTCCCATCTAGATGTTGTACTAACAGACTTGCACTACATTTAAGGATTGCCAGGAAATTGGAGGAAAAAATGTCCTGTCTCTTTAACAGAGTCTCAATCTGCAGGAATGGGAGGTTGAAGATTTGTGGCATAGTGTTAAATAATGTCCCTTCAAAACCTATTAATGGGATAGAACTTTTTTCTCCAGATTGTTGGCAGCCCTAAGTGTTCTTTCAGGATTGAAAGAATTTATTAAGGTCAGGGAAAGCCTGGAAAATGGACAACTGTGGGATGATATGTGGCTGTTAAGAAAGAAACTGCAGTGGAATGAAACCTCTGTGTGGAGATGTAGCTGTCTTATATCAGAGCTGGGGGAGCAAAGTGAATAAGAATAAGCCAAAAGCCTGTATGTTCCTTTTTCAAGTTCTATCTGCCATGAATTCACTGTGGTATCTTTGGGCATGCTATTGTCTCTTGGCCATATTGTATTCATATGAAATCTTGAGTGTCCAAAGGTCTATATAAATTACTGTGGTGTTAATTCATGCAGACTCAACTCATCTCAATTATTGTCTTAATTATTTGAGTGCCTACCTTTTCTTAACCTTGTAGCAGAAGATTGTGCAATAAAGATATCCTAAAAACTGGTAAAATCTGGCTACCCCTTACTAAAGAAGACATACTTAAATAACTTGTTAGCACTCCCTAATGTCTTTTATGGCAAGAATTTAAGTAATTCTTAGTAACTTTTAAAGACTAGAATTTGCCACCCAAGAACATAATGTTTTAAAAATATCCTTACAAAGATGATCTGTCACATAGCTGATGAGGAGTCCAGAAGGAGGATTCTTGTTTATGTGGCTGGGGAAACAGTTATTACTACAAATATGTAAACCATTCATGTACTTCAGTCTGGTATCATGTTATGTGGATGGTAGGTTTTTAATCAGTACATTTATAGAGATAGAGAGTGGTCTATAATTTGCTGTTGAAAAGTTGGTTACCTTTGTCCATAATCAGCAATTTAAATAAAGATTTTTACAGTATTTTGTAATGCAGACTGGTCTTGTACAGGTTTTCTAAAGTTTTGTTATTAAAGACCTGAAGCCAGATTCCTCTTGAACAGCATTCCAGGTCTGGCAGTAATATTTGGCTGTATTCCTGTAGTTAATAATATGCGACATGGAATTGCAGTTGCAGGATTCGGAACAGGATTGGACTGTTACAGCTGAACGACTGGCTCAGACAAGCTTTATGCCTTCTGACTTTTCTGTTGGTAGCCCTTGTGCTCTAAGAAACTGCTGCATGTATACTAAAAATTATGTGTATACTGCTCCATAAGAAGGGAGGTGCTTTGACAAATGCTTTACACACTGCTGTGTTACTGGTTGCTGTTCAGTGCACAGTGCAGCCATTTTAAACACACTTTCAGTGCTGCTGAAACAGTGCAGTCTCAAAATGGCTGACGAAATGTTATTTTGAGCAGTTTAGCCTAGCTGTATGCTAATGAGCAGATCTGGTGGAGTCACATGTTGCAGTTTAAGAGGTAAGAAGCAATGCTACTTTTGCTTTAGTTTTTATTTTGAAAATTGGATGTATATACAAATGCGAGATAGTGAAACTCTGAAGTAGTATTTGTTTTCAGCTTTAGGGAAAGAAGAGTTTTAAGCATTTAATGTTTGGGTAAGTACATATTCTATTTCACAAGGAATATAGAAGTGATTCTGATGGGGTTCAAAGGTCACATTCTTGTAAAAGTGCCATAATTTTGTGTAACCACCATTTTGGGTTGGGGGGGAGGTCAGCTTTTTTTTTTTTTTTTTTTTGCTAAACCTTTGTATTAAACTTGCTGCTTTATATATATTAAACCTGCTGATTTTTACTGTATGCAAAAATAAAATATAAAGAATGAAACAATGTTCAGCATACACACACTTGAATTCTGAAGACATGTAGGTTATAATAGTCTCAGAAAATATAGGATACCTTAATTTTAAGAATATTGATACCACAGGGTTTTCATAAAGTATACTCATACAGAAATAATCTGTTCATTTTTGGAATTTGCTATATTGCAAGTAGTGCTAGAAATAATCCTGTTTGGTTTTTGGCCTTTGGCATTCATATATGAGTTCATCTGAGTACACAAATGGAACCTATGGTTCTTAGTTTGATATATTATCATAGCAACATCTTGAGGTTTTCACTGCCTTAGGACATGGAGTAAAGAAAGAGGTAAGCAACTACACAAATTCATAGAGTATTTTGCCAGTATTGTGTAGTGGTTAGCAAGTTAGTTTGGCATTTCGGTTGAAGTTCCTATTCTGTGAAGCTTGCTGGGTGATGTTGTGCCAGTCACATGCTTTCAGCCTAACCTATCACATAAGGTTGTTTTGAGGGAAGAAAGATCTATGTGAACCTGAGTTCCTCAGAGGAAGGGTGGAATAAAAGTGAACTAGTTAGAAATATTTGTACATGTTTAAAAATTATATGGTGTACTTTCCATTCTGAATTCACATGGGTAACTATTTAGGTTTACTCATCTCAAAACACAGAGGTAGATTATTGTACAAGATTGCAAGAAAAAGAGACTGAGTGAAGATGTCTTTGAACCTAAGAGGTATAGATAGTACAAGGCCTGTCTTATAAGTAAAGACATTAAGACATGGCTTATTATTGTATGAACAGAAACACATCAGTGCTAACACATAAAATGTATGTTGTATGCTACACCTATTCATTTAAAAGCCAATTTCCAATGTTGACCCACTCTAGTAAGACCATCAAACAGAACCTAAATAGGAGCAGGCGTGCTTCTTCATGTCTGAAATCAAAGAAGTAGGAAATAAGTTTAGTGGTGTCTCTGGATGCATTTTTCACTTAAAATAGACAGTTACAATTTATTCCTTTGGTGAAAAGGAAAGCGGTGCACTTGGGGCAGAATCTGTTAAGGGAGTAGGAAGCAATGGTATGTCCTTTACTAAAGGCACGGTCAACTTGTAGGGAAATAGACATATTAGCATATGTCACTTCATTTTCAGGGTTTGGAGGCTGTTTTGTTTGGGCAGCTGACTTTCAGTATCTCCATACCCAGGAACTCAGATGGTCCTCTAAATGTTTTCCAATTTGTATATATATGACTAATAATAAAAAGCTTAAGTTTTACTAAAAGCTACTCTTCAGTAGGTTACAAATAGCACATAGTTCAATAAGCAGTTTTCCAGAGAATTCAATATGCCTGATTAAAAATACCGATCTTGCAGATACTAAACTAATAGTGGTATAATCTGCATAATTCTTGCTTTGCGATTGAGTGCATATTTTGCAATAAAAATGAAATGTGCTGAGGTAAAACTGAGCTGCAGCAGAACTGAAATAGTTAAATACTACTGTTAAACAAGATAGATTGTACTGTCTTGAATATTTTGTGCAAGTTGAGAAATTTTCCCCTCCCAATAGTATATTTGGAGTGAAATCTGAAATTGTTTGTTCTATAAACAAGAGAATCTTTTCCTCCAACTCAATAAATTTATTGTTCAATGAACTTTGCCAGTGTGTCATTTGGAATCATCTGTGAAATTTTCTAAGCAATTAGCCAGCTTTCAGGATGAGATTGACAGTGTTAGTAATGGAACAACTAGATGATTTATTTACAAAGAAGATGTCAGAAGGATTTACTATTTTAACTTTTGCTGATGTATAAATCTAGAACATTCTATAACATCTGCCAACTGATGACAGCAAGGAGATAATTATCAAGGAACAAACTAGAGTGGCTTTGCTTCATAAACTGTCACATGGTTCTGTGTCAAATATATTTTCAATATCATACAAGTAAGTAGTGTTGACACAGGATTGTTGTAAATATAAATATAAAAAATATATTTGGTGTAGTTTCCACCTGTTTTACTGATTTTGTGTGTCTATGTGTGTGTGTGTGCGTGTGTGTATGATGCAGCCAAAGACAAGCACTGAATTGAATTCTGTTAATCTTTTGTTAATAAGCAAAAATGTATTTATGCTATTTGGATCATTGGGGCACAGTCTTTAATTTTTTTCAACATATATTATAAATAGTTGAAGCTAGGTATCTGTTCAAGCAGGTAACTGTGTTAGCTTGAAGCAGTAGAACACATTTTGAGTCCAGTAGCACCTTTAAGACCAATAAAGTTTTATTCAAGGTAGGTATGAGCTTTTGTTTGCACATGCACTTCTTCAGATACAGTGTAATGGCATTGTATCTGAACAAGTATGTATGCCCGTGAAAGCTCAAGAATAAAACTTCGTTGGTTTTAAAGATTCCAGTAGACTCAAAATTTGTTCTGCTGGGTATCAGTGTTCACATAGATCTATGCCACTGAGTGCCTCTTTTAACTATTAACTATTAATTAAGCCTCAGTGCTTCCTTTTCTAATTTTATGTCCACTTTATTTTAACATTAACATTGAGATGGAGGACCACAGGTTGTCTATGTATGTATGTGAGATTTTTTTTAAATGGCTCCGACCTATGCTAAGCAGAATACAAACATTGCAGTGTTTCAGTCTGGAATGTTGTATTGTAGTCTGGCTGATGGGATCTCTGCTAATTATCTGACACCAACAAAAATAAATGCTATACATTTTTTCTGAAACATTTGTGTTATTAATTGTAGTGAAGGATCAGTTTGCTGTCTATTGTCTAGTTCTGGTGTTGGCATTATTATACTCCCCACATACTAATGTTCAGTTTTAGTACTGAGAACCTGGCCATTGCATGACTGGATTTGAACTGAATAGCTATTTAAAAAATCAGTTTTAAAATTGATTTAAGGTTGCTTCTTTCAATGTAAAATAAGTTGTGATGTCAAGCATTGAGCAGGGCAGTATATATATTCAATTAGGTCATTATACTGATTAAGAATTTTTAGAGTACAAACTTAACAGTTTTATGTGACATGGAGAAATACTTTTATTTTAACACAATGACAATCAGTTGTTGATTTCTAGGTGCAAGTGCTGAGGAAAGTGGCTTGATCTTGCCATTAGAAGAACATGAGAAAATCATATCTGTTTTATCCAAATTTCTGTTTCCTAAATTAAGCATGAAAGAAACCATGTAAATGATTTTTAAAATTCCATTTTGGTTTAACCTGTAATGTGTTAACATTTTTGTAAGTCATTTTGAGTCAAAAGGTAAGGTGGGGTAGAAGTCTAATATAAATTTAAAAAAATGATAAAATAGAATAGCATTTTGTTCAGTAGATAACTGGGAATGCAAAACTGATGCCTTCTCCCTCTGAAGTGGGGAACGTCTTGGTAGGTGATTCCCACCATTCAAAGACTTCTTTTTCTTCCTATCTCCTTGATAGGAATCGCCTTCAGTTCTTTTCCTTTTTTTACAGAAAGAGTAGCTAGACCTTCTTATCTGTATTCCCAAAATGATTCACGTCTTTTCTCCTTCCTTTTCAACGTACTGCACTATTTGTGCAGATTCATGCCTGTCTATTTTATATTTCTTTCCCCTATGTTTTACTACTGACTAGCTAATGGCTTGGGGAAGATGACGAGCAGCTCCTTTCTTGTGGCAGGCATTTTCTGTAACCTGCCTTACAGCGCTGCTATTCTGCCATTTGGGCATGTTTGAAAATTAGCATGACATCGATGTTTTGCTTTTTTAAATATGGAGGCCCCACTAGTGACAGGGAGTTGGTGATGCTAGCAGGTGCTCTTTCAAAATGGGCTATCCTGTTCAAGGAGCATATGGCGCACACAAATGCACCAGCACCAGAGTCTCAGTTTGCAAGGCTGAACCCTCACAATGGGTATTTTGATCGCTCCCAATTTACCAACTCAGAGCAGCCCAGGTCTTCCTCAAGCCAAGCAGGCTTTGAGATGCAAATAGATGTCAGCAATCCTGCTGAGCAAGCCAGTAATGTAAGCATCCCCTGGCCATTTAATTTGCCACCAAAATTCTTCTCTTTTGTTAAGGCAGACCATAAGATAGGAAATTTACCTTTTTTTTTTTTCAAAGGGACACCCTGGGCTCTATTAGACTCCAATGAAGCTGCCTTCTCCCCCCAGGTACAAGGGACAATGCAACATTGAATTGGGCAAGCGATCTTCCTGACCAACTAACGCTGCCATAAAGAGGGGAAGAAGCAGCCCTTTACTAGAGAACATGCAATCCTTCAACAGTGACTGTAACACTAAAGATGGGGAAAAACTCAGATGACAAGACTTTCCAGACCAAAGATATAGGGATAGTGCAGGGGGTTGGACTAGATGACCCATGAGGTCCCTTCCAACTCTATTATTCTATGATTCTATGACAAGGTGTCAAAGTGCAATCACTAAGATTCTTTAAAACTGAAGAATAAAAGTATTTACTGGCTAAGTCCTTGGCAGCTTTAGATTTAAAACAGCCTCCAATTGCTGATGACCAAGCTACTGAGGCAAAAAGTAGGCATGGAACAAAAAGGAGTGAGAATTTTTATCCTAGAATGGGCAAAGCCCAAATTTTTTTCCTCTTCCAGAATTTTTTGAGATACTGCTCAAAGCTGAGTGGGTTAAACTGATGGCTAATTGGCATTTTGAGCGTTAAGAGACCAAGGAGCGTTAAGAGACTCTTGTAGAGTCTAAGGATAAAAGGTTATGTCCAGGAGCATGAAAAGTAGAGACAACAGACCACTTCTACACTTCTCCTTTCGCATGCAGAATATGTTAACCAGATTTCGCCAGGAGGGTAGGAAAAACGAATGGAGCCAGCCCAGAGTTTTGAAGAGGAGGCTTCTCATCCAGTTTCCAAAGATCAAACACCAATAGATCAGACACAATGGAACGTGACGCCAAGCAACCCAAAGCCTGACTCAGGCGCTGGTGAAGAATAGCTACTGCTCTTCAAGAACATCTCTAACAGATTCCTGGATGATAAAAATTGTATCCCAAGGTTACTTGATATAGTTCTTTAACCTCTTAATGGAAAAATTTGTTACGTTGCTCATCCCCCAGAACACTCAAAGAATGATTATGGCCTTTGTTCACTTATTGAGAATTCAAACAATAGAACCTGTTGGACAATGGGAAAGGTGTCTACTTTGTCTTTTTCACCATCCCCAAGAAAAGTGTGGACAGAAGTGTGATTCTCAGTTTAAATTTCTGAACTGCATCATGTGCCTAAGAAGTCTCAAAATGGTAATGCTGAGATTTGTAACAAAATCACTAGTCACAAAAATCCCTATCTTCACTAGACATTAGTTATTCTATATGGGAAAAAGACTCCTGGAGTTCATGCCCTACTCTGTGGCCTATCCACCACCCTAAGAATAGTCTCTAAATTACTCATCAATACAGTTATGTCACTAAAACATTAAGGAATGCAACTGACTCTTTATCTAAACAATCTCCTTATTTGGTCCCATTCTATATACTGGTCTCCCCTAGATATGCAAGAATCCTTCAACAGTGCAGCTTCTTACTGAACTTGCAGAAGAGCTCCCTCAATTGCACAGAGAAGTTAGAGCACCTAGGGGGTAATAATAGAAACAAAGCTCAACAGCTTGTTCCTACCCAATAAGAAAAAATTGGGAGAAGACAATATCATTGAAAGTCCCCTTAAAGTTCAAACACAGCCTCAGATGTTGAACAAAAGAACAGAACCTCAGATAGGACAAGGTTTTCTTGGTCAAGGGCAAAAAATAATTCAGATGCACGCCTCTTTGGATGGGGTGCAAACCTGAATGGGGTCCCAATGCAAAGACTGAAACTGACTCAGTGGACACTGAGCTGTCATAACCCCTAAGAATGGAATACAGTGAGAATGTCATGAATACTATAACGGCTTCCAGGCATCAGTTTATGATCAGGATGTTCATGGAAGGTGTTTGTCTGCTGGTGCAAGAAAATAATGGCTTGATGCATTGAATCAAAGACATCTTAAGCTTCCTCCATTGTTTGGGACTTCAGGGTGAGAGTTCTATGCAGACAGGTAGCAGCACTGGCTACAGTTAATGCCCAGCATTGAAAATACTTCTATCTCAAAACACCCCCAAATCATCAGGCTTCTGAATAAGAAAGAGTTGGTTCTTATATGCAGCTTTTTTCTCTATCAGGAATCACAAAGTGGCTTACAATTGTCTTCCCTTTCCTCTCCCCACAACATACACCCTGTGAGGTTGGTGAGGCTGAGAGAGCCCTGATATTAGTACCCTGTCAGAACTGATTTATCAGTGTTGTGGTGAGCACAAGGTCACCCAGCTGGCTGCATGTGTAGGAGTGGGGAATCAAACATGGCTCGCCAGCTTAGAAGTCGGCACTCCAAACTACTATACCATGCTGGCACACATACTTTACCTGGGGACTAAACACTGTACTCACAGCACTGACTTAGGCTCCATTTGAACCAATCAAATAAATTTCTTTGAAATTATTGAGGAGGAAGACCTTATATTTATTGCCTATTACTTCAGTAACAAGAGTCTCGGAAATTGGAGCTGTACTGGTCAAGTCGAAGCTTTGCATTTTTCACAATTCAGAACAGATCCATCATTCAGACCCAAGTTTAGTTCAGCCTTCCACGACTCACAGGAAATCAGACCACCTACCTTTTGTACAAGACCAAATCACCCCAAATAAATTATTTGGCATAAATTAGCTGTCAAGAGCTCTCTGAAGACATTTCATAGAATCATAGAGTTGGAAGGGGCCATACAGGCCATCTAGTCCAACCCCCTGCTCAACACAGGATCAGCCCAAAGCATCCAAGAAAAGTGTGTATCCAACCTTTGTTTGAAGACTGCCAGTGAGGGGGGAGCTTACCACCTCCTTAGGCAGCCTATTCCACTGCTGAACTACTCTGAATTTTTTTTCCTGATATCTAGCCTATATCGTTGTACTTGTAACTTAAACCCATTACTGCGTGTCCTTTCCTCTGCAGTCAACAGAAACAGCATCCTGCCCTCCTCTAAATAACAACCTTTCAGATACTTAAAAAGGGCTATCATGTCCCCTCTCAACCTACTTTTCTCCAGGCTGAACATTCCCAAGTCCTTCAACCTATCTTCATAGGGCTTGGTTCCTTGGCCCTGGATCATGTGATGCCCCTGTTGATACAGCCCAAAATGGCATTTGCCTTTTTTTACCGCTGCATCACACTGCCTGCTCATGTTTAGTTTACAACCACAAGTACCCCAAGGTCTTGTTCACACCCAGCATTACCTAGAAGCATATCCCCCATCCAGTAGGCATGCTTTAAATTTTTCTGACCCAGATGCAGAACTTTACACTTATCTTTATTAAATTGCATCTTGTTCTCATTTGCCCATTTTTCCATTGTGTTCAGATCTTGTTGAACTCTGTCTCTATCTTCCGGAGTATTTGCCAGTCCTCCCAATTTGGTGTCATCTGCAAACTTGATGAGTAGTCCCTCCACCCCCTCATCTAGATCATTAATAAATACGTTAAAAAGTACCGGGCCGAGCACTGAGCCCTGAGGTACCCCGCTACTCACCTCTCTCCAGTCTGATGAAACACCATTGACAACAACTCATTGAGTGCGGTTCTCTAACCAATTCCCTATCCACCTAACTATCTGAAAATCCAGATTGCAGTCCTTCAATTTATCCATCAGAACACCATGGGGAACCTTATCAAAAGCTTTACTAAAATCCAAGTAAATGACATCATTCGAATTTCCACGATCCAGCAAACCTGTTACTTGGTCAAAAAAGGAAACCAGGTTGGTCTGACAGGACCTGTTGGAGACAAATCCATGTTGACTTCCTTGGATCACCAAATTGTCCTCCAGATGTTTGCAGATCGCTCCCTTTAATATCTGCTCCACTATCTTCCCCACAACAGTGGTCAGACTCACTGGTCTGTAGTTTCCCGGGTCATCCTTCCTCCCTTTTCTGAAGATCGGAATAACGTTTGCTCTCTTCCAGTCCTCCGGGACATCTCCAGTGCCTAAAGAGGTCCCGAAGATGATGGACAAGGGTTGTGCAAGTTCTCCGGAAAGTTCTTTGAGCACTCTCGGGTGCATTTCATCCGGCCCTGGGGATTTGAACTCATCCAGTGCAGCTAAATGCCTCTCGACAACCTCTCTGTCCATGTCAACCTGCTACCCAGACACTATCTCTTGGCTACTGCCATCTCTAGATGTGCCTAAACCCTTTGACCTGTGGGAAAAAACAGATGTAAAATAGGCGCTGAGCCTTTCTGCTTTCTCTGCATCCTCCGTTAGAGTTTGTCCATCCGCTCCCAACAGTGGGCCTATTGCCTCCTTTACTTTACGTTTGCTCCTCACATAACTGAAAAATCTTTTCTTGTTACAATGGGCTTCCCTGACCAATCTTCGCTCACTCTCAGCTTTGGCCTTTCTGATGATTGATCTACAGTGCCTAGTAACCTGTAGGTACTCTTCTTTAGAGCTCTGTCCTTCCCTCCATTTCCCTTTTCTTTCTTAGTTCCTCTTGAAGTTCTCTGTTCATCCAAATAAGCTTCTTAGATCTCCTGCAGTGTTTCGTCTTTCTGGGATAGTCATGGATTGAGTATGCAATAGCTCTTGTTTGAGTAGCGCCCACCCTGGCAAGAAATGGGCGGTATAGAAATCTAAATTAATTTCTATAATTAATTAATTAATACAAAGTGCCGGCTAGTCAACCCCATTGTCTTCCCCATAACAACCTATGGGTGTGAAAGCTGGGAGGAGAATAGTTCTGGACCCGAAGCAAAAACATCATCAGGTCCTCCTCTCCACCCGCTAGTAGTGGGAGGGAGGGGGGGGGGGAGTTGAGCTGCCATTCTTGCCATGCCGGCAAGATTGGCAATGTTATTATTGTTTTTATGGGGTTTTAATGGGGATTTGTGATATTGTGACCCGCCACGAGCCGCAAGGGAGTGGCGGGCTATAAATATAATAATAATAATAATAATAAAAATAATAATGCTTTCGAATTATGGTGTTGGAGACGAATGCTGCAAATACCATGGACAGCCAAAGTTACCAACAAGATAGTTTTAGAGAAGAGCAAATAGAAGGGAAGATATTACAGCTAAAGCTCACATACTTTGGACACATCATGCGTTCAAACTTGCCAGAAAAATTATTAATGATTGGCATGGTCAGCGGCAAAAGAAAACGTATTCATCAAAGGATCCGCTGGCTCAACACTATCAAAGCCGATACAGGGATGACCATGAACCAACTAAAAGAAGCAGTCAGAGACAGGGACACATAGCGAAGACTTTCCTATAGAATGGCGGAGGGTTGGACATGACTGAATGGACATTATCATAAGCCGGACTAAGACCACAAGAACCATGAAAGAGGCAGCAGTGACAACAGGGTACTGGGGGTCTGCTCATGAGTAACATGCAGGGATATGTTCCACGATGCTTTCTGCATAATTTGTAGCCTTACTCAGGCAAACAATTTGGAAGGAAATTTCCACCTTTTGCCAGGGTGATAACAAGAGACACAGCCCATCATTTAGCTGCTTGAAAAAGAAATTGCAGCAGAAAGAAACGGAGAGAATTCCCAATGGTAATCTGACAGATTCATATAGTAAACCAAAAGGAAGGGAAGAGGGTAAATTCCTATCAGATGAACAAACAGAGGAGAGAGATTCTAGTACAATTTGTAAGGTTTTTAAAATCTGAAGATTAAACTACTATTTAGGATGATGGCAAACTAGAACGGCAACAGAGCCTTTAGAATTGAAACTGGGCACTTCTGCATCAGTGGGCAGACACAAAAGCAACAAAGGAAACTTACCTAGGTTTAAAGTATCTGAATAGAATTTTTCAAAAAGCAGCTGAAGGCTGAATGGGCTAAGGCTATGGCAAATATAAAATTCCCTAGTGATATCATAAAACTTTATGCACTGCCCAACTTCTCCAATCAGTTTTTCTCATCTCATTTTTATATGATCCAGTTCTCTGATCATTTGCCAGAAGGTATAGAAGGCATGATAAAAGAACTTGGAAAAAAGAGCAGATTTTGCTATGTGAAAGCACTTGAAGTCACCGCAATAGACATAAAGGTTTTTGCTACGGCATCAGTAGTCTCGTGGTCAATTAATTTTTGGTCCAGGAAATTTATCCAACTCATGCTAGCCAGCAGCCAGCACCTGAGCAAGTGAGCCAATACTTGCCAAGCTTATTTGTTGTTGTTTTTCAAAGTCACATCTAATAAGCTCTCAGGTAGATAGTTGGCCTCTGGAAATAATAATCAGAGAGTACTTCATTGTGTTCACCCAAACCTTATCAGGGTTATATCTGGTCTGTCCTCTGTGCAGGAACCCAGAAAAATTCTTCAGAAACCAGTCAGCCATAAAGCATCTCCTAGCAATTCAAGCCAAATTACTTCATTTTCTTTACAGTGCCCAAAAAGAACTGAGATTGGAGAATTATTTTGTCTTGAAGCTTCTCAACAAGTTCATCAAACTGAGACACTTCAGAATGGGTACTCTGAGATCCTTCACAACAGCCCTTATGAACAGAGTACTGTCTAATATCTATCATAGAATCATAGAGTTGGAAGGGGCCATACAGGCCATCTAGTCCAACCCCCTGCTCAACGCAGGATCAGCCCTAAGCATCCTAAAGCATCCAAGTGTGTATCCAACCTTTGATTGAAGACTGCTATAGATCTGATGGAAGTGTACCTCAACATTCTGATCTTCACCAGGCATTGGAAGTATCTTTGGCTCTGTGTAGGAGAGCCAAACTTAAAACTTAGGCCTCTTCCGTTCTGCCTCTCTAAAGCACTGAGTCTTTTCAAAGATCCTAATCAACCCAGTTGTGAGACTTAGGGAATAAGGGATTCATATCCAGACTTTATTAGACAATTTGCTATTAAGATCAGGTCCAACAGCAAGTAACTTCAGGACACTGAGTCAGTTGTCTTCAGCAATATGGATTCCTTATCAATCATCAGAAAACTTCCTTAATCCCTATTCGGAGTCTGGAGCATCTGTCACGAACCCAGCAGATAGTGCAGTTGCGGAGCCCTTCCTCGATATGCCAACTTAGAGACTATCGACGCCCAGCATTTCACCAGAAAGTTAAGTTTTATTGAAGATAGGGCACACAGACGAACACTCAGCTAAGGCAACACATAGAACAGGAAAATTGACTGCGACACTGCTCTTAGATTGGACCCAGGTTTTATAGGCACACTAGTAGACCCTTCCCCCCCCCCCCAACAGGAGAGCCAGAGAACCTTTCCCAAAGGGACGTGCTTGAACCCAGCCAGGTCCAGCTAAGCAGGCTGGACCGTCTGCTCACGGTTTTAACATTTCAAAGCAGAGCACCAGATCGCACCGCTCAGTGAGAGGAAAGAAAGGGGGGAAGGAAGGCAGCGATCAGGGCGACTAATGTTTTTAACATCTCTGAACAGAGCCCGTCTGGAGAGAGGGAGAAAAAGAAGGGCGGGGGGAAAAAGAAGGGAGAGGGAGAAAAAGAAGCTCAGTGAGCGGATTTGAAAAGGTACCTGGGTGGAATGGAATGAGCACCTGGCACCATCTAGGTGTGTCATATTGGACACAATTTGTAGTTTCACCTTCCTAACCCAAGCCAAAGCAACAAAAATAAAGGAAATAATCATAAAGAGCATATCCTAATGACTCTAGCGAAGTTAATAGGGCTGCTGATATCCAGCATCATGTCATACAATGGGATTGACTACATACAATAGCACTTCAGCAGCTATTGATATCCTTCCGACTCAAAAATCATGAACAAAGAGGAAAGCTTCATAAGCACCCCATTGACAATAAAGTCCAGCCTGCTTTGGTGGACAAAAATCTTCAGCCTCCTTCACAGAAAACAATATATTAAGGGGGTCAAGCAGATTATCATGAATGCCAGATTGGCAGCTTAGGAGACGATGCTAGAAGATTCACCAGTCCAGGGTCAGTGATCCAAAGAAGAAATCAGAATTTCTATCATGGTTTTCAAATTCTGTGCAATACATCTACTTCAGTCAACAAATAACTGGCCATCAAATTCTAATCAGAACAAAGTATATCTCAACAAGTATGGAGGATCCAGGTCATCCTCACTCCACAAGGAAGCTTTATGGGTATTGATGTGGGCAGGAAAAAAATGGAAATGATCAAGACAGAGCACATAAAGGGATTGAGCAAATTTATATAGTGGTTTTGGTACTAATCATGTTACTGGTAGAATTCACAAGTTCTAAAATGTTTTATAGACAACTTTGGGGTATGGCAGGTATAGTGATGGGGGGAGATATGATTGACCAAGGGGTAACCATCCAACCTGGGCACTGTACAGCTTTGTTCTCACCTCTTTTAATTTCCGTTCCATACCAGACCTGCGGGTGTGGAGGCCAGGGTAAGTAGCCTGTCTCCAAAACCAGTGCTGTGTAATGCTCAGTTGATCAACAACAAAGCCTCAACTATGTATACATATCTTGCTGAGCACGAGGTTGACCTGGCATACATGACTGAAACTTGGCCTAAACAATTGCCATGAAAGATCAGCATCTCCAGGTTCTCAGTTCTCCATCAGCCCCAGACGTTGGGCTGTTAGAAAAGCATGGCAGTACTAGTCTTCGAGGTTTACTCCTTCAGTGTACTTCCAGCGCAAAAGATCCTGGGTATTAAATTGTTGGGCATAGGATGAAATTCAATTGAGAGCTTGGCTATCTGGTTGTATACCCCTGCCTAATGAGCCACTAGATACCCTGTCAGACCTCCTGGAGTCAACAGCGGCCTGGGCCTTGCAGTTCCTCAGACTGTTCAGTTTGGTAGACTTCAGTATTCATGCAGAGCTGCCAGCTTCATGGCATGGCATAGCCCTAGTGTCAGCCATGGTGATGCTAGGGCTCTTACAGGTTGTTACCAGTCCCAGCCATCAGGCAGGCCAGCCCCTGGATCTGATTTTTTGTTCATGTGTAGATGTGGATCTGGTTATCGTAAATACTGTTCCATGGTAAATAC
The DNA here is from genome assembly GCF_049243985.1 of Paroedura picta. Taxonomy (NCBI): domain Eukaryota; kingdom Metazoa; phylum Chordata; class Lepidosauria; order Squamata; family Gekkonidae; genus Paroedura; species Paroedura picta. Next base: position 97,325,488 of record NC_135373.1, read on the forward strand.
TGTTCCATGGTGAAGGCCCGGCTCCGTATACCTCCCCATCTCTGTATGGGGGGGGAGAGATGGTGCATTTTAGCTTTTCCATAAAGACTCATGGATCCGGATGGCTTCCTGAATGCTCTCCAGGACCCAGTGCCTCTTGGTGATTAATTAGATGACCTGGTTAGCAACTGGCATGCCCGTATACTGGATGCCATTGACCTCCGGGATCACAGACAGGGTAGCACTAGGGGAGAGCACATCAAGCTGTCACCAACGGGTATGTGGAGTCCCTCAAGGGGCAGTCCTCTCTCTAGTTCTATTCAGTATCTTTAAGCGCCCTCTTGCTCAACTGGTGTGGAGGTTTGGCTTGGGTTGCCACCAATATGTCCATGACACCCAGCTCTTTCTCCTGATGGATGGCCGCCCTCACTCTCCCCCAGAAACATTAGCCAGTTGCCTGGAAGCAGTGAGGAGGTGGCTCAAGCAGAGTCGTCTAAAACTCATCCCTTCAAAGATAGAGGTCCTGTGGCTGGGCAAGAAGGGCCTAAGCGAGGAAGTGCACCTACCCATCCTGGATGGAGTGCAGCTTTTAGTGGAAGGGCTAAGAGAGGCAGTGATCCAACCTCTACTGGAAAAGGTATTGTTGGATCCCTGGGACCTGGCCAACTACCGTCAATTTTGCATTTAGTGTTTCTGGGGAAGGTGGTTGGAAGGGTGTCCGTGAACCAAGTTTTAGCATTGCTAGAGGAAGCTTCAGTCTTTGACTCATTCCAGTCTGGCTTCTGTCCTGGCCATGGGATGGAGACTGCACTGGTCTTTCTAATGGTTGTAATCCAGCAGCCTCACCAAAACTGGAATACTTGAGACAGCCTTTCTGTGGCTGATCTCCTTTCTCCAGGATCACAGACAGAGGATTGCAGTGGGAGAGCATCAATTACGATGCTGCCAGCTCCTTTATGGAGTTCCACAGTGTGTTGTCCTCTCTCCCACTTTATTTAACATCTTTATGTGCCCTCTAGAGCAGTTGGTTTGGGTCACCAACATGTGGATAATACCCAGCCAGACTCCATCCTAAAACAGTCGCTAGTTGTTTGGAGCAGTGATGGTCTGGCTCAAGCAGAGTTGCCTGAAACTCAACCCATCCAAGATAGAGCTCCTGTAATTGGATAGGCAAGGGGTGGGCATGGTAGTATGATTGTCCTTCCTAGACGGCTCCCTTTTAGTGGAGGCATAGGTCATGAAGGGGGAGCTCAACTGGCATTTTTCATCTACTCTAGACAAAGCTTCTAGCACACTACCTGAGCCTGGAATACCTGCCCACACTGGTCCATGCAATGGTAACCTGAAGACTAGACTTATGTAACACACTCCGTGCAGGCCTACACTTGACTTTGATCCATAAATTGTCACTGGTCAAGAATGCAACTGCCAGAGTCTTCACAAAAGCACCATGGAGGGCTTATATTCAGTTTTCCATGCACTGGCCCCTAGTTGAATTAATGATGATTAAATTAATATGTTTACAGTTGTTAAAATTATAAATTACACTATTGAATTATAAAATATCAGATCTTCAGGGTTATGCAGATGTTAATCTGTGGGAGATTGGCTGAATATCTGAAAGACTGCCTATTCCTTTATGAACCTACCCAATCACTATTATCTCTGGAAGCCCAGATGCCCTTACCTTCTGATATAAAGCAGGTAGCAATTCAGAAGATTCCCTTCTCAATTGTAGCACAAATATTATGAAATTCCCTCCTTGGGAGATGAATCTGTTGCCATTTTCTGCCAGTTGGAGGTCCCTTAAGTAAGTTTTCCTTCCTGCCATTTTTTAAAACGTTTAAATTGTTCTTGTTATATGTTTGTATATGTTTTGTTTATTGATACTGTTCTTTTTGGTTGGTTTTATTTTAAAATGTGCTTTCATTCTGTATATTTTAATTTGTTAGCTGCCTTGATGGGTCTTCTGAGAGAAAAAAGGCAGAACACAATTTTTGTAAGTCAAATTATACTGTGCCTAATCTTCACTCATTTATCTTGTAAGTTCTTCCCTCTATTTTTTTTAATCTTCAGTATATAGGATGCTCACTGTATGCTTCCTAAATGTTTCCAAGATTTACAGGGGTCAAAAATGTTTTCTTGGAGCGTTCAGCTATCTCAAAATAGAATAAAGCAAGAGGTTTCCTGTAAAAACTAAGATTCCGAATAAGTTGTGACTTTGACATATTAATTATATTCACTTGTTTTGGTTACATCCTTTTCATTCATTTGATCTCTCTTTTTGGTTCTATGGCATTATTAGTGGAACACTTTGGTTGGTTGAAAGGAGGTAATAAATGGCCTTTCTTTTTGTAACTGTGCCATAATGACAAATAGAGTAGTGTTCTGCCAGATGAAATTGTCAGTTGTTTTTAAAACACTCTTGCATTCTGCTATGCTGGATAGTAGGATATGTTATATCCATGATATATCCATTACTGTTTAACTTGGTGGAATTAAATAATTTATCTGAAGTCATAACTGGAACCAGCATTCCTGTTTAGCTAACTATTTATTGGGACTGTAAGCCTATGCTGTTTAAGTTGCTTCTCGGGTTACTTATTAAAGAGGAATGACAGAAGTCTTGTTCTTCTGCTATCATTTCTGAAGCTTTTATCATAGGTTTTCAGTGTCATTTCTCCTTATTGGACAGATTTGTGATTCTTGCAAGCAAGTTTATATATTTTTTAAAATATTGCTGAATGTGGTTATTGATGCCCAATGCTACTGTAAAGGGAAAATATCATTTTAAAATTTTGTTTTAAATCTAGAAGTTTCTGCATTGTGCATGCCACAATATTTTGAGATTGTGTTTATAATTCATTTCTGGTTCAAACATTTCATAACTCTAGAATGCTCATGCACACTCCCCATCTTGCAGAATTCCCAGGACCAAGAAACAGAGGCCTGGCACCTACTAACAGAGGACCCCATTTCTGGGTAGAGGAAGTACTAGAAGGGCACAGTCATGTTTGTTAGATTCTTTACTAATAAAATATCTTTGATCTGGACTCCATGTACTTAAGTAACCAGCCTAGGATGTTAGCAGTGTTGACTTATCCATGTTGAATGGATAGTTTCAGATCCTCTCTCTTATTGACAAAGAGAAAATTCTGGGAAGTGTGAAACCAATCCCTGGCAAACTGGATTTGTGCTCTTCATGGCTAATCAAAGCTCGCCTTACATCAGTTAACTCTTTGTTGGAAAGAATTGTTAACAGCTAATTTTTTAGTTTTTCTTCACCAATAAAGTAGGCCTTCATCGCTTGTGAAGAAACGTTCAGGCTTGTGGATAACAGTTAGTAACGTATTTTCAACCTCCCATATTTAGGCAAATTAATATCAGCTCCAGGAAAGGGGCTGTGGTTCAGTGGTAGAGCATCTGCTTGATATGCAGAAAGTCCTAGGTTCAATACATGACATCTCCAGGTAAAGGGACCAGGTAGCTCGTAATGTGAGAAACTTCTGCCTGATGCTTGTTGGTACAAGGATGGTTCATTTCATGCTGACTTGGCACAACTCAGTGGTCAGTTACATGCAGTCATTTTAGTGTATATTCCCATGAATCCCCACTCCCCAGGACTGATAATTCCAGTGATGCTTTTTAATATTTGTGTACATTGATTGGCAAGGAATGCCTGGAGCCTTGAGATTGGTTGTCACCAATATATGGATGACATCAAGTTTATAAATGTCTTCAGTTAAGTCAGGAGAAGCAGCAGTCTCTGTACTAAGCCAGGGCCACGAATGTGGCAGTTAAGGCAGCACTCAGGAAGCCCAGACAAAGCAGCATCTGCCCTTGCCTCTCTGAAGGCATCTCCAAAACTGTCATCTTTTGAAAAGTGATTTTGATACTTCTCACTCTCCACCTACCCATCCGTGAGTCAGTCTAATAAACTGTCAGTTTATTAGAATGATGAAAGTGGAAAAGTAGAAATTAAGTTTCTGCTAAAATAATGTGATCTATTATACACATTAGGAAGAGATCATTATTCAGATGTTTGGCTATGATGTTTACTGAGTAACCTTATTGTCCCTCAATCTAAGTTCTTCATAGGGCTGACAGATGATAAATAGAAAGACTCTATGGTCTTAATCAGTCTACCACAAGCACAAACAGGATGCAATAAATCTACCTCTGCATATCACAACCAGTTATATGCTAGCAAGGGTGTTCCACTCTAGACGGTACATGACCTAAGGGGAGGCAAAGGCTCATTTTACTCTGTTATGGATCCTTCTGTAAGCATGTCTGAACCTTCAGTGACCTAGATGAAGTGTCTTGTGTGTAACTCTTAGTGCTTTTTAAAGAAAGGCAGGAAATGTAAATAAAAAAGAGAACTGCGTTTGCTTGTGTATAGAAGTTTCTTGATACTAGCTATTAATTAATAAAAACAATTGCCATAGCTTTCTAAAATTATAAAGGTGAATTTAATAATCGTGATATCGTTTTAGTTTCTAAATCAAAACATTTCTGGGCTAAAATAATACTTTCAATCCATTACTTGAACCACTACCACCCCATTGCTGTGAGTGCAGGATACCTGCTGACCTCTTTGTGCAGAGAGCCAAAGAAAGGGAATCTTTGGTGAAGAACATTACCTTCTATTTGTATAACTTCGTATACAGAGGAAGGTTGACTTGGTTCATGCTCTGCTCTTTTTTTCACACCCGTTCCACTGCTTCATACTGATTCTATTTTTAGCCTTGTTGCCAGGCAGATCTTTCCGTGCTTCCTGCTGATTCTCAGCCGTATTGAAGGGCTTATACAAATGGGTCTTCAGCAACCAACCAGTGTGAGTATGCAGATCTTCAGTCAATCGCCTGACACCAGACTAGTCATGTATAGTTTCTGTTGCTCAGCTTTCTGATACATTGGGGAGGTCTTGTAAGGGTAGTCTTTCCACACACAAAAAATACAATCGTTTTGAATGTAAAGTGAACCTAGGTATTGAAGGCAATTCTGGCTTTACCCATACATCCCAGTCTTCTTCTGGTTGTACTTACTTTGATTCACATATATGACAAGGTTGTCTGTGACCTCTGTGGTTGTGCATGTGCAAGCAGGTGCATTTCATTTCACTGAAGAAAGGAAATCTAAGAAGAAATAGGCAAACATATGTTTCTGAGAAATCAGTTGGATACAACTTAGGTAGGTTTTCAAATTGCCCTTTGTAATACTGAACCTGAAAGTCTATTAATTAATATGTTAAGTGATACTTTATGAATGTGATTTTCTTAATATTGAATTTCTGTACATAAAATTTCATACAGTTGTGGTGGATCTTGTCAGATTTTATTAGTGGCTTCAAAAGGTATTGATTACATGATTTGATTCCCAGTTGCTGCTTCAAATTCCCAGTTGCTGCTTCAAAATAGGTATCTTCATCATGTGATCAAAACCAAAGCAAAGACAAATTTTTCATACAACTGAAAATCACAGGTTTTCACATTTCCCTACTGTAGGAACTGACATCTGTTAACACAATAATGTGCAAACCAGAAACTGCTCTTTCACTTGCTGTTTTGTATTGTGCGGAATACCTGAGTTGAGTCCATGTGACTTTTTACTGCTTAACTCTTAATTCCACTGAAACAAGCAGCTGTACTAACCACGACCATTACAGTTTCCACTTCCTGACTTGTGCAGATAGAACGTGAGCAAAGAAAGACTGTATGGGGTAAGGGGGCCAAAACCAGGTGCAGTCTTGACAGGACCAAATTCTTTTTCTTTTTACATTTTGCAACACTATCACAGTCCAGGACTCATGTTTAGCGACTTCATAGGCATAATGACTCAGTTGGTGCCACAGGCCCTATCTCACAGAGTGACTGTGCATACGCACATTTATTTTTTGAATTGCAGAAATTAGGAGACAGGGAATGGACAAGCAGACTAATGAACACAAATTAAATAAGCCTCCCATAGGTGTATATGACATCTTTGCATTAGGATAACTTGTGTAGGTAGTGCTTGATACAGTAGCTTTCTGTACGTGCCTATAGATTCCAGCTTTTCAAAAGTGATTTTGGAAGTTGCCGAATACGAAGGTAATATGGAGTATGAGCAGCATGCTTCTCCTTTTTGCACTTTTTGTAATGCTTGAGGCAGATTCTGTATACCTCTCACTGATGGAGGAAATCATATTCAGGTACTACTTTATCTTATTCCATGTTTAAAAAAATGTTTCCAGCTTTTTAAAGGGGTAGCCTCCTTTTCTATGCTCTCCTTTAGAATATATACTCTATACTTAACAGTTTTGCGATTTTTAGCAGCAATTTAAGATTTATGCTAAATCTCAAATGCTTAGGCAATTTTTTGAAGGCTTAGATCTATGATTTTTAAATATTTAGGAGTTAATCTTTTACTATTTTTTATGTTCAGTAGCAATTTTACATCCTTCTCTAGTTGTTGGGCAGAATTTGGAGTTCATATTCCTGATTGGCTGGAGTATAACTGCTTCTGTGAGCCAATCAGGTAATTGTGTAAGAAGAGACTTTGGTGACAATGAAGCAGACTGTTGATGTATTTTTCCTCAGTGAAATTCTCAAACCAAGAGTGTGGCTGCAGCTGGCTCCCTCTGGTGTGTATTTTGGATATTACAAGGAATTTGGGGTTGTGGAGTGCTGTCCTTATTCATCACTATTTTTTGCTCATCCTGAAAGTTGAACATTTTTAAAAGATTAAAATGGTGATTAATATAAAAGTACAGTAGGTTAAACTTCCTGATTTAGCGCTAATTTTCTGGTGCACATTCAATTCATCTTGTCTAGGTAATATGCATACTTTATATCTCTTTTTCTTCAACATAAGATTCTGCTTTTCTTTTAACCGTCTTCTATAAATATAAATATAGTATTTAGATAACTTTACTAAACTGTTCATTTCTCATGTGCTTCTTGAGGGGAAATTTAATGAGCTAAGGGGAAGGCAAAATAAAATAATATATAAAAATTGCATGTTGTTTCATAGTGTTGCTGTCAATGCACAAAGATACAATGCACGCTTCTATGTGAAGCTTAACACAGTTATATTCATTGAGCACACAGTTGAAATTTAATGTGTTACCAGAAAATGTTCTAGACAGAGTCTAGAAAAGGAGGTGTCATTGACGGGTTACACTTTGCATTGCAAAACTGACGTGTTGGACCATTCATTTTTATGGGTGCTGTCTAGAATGATGACTCTCCATAATGACTTCAGACAACGCTGAATGCTAGTTAGATTTGCTTAGCTTACATTGACTAATAATTAGCAGGATTACATTGAACCTGACATGTTTACATTATTTTTTTTCTTTCACACAATTCCATTCTTTGTGTCAATTAGTTTTAGCAATACTGTTCTAAAGTGTTATGCAGAGAACCACTTCCACACATCCATTTTGGGCTCTAGTTTTCTCTCTTTCTGTATCCTTTGTCTGTCTGTCTCTCTGTTCCCTGTTGCTGGGCAGAACTCAAAGAACTGGCAGCTGATTGGTTATGCTTTTCAGCAGCGCAGTAACTGTTCCCATGAGTTTACGATTATAGGCTAGTCCATAGCTGTTATGCTAATACCTTTCTTTGTTGCCTCGCAGCAGTGATCGCCCTTGGGGAAAATATGGGGGAGGGGAAGGAATCCTGTTTTATTTGTAGGATTAGGATCCTTCGGGGTATAATTAAAAATCTGTTATACTTTTGAGCAAATAAGCAGCAGTGATGACAGCATTCTTAATTTTTTAAAAATCAGCAGTGATCTGAAGAATTGCCTCTGGTGGAAGTGATCTAGTACACTAATATAAGATAGTTTAGTGTTTTAGTGTGGCTTAATATGAAACGTTCCCAGGAGAGTGTATTGTAATCATGGAATTATTTTCTTTTTGTGAAAGTTTATAAAAAGAAATTTGTTGAATTCTGACAAATATTATTTCTTAATTTGGAATGTCCTTTAAAAAATGTACGCACATGTTTGGATGCTGTTGAGCTCAATTTGGTGCATACAATTGCCATTTGTATTGAATTTCCAGTAATCTGTGGGATCAGAATAGGGTACCATAGGTCAGTGTAGATGAAATATAAAACCCTACCTAATACAGTACAGTACTGCAGCTTGTACATTGTCTAAAGTATTAGATATACAGAGATGGCCTTTGTGAACTTCGCTATGTTATCCTTTAAGAACCAGAAATATAGTGGAGCACCATTTGAGGAGCCTTAAAGTATGGACATTAATAACTGTTAAGTATTGCATATGTAGGCTTACTCAACCAAGTGAATGAAAAATTGTTTGAAAGTTAGTGAATAATTTTGCAGTTTATACCTCTATCAAGAAGACATAGAAGCCTGCGGATTGGCTTGCACAAATGAGATCAAATTATCTAAAGTGATCAGTTGTGATCTAATTCTTACTGCTTTGTTTCTCCTCTATAGCATCCAGAAAAATCTTTTAGATGGCTACAGTGTGCACCCTTGTGGATGTAGAATGAAATTATACATCACTGCATATGAAATACTTGGTCACACAAAACATCTATTTTCATTTATGTCTAAATATTTTAAACTGAGTATGCATGTGCATAAATGTCTGTGTTCTTAAAAAAACTACTGTGCAAAACTGAGTTCTTGAAAAGCATTTTGCATATGAAGGAATTACAATAAGATGTCTGACTTACTGTGTTATTAGTGATTAAAGCAGCATTTGTGCTTGTGTTTTATTAGTATGTTATTTTTTTATAAAGAAAGGCATATAATTTGTTTCAGTGTAGACATCTGATTACATTTGTTTTAAGCCATGCTATTTGTATGGAATAATTATATGCTTAATTTGAGTTTTTTGGAATTTATTCTATTAAAATTCTTTCAAAATTTTGTTTTGCTTATTTTAAAGTGATGGTACACAACTGTATAGGATATTCTTAAATTCTATCAATATAGTAGCAATGTCAAACTTTCCAGTGAAGTAAATTCTAGTGGCATAGTTTTTTAGATAACTGACTAGTTCCAAAAATACCTTTTTGCTTTTGGAAGTGTATTATGTTCGTGAAAGGGTTGTTCGAAAGCCTCATGATAGAGTATTGGTGTTGAATGAGAGATAAAAATAATTCAGCAGATTTTATTTACTTCATTTATGCTCTGCTGTTTCCTCAATGGAGATCCAAAGCAGTTTATATCATTTTCCTCTCTTCTACCTTATTCTCAAAACAATATTGTGAAGTAGGTTAAGCTAAGTGTGTGTGACTGGCCGAAGGTCATCCAGCAGTTTTTCATGGGGAAGTGAAAATTGTCCCGGATTCTAGTCTGAAATGCTAACCACTATAAACATTGTTTCAGAGAGTAGCCATGTTGGTCTGTAGCAGAAAAGTAAAGAGTTGATTCCAACTGCATCTTGTAGACCAACAGGAGTGGTGTAATCTTTTGAAAGTCAAAGCTTCCTTTGTCAGAGGGAATTTTGACTCTTGAAAGTTTATGCCCTGAAATTCTTGTTAATGTTTAAGGTTATGCTGGACTCAAATCTAATTAATCACTGTATTGTGCTGACTGTCTTTTGCTGTTTAGCAGAAGAAATTCCAGATTTCCTTCTGAAATTCTTTTGCTTGCCCAACTGCCTACACAACTTGTAGAAGCATGAAAACTTATATAGAATTTACATCTAACTCTATCCAAATACTTACTGAAGGAAAATAGCAATTAGCATGATTCTGTTGATACAAGAATTCTTTTCAAAGTTAACATATTCTCCCTCAGAGGTTGCGAAGATCTTGGTGGATGATTCCCACTGCTCACTCAGCGAGGCAGAAATACACTTTTTAAATCTTCATGTCTCTTTGGTGGGAGTCACCCTTCCTTTAGTTCTTTTCCTTCATCAACAGGGAAAGCAATTAGTTCAGTATCCTGTCCTACTTGCTATCTTCTTGACTGTTTACTGTTTTTTCAACTGAATTCCCAGTCTCAGCTGTGATTAGAGGACCAATTAATCCAGCAGCCATCGACCCCAGTAGAGCTGTCTTGACCTTGCTTGCAATATAACCAAAAAAGCATCACATTGAGAAGATGGCAAGTAGGCTCCAGCTCCTTCTAATTATCCAGATCCTAGTGGTGGCCCTTTGGAGAGTACTTCATGTGGTCATGTGGAGTCAATAAGCTCATCAAAAATGATACTTTTTCCTTTCTTATGCTAAAGATACTTCACAGGTGCCCTTAGTCGATGCACTTGTTTCTGCACGGCATTCCTCAGGTCTGTTAGGGGTAGTCTGGACAAGATGGCTGATTTTGCTTTTAAAAAGGCACATGAAACCATAGCAATTGCAATTAGAGCATCCAGTACTGCCTCTATTGTATCAAAAGTGGCCATAGTTTAGACTAGAAAATCTAACAGGTAATTCTGGAGAATAATTGTAGACTAACCCAAGTTTTTGGCAGATGCAGCCATCAATTCTGATATTCCTGTCAAGAACATGCAGCTAAAAGGTTATGTGTTTTTGTGCATGGCAAGGAGACCATCTTTCCAAGTCCATAGTCTCAGCATATCACTTCCAAGGGACAGGCTGTTTAAGGATGCACTGAATAAAATTTGAGCTGAGGCCAGGAATAAGGAAAAAGTTCTTCCTAGAAGTGTTAGATGTAGTGATCGAAGGTCCTTTGCATCCTATTCCTTTCATGCCCAACATTTCTCACCCATATTTAGATGAGAGCAGACGAGACATCTGGAATCAGATCTGACAGGACAGACCATGAAAACACAACCACCAAGGTACAACTCTCATGGGACCATGGTGGAAGGATGACAGTTACTCTTCAAGTATATTTCCGAGCAGTAGAATGACAAGAGTATATGAATAGAATTCCAAGACATACTACGAAGACATGCCAACATGTTCTAGTTTTCCTAGGAAATTGCAGATTTCTGTGTTTTTGCATAGGAAACTGTCAGTTGCAGTTCAGGGCCCTGCACTTCTGCCTGTCTTCAGTTCTGAGGATATTCTCAAAACTGTTAAACCATAAGTGACCTTGAGACAGAAAGGTATTCAACTACGTCACTTTCTTTTAGACTTGCTTATATGATCCAATTCTAGTCAACAGTCCAAATTAGATTTAAAGAAGACCATTAATTGCTTGCAAAATTACGGGTTTGTGGTAAGCCTCCATAAAAGTTCACTGAATCCTACACAGAAGCTCAAACATCTGGGAGTGCAAAGAGACACCCCTTTGAACTATCTGTTTCTCAAGAAAACAAAAAGAAAAAGGAATAATAGAATAATAGAATTAGATTAGGCCATACAGACCATGTAGTCCAGATCTACTTTTTACCTGAGATCTATATATCCAGGGTGTTGCAAATATGCAAGCGGACTGGCTCAGTCACAAGGTGATCCAATAGGGAGAATGGTCCCTGAAGATCATTTGGGGATCAGTTTGGACCTCCTCTGGTGAGCCTATTTGGGATTGCCAGTGAATGATCAAATACAGATTTTTCCTGATATGACACCCCCCCACACACACACAAGCAGACGCAAGAATTACACATGGAAGGCCTTTATACCTGTATGCTACCACGAACATAAATATTATGGAACAGATTGTCTGTAATAAGTAGCCCAAGCAAGAATCCTTTGAAGGCAGGTGGCAGCCTTAACTGCAGTCCTTTTCCCCTTCAGGAGCTATTCCAATACATCCACACATAAATAGGTATCTGAAGGGAATGGCCATGAAGGACCCACCACGGAGTCATAGATTTACAATGTAGGGGCTACACATGATGTTTTCTTCATTAACCATATTTCCTAGACACTTAAAAAGAGAGAATCTGGCATATACTGGGTTTCAGGAGAGCTCTAAAGGGCAGCTTATTCATTTAAATTGTTCCACCAAAATTGGTGGGCTAAAATGTCAAAATCTGCCATTAGTAGTTTCTTAAAAGTGAGCATCATAGAAGCATATAAGGTTAGACATCCCATCAGGAGATCCCAGCAAGATGTCTTCTACCTCAGAGAGAGAACAGACCACTGAGTACTTACTGTGAAGCGTCCTTCTCCTTTGAGGAAAGGAACTCCTAATTCATCATAAACTTCTCCTTTGGTTCTAGGACTCCATCCCTGATGCGTGGTTCTCACTGCTGTTGCTAGGAAGGCAGGACCAAAAAACCCCCACTTCCTCTTCCTGTCTCCCTGTTGGGACCGCCTTTCTCCAGTTTTTCTCCTGCCTCACAGGGAGTGCGGTCGTGTGAGCTTTGCTCTCCACATTTATTGTTAAAATAAATGTACCCTGTGTGGGGGATCAGAATTGAGAGATAGTAGAATACAAGCGCTTCTCAGTTTTGTCTGTTTCTTTAATTAGAAAATGCCATAAAATCTATTAAAGGATGTCATTCCAAAAATCTGATTTTATGCACCTATTAAAATGTTTATCAATCTTTAATTACTGTGGTTATAAACATGAAGTGTATTTTATAATACCAAGGAGTGAAATTGTTGGACAACTCTGTTGTAAAGCAATATTAACTTGAGCATTTTGAAGCAAAGAAATAGTAGGAGCAATTATTACTTAAACATAAAAATGAGTAATAGGAAGCCTGTTCCCTGTCAAAGCTCCCCTTTTACCTTTTGAGACAGAAAGGATAAACTATCATGGACAGAGTGGAAAAATCTGGCAGGCAACTTGTTCACAAATTTTGAACTTGCCTATTAATATGATTTCTATTTCTTTTTTGTCTCTCTTGTTAAAGAAATACATTTCTGCGGGATCTACTTAATAAACCAATTTTTAAATGTTTGCTTGAAAGAAGTGCAAGACCTGGCTTATGAATACTTACAGGGAGCACTCACTTATTTTAGTTTGTTATTCTCATCTGATCTCAGTGCAGATTATACAGAGTAAATCAATACACTATTTCATCTTTTCCTTCTATGACAACCTCTATAGCTTCTTCCCTTTTCCTCAGTTCTTTTCTTCCCACCCACTAGTTATCCGCAACCCTGACTTCACCTTTCTTTTCTCCAGCAGCAACTCTGGGAAAAATCTGACCCAGATGTAGGATGGTGGCTGTTACTGAATGGAATGGTTGTAAGTCTTCAATTGGTTGCTGTTGGGCTTGTCTCTGGCACTAAGGCAGTGGTCCCCAACCCCCGGTCTGGAGACCAGTACCAGTCTGCGGATCAGTCGGTACTGGGCTGCAGCTCCTCCTCATCCTCCTCCATGGCTGCTGCCTCGGGGGCTGCCCTGCCACTCTGCCACCGGCTCACCTTTGCTGTTCTCTGGCGGCCACCATGGCTGGAGTTCCCCCTTGGCGTGGCACTGTGCAGCTGCTGCTGGCAGCGCCCACCAGTGGGCTGCGGGGACGTCTCTCGGCAAAAGACTACCCCCCCCCCCGGAACCTCAATAAAATTGTCAAGCGTTGACTGGTCCCCAGTGATAAAAAGGTTGGGGACCACTGCATTAAGGGACACAAAATAATTTTTTTGGCCTCTAATATGCTGGTCTTTGCTGTATAGACACCATTGCTTGGAAGGCTCAGCCACATTATTGGGGTTGTCTTGTCATCTCCAAAATGGCAACAGACGACTCTTTGGGAATTCATTTCTTAAAGTGAGAAACATTACTCATGTTACTTGGCAGAGTTTGATTTTGTTTAAGATTAAGATTTTTCTGTTAATTTGGGACTTTCATCATATTTGCAAGGACCCCCTCCCCAGTCTGTCCTAGTTTAGTATTAGTTATATGATGTTCAGAATGAGTTGTCTGTGTAAATAGTGCATGATGAGCTTTTCATATTTATTTCAATTTTTAATAATATATTTGCACTTTTTCAGGATAAAGATGGAAAGTAATGAAGAGCCTCAAAAAAGAATATTTAAAGCCCGCAAGACAATGAGAGCAAGTGATCGACAACAGCTTGAAAGTGTATATAAGGTGAAAGAAGACCTTTTGAAGACTGCTGATGTCAAGTTGTTAAATGGAAAACATGAAAATGGGGATTCAGATCTTAATTCCCCCTTAATAAATTCAGACTGTGTGGAGAACAAAGAGATTAATGGTATAGAAGATTTATGCCTTGATTCTGAAGAAGGAAAAATGAACTGTGATGAAATCACTGATGCCAAAAGTCCACATACTGGAGAGGAACAGGTAACTGACCTGGCTCCCAAACTTGAAAATGTGTCTCCTGAGAAGATTGCTTCTGAGCAAGATCATGAGGATGCTAATAGTAGTTCTGCCCTTGAACCTGAAAGTTCAGTGCTTGACTCTAATAAAGATGATGACTTCCAGGAAGGGGCAACTGTAAAAGATAATTTAGACCATGAAGATATTGGTATGAAAGACGAGTCGGTTGAGAAAGGCATAACAAACTGGGCTGAAGTTGAAGGTAGCATGAGCTGTAATAATAATTCCTCACAAGAGCTAGTAGAAACCAGTGATAAAGCTTGTACTCCTGATCTGCCTGTGGAGCAAGAAAAAAGTGATGAGGATGTTGTTCTGAAAGATAGGATTGGTGAGCAAGCAATATCTAGCAGTATGGATGCAGACCAGGATCCAAAGGATGGGAATGTCCAATCTGCAGATCTTCTGGAGACTACTATGCAAAAAACTTTGGAAGAAGAACCAGTAGAAAGCATCTTGGAAAGTTCAGCCACCATCGAAACAGAGGAGATTATTCCAATTTTAGAAAAGCTGGCACCAGCAGAAGATGAATTGAGCTGTTTCTCTAAATCTGTCTTGCTTCCAGTGGAGAATCCTAACCTTGATGTAGAAGATAAAGTGGAAAGCTCACTAAATTCTCCATCCAAACATGATAGTAGTGAAAATTTGCCCAAAGAAGCATTCTTGGTGCTTTCTGATGAAGAGGAACTTTGTTGTGAGAAAGAACCTGGAGGGGTAATGTCAAACCAAGCAAGTCCTTCAGGTAAGTGAAAGTGATTTTTAATGTTAACCCCCCCACCTGGACACCCAAATTTTGCTAAAAGCATGTAGCGCATGCTTTTAGTAAAATAAATAGACATGTAGTGAACTGTGTAATAGTATTCAGATATGTTCTTGGGAATGCTGCTGTGTTTGGTATTTCATTAGTTTAGAAATACTCTGATCAGTATTATTCTGATGTATTAATTTATTAGAAAGATTTTTTTCAGTATTCATTTCACACTAATTACAAACACAAGTTTATGATGAAAGAAATATAAAGTTAGTATAAATGTGAATGTTGTCCAAATTTCCATGCTGGGGATATCAGTCAATATTGTGGTGTTCAATATGAGCACAGCATCAGGGGCATGCTCAGAAGACCAGAAGGTGATCTGGTAGATCAAGAAGCTTTACAGGGTAAATTGCCACACCACACAGAAGGAATTTTCTTCAGTAAGTACACAGAGACTATAGTTTCTTGATATGGACTTGTGCTATTAGTAACTCCTTTGATTTATTATCTTTTAAAGTGAGATACTATACTTACTGCACTAGAACAGGAAAAGAAACTTGCTGTTAGGAACAAGGCCATTCTTAACTTTGGATAATTCGCAGTCCCTTTAAATGTTTTCTCCAAGCTGAGAGTTCACTCTGAAGATATTTAAAGAGAGAACCGTTTAAATGCACTTTAACTAGAGCTGTCCATTGGTCCTGAAAAATTCTTAATAGTTTCAGGCTTGATTGTTTTCAATAGCCAAATAAATACCAACTACCTATATCCAACTAAAGAAGTATCTGGAAAATACCCTTAAGTTATTTCTTGTGTAGTTTTCCTGGCTGAGATAGACGGGATGCATCCTCCTAATCATTGCCCCTATCTTAAATTATTCTTTGAGAATACAAATGTTTTCTTTTTCCACTCCCTGTCAAAAAAGACAACTGCAACCAAGGCTGAAAACCTCTTTTGCCAAGAAATATGAACTTAGGTGAAACTACCCTGCCTCACCAAATTAAGAAAAATAACATCCCTACCTTGCCCAAATTCAGTTTGTTTGCCATTATTCAATGTTGCAGAACTTAGAAAACACAGATTGCTTACATATAACTTATTTTTTGGGTGTTATTCCGTGTAATCCTAGTGTTGAGCTTTGTGTCGGCACAGAGCTTGATTTCAAAACCCAGACATGGTCTGTGAGCTGAAGACTACTGACCTACCTGGAGATGTATGCAGAAGCATTCATGAGAAGAGAGAGTGTAGGATGATTCAACTGAAGGAAGCCTCCTGATGTGTCCTGGTGCCCAGGACATTATGTTTGATAAACAGCTGAGCTTAGGCTGCATCATGATACAGTTCAGGCAATGGTATCTCTCCAGTGGTGGTAACCATTGCTCTTCTGAGATATGCTTTAACATGGGAAGGCAGTTTTACATGCCCACTGGTAGCAGATTTCTATAGTTTGGCATTTCCACAGCATTGGGCTGATATTCTGTCTAAGTAACAGCACAATTATTACATTTCTGAAATTGATAGATGGATGGGTGCTTTCCTCATGACAAGGTTGTAAAGTTAATAGTCAGGTTCTGTCATCAGTGATGTAACTTTAAGTTTACAAGTTGCCATTGGTTCAAAGGGCAGAGCCATGAGGTTAGGTGAGAACAGTCTAGGTGTTCCATGCAGGTACTTGAGATAGCATTAGAGTATAAAACTTAACATTGTCTCAAATAAACTCTTTAACCATTGGTTGAGAAAAGATGGAGTGGCATTTGACTGAGGATTGGGAAGCTGATATGGAAGCTGGATGAACCTTGAGAAATGAGGATGACAAACAATTGGTGAAGTCGGTACTCTAATATGGAAAACTGTGCACATGTGGATGAATCTAGCCCTGCTGTGAGGCAAAGATTGTGAGAAGGAGCCTCAAGAAGATCTCCCCAGTATTGCAAGAAGCTTTGGAAAACAACTTGTCAAAGTAGCTCTGAGAGAAACTCTGGAGAAGTTCCTGATGCGTATGCTTCAGTGAATGAAAAGCAAGCAGGAAAGGCACAGCTTCACCCCATAGACACTGTAGTATCCAGACTCATAGGATTTTCATTGCTGTTTTGTAGCTCAAAGCTTCCAAAATAGTTCTGCACAAATTCAAAGCTCATCGGAGACTATGAAGAAATAACTTCTTTGTAGTGGAGACAGTTGTTTCACAATTGGCAGGCATTAGAAAAATAGATCTGAGAATACTGATGACTCCACATCCTATGACTCCAGCCAATCTTAATCAATGACTTTATGCAAATATCAAATATTAGTGGTGACATGATTGAGTTCTGAGGAACACCACAAAACAGCCGTGAAATATTTCACAGGAGCTGAAGTGCATAGCTCTGAAACATTCTAGATGACCTAGAAATATGATGGTCATGTGTATAAAATAGTGTTATTTAGGAGACTTAAGAGAATTGCTATCTTTCTATATCTCTTTTAAGGCTGCTAGTCTATTGCTGCAGATAAAATTGACATAATTTCATTGCCCAATCTGATAGAAAGAGTTCTAGAAAATCAGCTCCCAGAAGTATCTCAGGCAGAACAGTCATTTTGTCAAAAATGTAAAATATAGACTATGCAAATGTGTAGTCTTTTCCCAAGGAAACCTGTTTTAGCAATATTAAATGTGATCTATCTTTAACCCGCTCCTAGCAGAGCGGATTAAATAATCGGTTAAGGGCTCCGAGGGTGGGCCCTGTCCGAGGGTGGGCCCATAGGCCCCTTCCTCCGGACTGACACTTGGAGGGTCCAATCGGCAGGCGCTAAGCGCCTTCACTCGCAAACCGCCCCCCTTCCAGCTTCCCTACCTGCCGCCGCTCACCGCCATTTCGTTGATCCGATGCGGCCCGGACGGCCGCTGCCTCCTGCCGCGCCCTGCTGCCGCAAGCTGCTGCGGCCCGCCCACAACCTCCACGCCGCCTGTCCCTACGCTGCACCAACGCCACCGCGCTGCCACCCCACCTGCTGCTGCCGCAGCTCTGGCACCGGACCCTGCCTCACGGCCATGCGCCCCGCCCGCCCTCCCACCCTCCACCGCCAACCCAGCCCCCCACACCCAGGCTCCAGCAACATGAGGTAGGCCGTGCCGCCGGACCGCGCCGCCCAGCCAGAGCCGCCCCAGCCCCAGTGCGCCTCGCCACCCCAGCCAGCGCCCGCTGCATTAAGCCTGCAGCAGGCTTATTTCCTAGTTTCATAATAATTGCCTAATAGCTCTTCATAAAGTTCAAGGTAGCTTTCAAACAATAAATTCTCAATGTACGAAATATTGCCAAAACATTATTATAAAAATTTAACATGAGAAAGGGATAAAAATCCAGTTCACAGTAAACATCAAATTATCCTGTTGAAGAGCACTGCTCCATAGGCTTTCCTAAAAGCTACCAGGAAAAATGTACAATGCACCTACAGTAAGATTGGTTCGTTGGATTGGGCAACTGTTGGAAAAGCCTGGAAGAATACTTCAAGTTTATGCCTCATAGAAGGAGAATATTCATTCAAGACCTTGTGCGCCAGTTGCACAATTTTTTTATTTTCCCTGTTCTAAAACTTAATACCATGTGCCTCTCCCAAAGAGCAGAGTTCATAGTTCCTAAATTGTTGGTACTAGTTACACATGGATAGATGGCAATCGCATACATAGAAAAGATCATACAAGCGGCTAGTCACCTACACTTTGTTAGGAATCTTGTCTTTATATTCTGTTAACAGAAACTAAACCCAACACCAGTAAAATCCAATTTGGATGATATAAATAATCAATTTCATCCATAAAGTTTATAGCAGGCACAGCAAGTCAGTAATGTTTTCTGCATAGGAAAAGATAGGCTGAGTAAATTCTCTGCTGAGAAGAGCACAGTTGAATGATATTGGACACAATGATGGCAGAAAACAATGTCTTATTTGTCATCACCAGTACTCTAGCTGTGTTCTTTGATGGATTTAGGTAGATTTGTCTTAAGTTTTGAGTCAACTCTTGAGTCTTCACAGTATCATTCCTGCTGCTTTCTTATCTGTGGATTCCTGGTAGATAAGAGGGTGCCTGTGAGTAATCATATAAGTGAACATTGTGAGACAAGTTCAGCAGAGTATATCTAAAGGTTTGATCAGCTTGACTGTGGAAGTGGCAGACTATGAGGTCCAAGCTATTAGATAATGAGCCATCTACAAAAAATGGATTACACTGCAAACTCCAGTAAACTTAATTCCAGTCTTTTGTAGGAAACATTCAGAGCATTTTCTATTATAGCTATCTGTAATCAGGATGTTGAGAGTTCTGTGATGGCTGTGTCAGCCATGAAATTCTAGGCTAAATCTTTCAAATGCTGGATCCAGACTAGTGAGAGGGACCTTAACACCATGAAACCTATCTGGTTGTTGACCTTAAGATTTCACTTCATATAGGGAAGTACGGTCTATAGTACCTAACAGAAGTAACTTGCAAGCCAAGCCAGTTGTGTTATACAAAGGGTATCTGACCAAAAAGATAGAATCCTTACTGACAGTGGTAGCGTACTTCCTAAAAAATTATGAATGCTTCGGTGGTATTAGCAAATACCCAGAAAAGCACAGCTATCCCATTCAGTGTTCTTCTGACTAAGGAAAGGACTAGAACAATGGTTTTCAACCTTCCTAATGCCACAACCCTTTAATACAGTTTCTCATGCTGTCGTGACCCCCAACCATAAAAGTATGCAAATGTTCTTTCACAGAAATGAAACTGAAACTGACCAACGGCATGAAGAGCCATTGCTCATGATTGTATATAAATTGTCCCCGTCCCCCCCCCAGGATTTCTCAGTTCAATTCTGCCTCTTGTCCCACCATGCCGATTTTGCTCTTTTCTGCCTGCAGGAGGAGCGGCAACAGTGGCGGCACCTCCCCCCCCCCCCCCGTGAAAGGATGGTTCGACCCCCAAAGGGTTCCCGACCCCCAGGTGGAGAACCACTGGACTAGGAGGAGTCATTCTTTTAAGCACTTACCTTGATTTGCCAGTACAAATTTCAGCCAATTAACAAGAAGCATTCTCGAGCTCACAAAGGAAGGATCCTGTAATATCTATCCGTTGCTTGCGGATATTTTATCTAGTTTAACGCAAAAGCTCAGGCAAGGGAGTTTCTACAGAAGAGTATTGGAATTCAACCTTCAAACATCTCCTAAGATTCTTACAGCCTGAGGAAAGATCTACACTGTTGAACCAGCCAACAGATTTTCACACTGTATCATGCAATCCTTAGACAGCATTGAATGATGTATCTTCTGTTATCATAAAATCCTTCTAACACATGAAATATCAACATCAGAGTCCTCAACCTTAATGTGGTGCAGAGGTGGTTGACTGGCAATCTTTTTTCTGGATGGTATCCAAAACGTTTAGTACAGTGGTTCACAAACTTTTTCAGGCTGCTTCCCCCTGGGCTTCCAGGACACATCCCTAGTGCCCCTCCCCAATGAAAACACACCTCTTTTTCTGGTGTTATGTCTACCACAAATTAAAAAAAACTATATTGTTTACACTTCTTTTTTGATTGTTGGACAGTGGCCATATTTTAGACTGGAAAAAAATATAAGTTATTTGTAAAAGCCACTTGTATTCCCAGTTGCAATGTATGGCTGTGAAAGTTGGACCATAAGGAAGGCTGAGCGTCAAAGAATTGAGGCTTTTGAACTCTGGTGCTGGAGAAGACTCTTACGAGTCCCTTGGACTGCAAGGCGAACAAACCGGTCAGTCCTAGAGGAGATCAGCCCTGACTGCTCCTTAGAAGGCCAGATCCTGAAGATGAAACTCAAATACTTTGGCCACCTCATGAGAAGGAAGGACTCCCTGGAGAAGAGCCTAATGCTGGGAGCGATTGAGGGCAAAAGAAGAAGAGGACAACAGAGAATGAGGTGGCTGGATGGAGTCACTGAAGCAGTAGGTGCAAATTTAAATGAACTCCGGGGAATGGTAGAGGACAGGAAGGCCTGGAGGATCATTGTCCATGGGGTCGCGATGGGTCGGACACAACTTCGCACCTAACAACAACAACAAAAAGCCACTTTGGGTCCTCATTGGGGAGAAAGACAGACCAGTACAGAGGGAGAAGCAAACAATGGAAAATCCCATGGCTAGGAGCAAGCAGGAGAAGGCTTTTCCAGCCTCCCAAAATAAGACTTTTGGGGAAGAGTTGCCAATCCTGGGTTAAAAAAATCCTGGAGGTCTGGGGTGGAGCCTGCGAAGGACAGGGTCTGAGGAAGGGAAGGAGCTCAGCAGGAATATGATCCCATCCAGCCCACCTTCTGAAACTGTCATTTTCTGCAGGAAGTTAAGCACAGTTGGCCCTGGTCCACAATGAGATGGGTGACCACCAAGAAAGTCCAGTGTCACGACTGCCTAGAGGCAGGCCATGACTAGCCATCCTGGAATGTCTCTCACTAGGAAAACACAGTGGCAGCAGAAAGAGAGACAGCTGCCCCCTTATTACCCCAAAATTCTTCACCCTCCCTCTGGATCCTTTTACTGTTCCCAGGGGGGCATACCGCCCACTTTGGGAACCATTCATTTAGTACATGCAGGTTTATGTGTAAACATCCCATTTGTGTTCTATAGTAACTATATATATGGGTAATAAATAATATTTATCCTTCAGCCATGCTGCCAGGGCAGTGCTGTCATCCCTCTCTTGTGCATAGCCTGAATATTTTTGGATTATAATTAGTACACAGAATTTTAAAAAGTATCCCATATTTTGTGTCCCACTGAGATAATCAGCATTACCAAATGAGAAGCTCCAAATAGTTCCTAGCATGCTATGCATTAGGTTTTTACTGGGTATAGATACTGTTGGTAGGAAGCCCATCCTTTTCAATCCACCACCTAAGTAGTTAATGTATATTTCATCTTCCACTTTGGGGAATGGGGAGTAATTACAAATATGTCTCGGCCAGGGTACCTTCCTCACAAATTTTACTAATGGTAGTTAGTTTTCTGTGTTGCTCTATTTTATTAATCATTTTTTCCTTTGGAGCATTCTCTCTTGGTACTTTAATTTCATTTTCCTTTATCTATGTATGAGGTAGAAGGCATGTTTTTGTTTAAAGTCCTTCTTTCCTTTTTTCTAGTTTTCTCCTCCACCCTCCACCCCAGTTAGAGGGAGGAGATAATATACAGTATATACTTGCATATAAGCCGACACACATATAAGCTGAAGCACCTAATTTCACCACAAAATCTGGGCAAATTTATTGACTTGCATGTAAGCCGAGGGTTGGAAATACAGCAGCTACTGGTAAATTTACATTAATTGAGGCATCAGTAGCTTAAATGTTTTTGAATATTTATTTCAAAGAAAAACAGTAAACTAGATCTGTAAGTGCAAAAGAGGGCCAGCAAACCAGAGCAGAACAACAGTACCCGAAGTTGGCAACCTACTACAACAAATACAACAGCTACTAAACTTTAAAAAAATCTGTTTAAAAAATCAAATTCTCATAAAGCATAAAAACAGGAAAGGGGGATGCTAGGTATAAAGGTACAGGCACACCTTACAGAGCTATATTGCTGTCAGGGTATGTTTGTTATTGTTTGTTTGTTTGTTTTTTAAAAACCCTAAGACTTAAAAAAAACTTCACAAAACCTCAGACTAGCTTATGCAAGGAAAAGACTTTCTGCTTTCCATGGGAAAGGGCGGGAGATTTTGGGACATATCAAGAGAGCCAAGCCCAAAGGCAGAGAGTGAAGGCTGAGTTACCTGGACAGGGCAATGCTGTATACAGCCAGTTTGGTGTAGTGGTTAGGAGTGCGGCCTTCTCATCTAGCGAGCCAGATTTGATTCCACGCCCCCCCCCCCCCCCCATACAGCCAGCTCGGTGACCTTGGGCTCGCTGCAGCACTGATAAAGCTGTTCTGACCGAGCAATAATATCAAGGGCCTTTCAGCCTCATCCACCTCACAGGGTGTCTGTTGTGGGGAGAGGAAAGGGGAGGTGATTGTAAGCTACTTTGAGACTTCTTCTGGTAGAGAAAATGTCATATAAGAACCAACTCCTCCTCCTCCTAATACAAGGAAGCAAATAGACTCAGCAATTAGGATTAAAACCCTAATCATTATGGTTCCCTTTTATCTGTGTAACCTTTTATTACTTTTATTACTCCTTGTGATTTTATCAGTTTGATGTCTTAATTTCAACTGACTTCTGTACTGTACAGCCAATTTGCTGGAAATGGCCAATGGCCAACTAATAAACTAAATCTAAAAAAAAAAAAATAGACTCAGCAAAAACAATAAGAGTTGCAAAATAAAAGGATACCAGTTTGTGCAAGCACACAAGGAAAACAATGATCACTCCTATGCTGCCTTGTAGAGATTGCTATAGGATGCTTAGGGCTGATCCTGCGTTGAGCAGGGGGTTGGACTAGATGGCCTGTATGGCCCCTTCCAACTCTATGTTTCTATATATAAATATATTGCACTCTGATGATGAGTTTGTAAAATAAATACTTGAAGATTTGCTGACATGAGATAAAATGTTCTCATTACTGAAACACTGGAAAGAGAGAGTAGGGTTTTCCATAGTCATGGTCCAGTCAGAGAAGGTGTGTGACAAGTGGGAATAACCAGTAAATACACGGAAAACATTTCAAACATGAACAAATGTGACTTGAAGGCCGACTTTCAGTAGGTTGAAAAATATCTGAATAAAAGTGGCTCCAAAAGAGTTCCCCTAAACTAGGGAAACTGTGAAATGATGACAACGAATGGCTCTGGACAATCTATTTTGTCCACTGGTGAAAGACAGTGATTTTCGGTGGTTCCCTCCTGCTAATGCTTAATACCATGTTCTCCCCTGCGGTGTCCTTGGGAATTCTGTGAATGCCAGGGAAAGTTCTTTGAGCTACAGGAGAAAGTTTTGTGGATAAAGTTTCCGTTGTGATACTTTGTACCCTTATGTTTTATAGGTCCCCTTAAGGACTTGTATTGTCTGAGGACTTCAGGGTCTTTATAGTGGAATATAGTGACATAATCAATTGTGAAACTCTGTAGCAACGTGTCTGTCTGAATAATGTAATGTAGAGAGAACATTACTTTTGAAATTAAAATGAAAATTCTTAAGTTTTTCTTTTTGTACATAATATGATTTCATATACTCAACCTGTGATCTTTCTCACAGAAAGCAGAGAGGGGGGAAAAGAAAAAGAACTGGACAAAGCAGAAGAAAAAGAGCAAGAGAAGGAGGAAGAGAGACCTCCAGAAAGAAGTATGTATGGCAGAAAAGACAGAATGTTTCTTCCGGTGATACCTAAGTATTTCTATTGTTGTTGTCTATTGTCTATTATTTCAAATTTTGTACTGTAATACAATATTTTACTAGAATATTGTTTAAGAAGATACAAAGATACCTTGCTAATTCCCACAATCTCTTTTGTAGGGATTAGGTTATTTTGGAAATTTTACCACAGCCATAAAATGACTGTGGTCTGTTTCATCATCTTTATTTTACTTATCTGTAGTAAACAAAACAGGTATGCCATGTTAGTTCTTATATGCTATATAAAAATCACAGTGTTTTTCAATAGCCAAAGGTTAATCATTTTTGGTAAAATGTTTGCCTTCCAAAGAAGCTCAGAGAAATGCTCATAGTTGCCATATACCCACTTTATCCTCTTAACAGAGGTAGGTCAGTCCAAGAGCTAGTAATTGATGCAAAATCACCCAAACAAATTTCATGGCTGATTATCCTAGTCCTGTATTTGAATGAAAGAATTTAATAGCTGTTCTGTTTGACTGGTATTGCATTTAACATTGAACTAATTACTTTTATTAAACAGTACCTTTTTAGAAATGGAAAACTTTTCACAAGATATAGTAGCAGAAAGGTTACTTCCCTACAACACTGTCATACTGTGTGTGCATGAGACTGGAGAAATTAATAGTTTTTTAAATCTATTCCCTATACATTACTACATAGAATGTAAGCTATTATTGCTATTTGTTCCTCCCCCTTCTGCATTCTAGGCAATAATATTAATGTTATATTTGGAGATAAAGCATACCTAATAAGGTAGAAAATATGATGGATAAATTAGGAGGCCATCCTGGCAATGAATGGGTACTTTCCCCCATCATTCATTGAGGCAGGAAACTGCCTATTTTTTCCATTTCCACTGAGTGGGGAGTATCTGTCTCTTCTGCATTTTTTTCCTGCCTTTTTCCAGGGGGTCACAAGTTCAGGTTTCTCTAAGCTTGTAGCATCTTGGAACATGTGGCAACCTCCTTTCCCTTTTGGTGCACAACTCTCTTCTTGTTGCCTGTCTATCCTCCCTTCTTCTTATTTTGTGGTTTTCAGCTTCTGCAGCAGCTGCAGCTATATCTCAGCTGCCTCTGCCCAGAGCTCTGATGCAACAAGCTCTTCTTGGTTGGGAGGAGATTAACGCCAACTTCCTTTAGGTACATAGCCCTGCCCAGCTGCACTGCCAGTTGTTTGATTTGGGTTGTGCTCCTAGGGAGGGAAGTTTGGGTCATCAGTATCAGCATTCATTGGTGAAGAAGAGACACAATTTGGAGTGGGCTTTCCTTGCCTTCTAAAGAACAGCATAGCATAGGCAAATCTCTTCAGCCAACTACTTGCTGATCGTCACTGTAGGATGGTAGGTGAATTGTGAATTGTAGGCTGGATTCTGGAGATTTTTTGAGGGGGGATCACTTGGGGATGAAATTCGGGTCAGTGTGGGTAGGCATGAACTCACAACTAATAATAATACTAATAAATAAACTAGTAATAAATAAAACTAGCTCTGCGCCTGCATATATGTGCCGAGTTACACACCGTGCGCGTGCCTCCCCTCCCCCTTGCGGCACGGCGCTGACTGTATCAGCCTGGAACGGCTGATTTGGATGCCGCCGCAGACAACCCTAGTTGTGAGTTCCTGCATTGTGCAGGGGGTTGGACTACATGACCCTGGAGTTCCTTTCCAACTCTATGATTCTACTTTGACATTCCTCAGCCACTAGGAGAAGTGGTGGCAGGGCAGTGGCAGTCCCAGCTGGCCACCAGAGTATGTGGTAGATCCAGAATACTCCCAGGTGCCTTTTAATTTGTAGGTATGGCTGGAGCAGGTTCATAAATAGACAAAATGACATTTAATTTATCTGTGCTCAATTCAGAGGACTGGTACTGAGGTATTGACCTTGGTGCCTGCATACCTGAAGGAGTTCCTTCTCCCATATAAACCTAACGTCTACAATCATTTTCGGAGGTTCTGTTTTTGTTGTTCCTATATCTGGTAGGCAGAAACCCAGGAAGGGGCAGTTCAATTTCTCACTTCTATGGATGTGCAGGCCAGTTGCAGACAGACGTTTCTAGCTTTGATGAACCTGAGGGGGTGCCCCCATCACAGAGTAATTGCCATATTCTCTTATTTGGCCAGTTGTGCTTACTATTGTTTGAAGTGTTTTCTATCTCCAGAGGTGATTCTCATCTTCCATTCAGTGCTCTCTATCCTCACCTGTGCAACACTTTTAAAAAAGAGAGAGGAAGGAGTAGAAAAAAGTATACATTAATCCACTATGTGTGAAGCAGCAGCTGTTATTGCTAGGTCCTGCACTCCTCTCTGTCCTTAGTCCCCTGCAGTATTCACTTTACTCAGGCCATGACTGACAATGTCAGTTTCAAAAGTGAGCCGAATGTGACACAAAGTGTCACATACAGAAGAGCATGATCTGTGCATAATTTTCTATGGAGAGTATCATAAAGTGGCTGCCAGTAAAATATGCCTGAAATTCACTCCTAAGGCAGGAAGCAACAGGGCATTGAGATGAAAAGCTTCCTTTGAGAAAAGGTACTCTCATATGCTGAAAGGTCAAGCAGTTTGGAGCACCATTTGCGACTGGCATTGGGTTTTCTTTGTTCTATCAGTTCCAGGGTCAGAGGCCCTTAGACAGCCCTCATGATTGCCAATTTGCTGACTCATTGTATGGTTCTCAGCAACTCCTTGGAACTGCTGGAAAAAAATTGAGAACCAAGACCAAGGAAGGTCAGAGTCTGTCTCCAAAAAACATGGAATGTTGACCACTTTCCATCCCTTAACAACAGGAGGTAATACTGATCCCTCTATAAGCACCTTTGTATTCCCAATCCCTGGATGGGTCCCTTTCTGAGCCAGAGATGGAGTTCTGGCAACTTCTGAAGAGCCCAAGTCAGTGCAACACTCAGATCTGATGGTTCTGATTTCATGGCTCCAGCCATTTCTATCTATGCCTTGGCAGCCGAACTAGATGTCTCCACCTTATATCCATGAGTGGAGGGGAATTTTATGGGCCCAGAATAGTACCTGGTGTCATGTACTATCAAGGCTCGACATTCTTCTTCAGGTCCAACACAGCCTGGCCTCACATCTTAAGGCTTTCTTCAAGTAACTGTTTAATCAGAGAGTGAAGGGGAGGATGCTATTGGTCCCACTCATAGTTTCAAGAAACACGCAGACACCACCCCCAATGAGAGGATGGGAGTCCTAGTGCCAATCTCACCCAATGAAGATATCATATCATATGCTAAGCAAACAGATGGCTCCATCACTTGAAACAGATGTGACCACCATGGACAACAGGCCAAAGGACAAATTCTGGAGTCACATATTCTGACTCATCAAATATAGTGGCATTACCTCACTCAGAAGGACTCTTTGAGTTTACTAATTCAATGTCATAGAAACCCTCTTCTGTGTCTCGATATCAAGAAAGATTAAAAACCTGTATAAAGGTTCAGTGAAATTTCTTATTTAATCACTTCCCAACTTTTAAATGATCACTGCAGAGATGCAATCCACACAGTGTCAATGATATCACTCTACTCCCACAGACAAGAACAGCAGACAAGGTAGGAAATTATATTCTTCTGCAGCCCTCAACCTATGGATTATCAATTATCAGGCAACAACGAAAGAGTATCAGCTGTTTCTTTGGGAGAAACTGTCCCCATACCTGGAAATTTTACAAAATATATTACAGGGAACAAAAGGATTCTTGCAAACGATCCAGAGAGAGGCCATACATCTGTTGAAGCAAGAGAGTAATGCTTACTGCCCTACTGCTCACTCTTCTTTTAGGTCAGTGGCGTCTGCCATAGTGCTTTGCCATCATTCATGGCTGAGAACAACTCCCCTTCAAAGCCATACCAGTCATCATTCACAAGAACAGGATCAACTAGGCTTAAAGCAGGGGCTCAACCACACTCATCCAAGAAAATGCACCAGTCCCCTCAGAAGCAGTCATCTTGACTACAGACTTTGCTTGAACTGTGTCCTCTGAATTTTAGGGACAAGTTCTCGTGCTACAAGAATGCGAATTCATGAAGCATGTCCATTGTGTAAAAGGGTATTCTTTGGAATTTAAGAGCATACCACCACGTAAGCCTTCCTCGCATTTTGTTGAATTCCCTTTTTTTGAAGGGAAGTAAATGGAGTTACATGTAAAGGAGCAGTTGAAACTACCCCTGCAGGTGTCCACACAATGGGATTTCTTGTAGATTTTTAAAAAGATGGTGACACTAGGCCCTTCCTTGATCTTTGCAGGTTAAATAAGTAAATATTGTTAACCAAGTTTCATATGTTCACATTGGTAATTATTGATTTTCTCAGAATAAACATGTGGTTTGTGGTCTTAGACTTATGTCCATTTACAGGGCATCAAAATTACAATTAATTTTATTTACGGTCATTGACCAGCATCAAAGTATAAACAAAAACCGCATACATTATTACAGCATTTTAACAGCCAAGTCACTCGGCATCAACAGTAACCAAGGATTTCCTCACTCTGCAGGCAATGTAGCAGAACTTCACCACTGTGCAAGAAATAGAATTATCTGCAAGTATGATGTTAATTAGATAACCATCCATAAATCCAGAGAGCCTAGATAGCAAGCGCAAAATTAAATGGCTTCTAGCATCCCTATAAAAGTCACAATACAATAGAATGTGGGCAGTCGACTCAATTGCACCTGAATTGCAAGGGCATAGTCAGTCCTCTATAGGTACACGCTGCAGTCTTCCACTAAGCAGTGCTGATGGGAATATATTGAACCGAGCTCTTGAAAAAGCCCATCGAAATTTAGAAAGGGTAATATGTGTTAGATATGGTGCAGTAGAAAATCCCCCCCCCCAGGACTTTAATAACCTATATGGGCTTGGGAGGAGGGCCATCTCATTTTGCAGCTCAATATCCATAAGTTGTTGATAAACCAGTTGGTTTGCTTGCTTAAGTCCCATTTCTAATAGATGATCAGGTGCTAAACCAATTTTAAGAAGTTTGTTAATTGTCTTTGTACACAAGTATTTTCACTACAGTTCAGGGCAGTGATAACAACCTACCTGAGATTAAGCCATTTTTCCATACTTGAGGGAATGGCTTATCACAGCATTGTCCAGGGATAAGCTAATGCCTCAAATGGATTTGATGCTCTGCACATTGCCAGCATCTTGACTTGGTTGTGTACTGGGAGATATCTAGAGGCAGCACAGGTTGCTCAACTTATTGGTGTGGTTCTGAATTCCATAGAGGCAAAGGTCCTTCTACCAATACGTAGAGGAGCCACTCTTAAACTCCTGTTGAACAGCACTTTGCAGAAGCGTTCCGCCTTGTTTATTGAAAAATTGTTAGGCCTTATGGTGTCTACAACTGCTATTACTCAGCAAGCCAGACTAAAAATGCATCCACTTTGAAACTGTTTCATATGATCCTGTTACTCATTCACAGCAACGTTGTTTTTCAGTTCCCACATATGTCCTGAGGTGCAAGGAAGACACACTCCTTTTTTACAGGGATGCCATTTGGTTTCTGCATAGCTCAGGTTACAGCAATCACTGATATTTCCTTTCAAGGATGGAGATGCATGTTAAGGGATTTTTTGCCCAGGGAAAATAATCTACATTACAGAGGAGGTTGCACATTAATATTCTTGAACTGTGTGCTATCTGTTAGTTACTGTCCTCTTTCCCCGATATTTAACAGCACAAAAGGGTGTTGATAGAGACAGACAATACAACCACCATGTTTTAGAGGAACAAACATGGGGATACTATTCCCTGGCTTTATGGTCAGAGGCAATCACCTGGAATGTAGCAGTTTCTCATCATACGTCTCTAAAGGCCATTCATTTAATGGGGTATCTCAGTTTGAATTCAGGTATGCTCAATAGGCTTCCCTTTTCTCATCACAAATGGTCCACGAAGGACCAATCTCTATGACTAATCTTTGACCTTTGAGGTACCCTATGGAGTGACCTGCTAATGACACAGGTAGTGGTGAAGGCCCCAGAATTCTGTTCCATGGTGGACAGTAATCCCTGTTCTATAAGGAATGTATTTCAGAATTCTTGAGCAGATATTCTGTTATGCATTCCTGCAGTTCCCTCAGATCGGGAGGGTGCTTAGCAAGATCTGAGCAGACAAATTGTATACTGGTAGCACTCTTTTAGACTTGCCAAATCTGGCTTCTGAAGTTGTGCGAGCCGGCAAGAAGGGAATATATGAATATGAATCCATCCACTAGTCCAGTTTTCTGTAAAGGGAGTAAGGCAGTAAGGGGGATATGGACCCAGTTTAAGAAATTATTGATAATTCTAAGAGATAAAAGCAAATTCCTTGCAAGCCATGTCTAGGAATTTAATTCCATTCTCCTGCCCAGTATGGCAGGAATAGCTCCTCAGTTATGGCCCATCTGGTAGTGGTATCTGTCTACCATGACTGAGTGAAGGATTCTTCTGTTTTTTTCCATAGGATCTCCCATTGGTTCCATAAGAGTTTACTTAATTTATACCTGCTACAACCCAGAATAGTTCCCCAATGGTCACTGTCTCTAGTATTCTCTCAGTTAAGCTGAAAACCATTTGAACCATTAACTTCACAGTCACTACCATCATTGTCCACAAAAGTGATCTTTTTGGTGGCTATCACCTCAACCTCATAGATCAGTGAGTTGACTACATTGAGGGCTGATCCTCTCTTCCTTAAGATATATAATGAAGAGGTTGTGCTAAACCCAAGTCTACAGTTTTTACTGAAAGATGTTTCCAGGTTTGACGTGGCCTTTTAGAATCTGTAGCTGAAACATGGCTGGATGATTCCGTCTCATAGTCATACCTGATATCTTAGTCCTTTGTGGGAACGTTTGAAAAATATCTTTATAAAGGAGAAGGAAACTGGAAGACAAGTGCCAGCTGCAGTCATTTTGCCTCTTCTTGGCCCTACCTGGGTTTCAAGACAAGTCCAAGAGATTAACCTGAAATAAGTACCACTGTAAGTAATTAGGTCCATTGGGTTCAGGGAGACTAGTGACTATGGCCAATAGGTCCATTGGGTTCAGGAAGACTAGTGACTATGGCCAGTAGAGCTTTCCCTTAGACTTTTGGGTAAAGGACACTGTTCATCAGAATTTTCTCTTCCACTCTTCCTAATAGGTTTCTTATGGCTCCAGTTTTACACTTCTAGTCAGGAGGTAGCAAATCTTGGATGCAGTGATCTACCCCCCTGGATATTGGTGCAATAGAGTACATATCATCTCAGCAAATGTCCTCCAATGTCTAGTCTATTTTTTTTGCACCATAGAAGATCAATAATTGAAGAACCAGTCTGGACCTCAAATTTTTCAACCACTCTGTGCAATATTGAAAGTTTAAGGTGAAAGCACCAGGGACAGTAGCCAAAG
Organism: Paroedura picta; assembly: GCF_049243985.1. NCBI lineage: Eukaryota > Metazoa > Chordata > Lepidosauria > Squamata > Gekkonidae > Paroedura > Paroedura picta. Next base: position 97,357,097 of record NC_135373.1, read on the forward strand.
CACTACTGCTGGGAAACTTGATGGCCTGAATGGTCTCAATGACACTTATCTTGAAGTTCCCATCAATCCACGTTATAGGTGATTCTTTTGATTCACACATGTGGGCAGAGGCACTTCTACTTTAGAACTTGCTTTTGTGGACTTTGTTGACACCCAGAGTCTTTACCAAGCGGATGGTCTCTCTGGTAATGACTCTTTGGGTCAGAAGCATCCACTCTGTCTCAGCAACTTACTCATCAGGTCCCCAGCTTATACCAAAAGGTCTCAGGATATATACCTCTCTAAGTATAGATTCTTCATCAGTCAAAAGAGTCATCTGGTTCCATCACAGATTCTTCAGTATCTCTGCAAAGTAATCAGAAATATTTTGAAGATTCATGACTGCAGCTATTGACGTTGTTCTGTGGACAAAGGCACATTCTCAAGTCCTGCATTAGATGCTTCTTCATTGGCAGAGGCTAGAGCCCTATGGGAAATATCTCAAGGTGGTCCTCCCACAACATCTCCTACAGGACCTGATCTAATGGACAGTCAGTAAATACTTTCATCCAGCTATGGATCTTCAGCTGTTCAGTGGCACTAGATTTTAGGGCTGTGGACCACATCTGAGAGTCTGGCCCTGGGTGGAAGCCACATGCATTGTCATTCTGCTGGAGCCACAGGTCATCTACCTAGCCTTGGTCCAGTTAACCCATGTGGTTCAGAGTCTGCACATTTGTGTCTGCATGAAAATCCTCTGACTTTCCAGAGGGCAGCGGGAATTCTGGAGTCTGCAGGTAGAGACACCCTGTTTGATTGTATGAACAGAGACATTTGTCATCCAGAGAGCAGAACACATCAGCAGCTGCCTTTGTATTTAGGTGAGACTGACTCGGAATTATTAGTTGGACCCAGGAGAGTGGTCCTTCTATCAAGAGCTGCTTTCGGAGATTTCCCTCTGCTTCTGCTGTCCCTATACAGATTTTTTCTGACACAAGGAAATGCAGTGATAATACAATTCTTCTCACAGTTAGAATGGCTGGAGACAGAGATGCTGGATGCCACAGTGAACCTATTACCATGGGATCTTTTGTATGTCTTCCCCCTAGTCTTGCTCCTATTTTAAAAATGCTCTGTAAACTCCAACGGAAGGAGGAAGACATGATATGCATGACTTTGCACTAAATGTCAAAACATTGTTTTCAGACCTTGTGATGCTGTTGACTTAGCTGCTGTGGCCAAGATGCTGACTTAGGGGCCCATTGTTCTCCCTGACCTAGAATGACTTCATTGAACCATTTGGATATTGTGTCAAATGAGGTATTCTGGCCTACGTTTTCCTGACAGTGTTTGCTGCATACTGAACAATTGTTTCTGGAAGGTCTAAATCTGATGGGGCTGGAAGAAGTAACTTCTTCTGTGGGAACAGTCTTCTGCAGATCCTGTTCTTTCAGAATGGTCTGTCTCAGGGGTTCAGTCTGAATATACTCTGGAGATAGGTGGAGGCTTTAGCCTCCACTCTTATAGCAGTCAGGGGTTCACCTTCTCAGCATCCTTCAGATAAAAGTTTTCTAAAGGATGCAGCACTCACTAGGCCACTAGTGGTTTGTCGCTTGCCATCCTGGTGGTTGCATGTTATCATGGAGGTACTGACTGAGGCTCTATTTCAGCTACCCAGGGAGCTGTCACTGAAGGTCCTACTGCTGATGATTATTTTCTTTCTGTCAGTAACATTGGTATGGAGAGTATCAGAACTGAGTGCACTGTCAGTGGACCTTGTGGGTCATCCACAATGATTTGGCGGTGGTGTGGCTTGTTCCTCCTTCAGGGTGATGGAGAACTAGGTCTGGCTTAGTAGACAGTTTGGGGAGGGGGGAGGCTGTTCATCTCATTTCTCTAGTTTCTTGCTCCCTAATTGCTACCTTGAACACACCATTTTTATTTGATTGTTATAGAAGTCTCTAACCTTTGAAGGGGTAGGAACTTTTCTTCCTCTGAGGGTGATAGGGAAGAGTACCCATTTGTTGCCAGGCTCTCCTCCTTGCCTCAAGCAGAGGGAAGGTAACTGCACTGTTCCCTGTAGTTCAGGGCTCACCAGTCTTTTCTTTAATAAGAGCTATTTTTGAGTAATTAAAAAACAAATCCTGAGCTACCTTATCTTCCCATTACCTCAGCATGTTACCAAGTTTTACATTGTCCTAGAAACAGAACATTGATTAAGAAGCACCAGAAACAAAACTACCACCTAAGAAACACAGAGTGGGGGGAGAGAGGCCCTATTAAATAAAATCTTTTTAAAAAACTGGAACAGATCTTTTTTCTGAACTGTTACTCTGATTTTCTAGAGGGTACATGAGGTATTCTACAGTGGAAGGAAAGCTCAAAAATTACTATTTGGAGATAGCTACTGTAGTTCAACTCAGATGTTTGTTTGTTTGTATCTTTATGTACAGAGAAGGGAGAAACAAACATGTCCACTTTGTTATAATCCTTTTGATATATAAAGAAGAATAAGATTCATAAAAGTGCAAGAAACTACCAGTCTGGCTTACTTAATGCCATGGCTTTCCTGAGGAAGATGTTACGTTACCTTATCTGACTATGACAACTATTTGAACTCTACTACTTATTTCTTTTTTATGTACAAAATGTGTGTGCCATTTTTCTGTCCATTGAGGGCCATCAAAACAACAAACAGTAAAAAAAACCATAAAAACAAAAACAAACAGAAATACATATTAAAAACACGTAAAACAGTAATGCAAGGGGGATAAGTTTGTCTTTTTTTTTAGTTTTCATGAATATTTAAATGAAAAAAATGTTCTCCCTACAAAATTTTGGTATTCCTTGAATAGATATATACCTCAAAACAAGAAGAATATCCTGGTCAATAAGACTTCCTAAGTGCTGCATTTTTAAGATTATGCCATGTGCTTCTAGGTGAGGCATCAAGAAGGAAGCGTTCCAAATCAGAGGATATGGACACTGTCCATTCTAAACGGCGTCGATACATTGGAGAAGAATATGAAGCAGAATTTGAAGTAAAAATTACAACGAGAGGGGATGTTAATCAGAAGTTAGAAAAGGTAGAGTTTATCCCCTCTTCTGTTGGAGATTTTGCCTTTAATGTAAAGCGTTATTATTTTTATGTTAAAGCATGTCGGCTCAGCTGTCAAAATCAAACATGAGGGTGAAACTGAAATCAGTCTTCCCCTGCTTTATTAGCGAAATTCCTTGCTATTGCGGTAAGGCACAGGCACAGTTGAACCAACATGCTTGTTAAAGTAACTTTTAACATATGAGATCAGGAATTTTGGTTAACCATGTTGGTATTGCACTCAGGATGTATTTTCATGTATTTGATTCTAGATAGTTAACAGTGCTTCTTTACTCAAATGATCTGAATTATGTGTGCCCCCTTTAATCTGTGGTCATTGAATAGTAGAGAATAGATCAAGTAATAGTATAGTATTGAATAGATCAAAGTATGGGTTTAGTGTAGAACTTTTCATTTCCTTAGTAAAACGTAGGAAAATTCTTAAGTAGAAGAGAATATAAAAGCTTTTTAAAACACAAATTATGCATATAAAGTTGTATACTGAAAACTGATCATAATGGTATTAAGTTTAGCATTAATGTAAATCGGGATTGGCCAAAAAACTCAGATACAACCACATTTAACTTTAGGAGAAGCAGCTTCTCTTTAACGATGGGGCTTGTGAAGAAGAAACTGATAGGAAGGTTTAAGTCCCTTTGGGAATCTTGTAGACTATTTAAATCTACAATACTGGAAACCCAAATAGAATGTTGACTGCAGGTTAGGAAAGGTATAAATTGATATTTTAAAAGAAGAAGCATTGGTTCTTGTATGCCGCTTTTATCTCAAATGGCTTACAATCGCCTTCCCTTTCCTCTCCCTACAACACACAGCCTTTGAGGTAGGTACATGGTTAACAAACGAAGTGCATGGTTAAAGGTACATGGTTAACAAAGTTATGGAAGCAGTAAAGGTAAGAAGGATTCCTGTAAGCAGTGGAAGGCTAGTTTGAGTGAGGTAAATAAAAAACAGACAAAGAAAGCAGTGGGGCCCTCGGATGACCAAGGGGTGAAGGTATTACTAAAATTCGATAGGCAAATGTCAGGGAAGCTGAATGCATGTTTTGCCTGTCTGGAGGCGCTTGCCCATTCCAGAACCATTTCCAGGAGATGTGTCAAAATATCTGGGCCAAATTGAAGTGACAAGAGGAGTTCCTATGATTGATGGACAAATTTAAAAGTAACATATCATCAGGCCCCGATGTCATAACTAACATATCACGCCCTGGAGTTCTCAAAGAACTCAAATGTGAACTTTTAGATCTCCTGACAAAAATATGCAATGTATCACTAAAATCTGCCTCCATTGGTAGCTAAGGTAACCCCCATCTGGTTCCAGGGAAGATCCAGGAAATTACAGGCCAGGCAATATAATGTCAACACTGGGTAAGTTGGTGGAATCTGCTATTACAGATAGAATTAATAAGTTCTTTGACGAACAAAACTATTAAGGAAGATTCTGTAAGGGAAGATCTTGTCTCACCAACCTTTTAGAGTTCTTTAAAGAGGTTAAAAAAAAACAACCTGTGGGCTCAGATGATGTTCTTAACCTAGACTTCCAGAAAGCTTTTGATAAAGTTCCTCATCAGAGGCTCCTAAGTAAAGTCAGCAGTCATGAGATAAGAAGACAAGCCCCCTTGCAGATTAAAAACTGGTTAATTAACAAGAAATAGAATATATAGTTTTCACAGTGAAAGGTGTTGAGTAGTGGGGAACCATAGGACTTGATACTAGGTCCAGTGCTTTTTAACTGGTTTATTCATGATTTGGAGTAAGCAGTGAAGTAACTAAGATTGTGAATGACACAGAGTTGTTCAGGGCAGTGACAACCAGGAAGGACTGCAAGAAGCTCCAGAGTGATCTGTCAAGGCTGAAAGAGTGGGTATCCATGTGGCAAATGTGATTCAATATGGGCAGGTGCAAAATAATGTGCATTGGAACAAAAAATTCTAACTATAAATACCTGTTGATGAGGTCCAAACAGGTGGTAACTGACCAGAGAAGTCATGGTAGGTAGCTCACTGAAATTATCGACTCACTGTGTGACTGCAATAAAATGGGATTATTGGGAAGAAGATTGAAAACAAATCAGCCAGTTATTATAATGTCCCTGTATAAATTTATGTTGCATTTGGAATACTGTATACTGTTCCAGTCACCTCACCTTAAAATAAATATTATAGCCCGGTGCAGAAAAGGGCAATTTCCCATTGAATCAATGTTCTAGAGGTTAGAGCTCTTTAGCTTGGAGAAATGCCACTTGTGGGGTGACATATTAAAGGTTTACACAATTATGTATGGGATGGAGAAGGTAGAGAAAGAAATGTGCTTTCTTTCTTTTTCTCATAGTACAAGAACTTGTGGGCACACAATAAAATTAATGAGCAGAAGGTTTAGAATGGATAAAAGAAAGTAGTTCTTCTACAGTGGGGCTGAAGTCATCCAGAGTGGTTAGGTCACAGCTCTGCTTGCCTAGGTAGGACAATTGTAATGCAAATTTCTTGCAGCTACCCAGCTGGTGACTTCCAGTTTAGATTGCCCTACTGCCTAGGTAGGAGATTCCGAGCTCTGCGAGCAAAAGGCTTAGAATGGTTAAAGGAAGTAGTTCTTCATCCAAAGAGTAATTAACACGTGGAATTCACTGCTGCAGGAGGTGGTGGCAGCTTAAAGCATAGAAGGGGTTTGTTTGTTTAATTATTTGATTGTATGAGCATATGGAGCAGAGGTCCATCAGTAGATGTTAACTACAAGGTATAAATGTGACACCATAACTAAGGAAGTGACAGTCTGTATTCTTGGTGCCTAGGAGGCAACAGTGTAAAGACTTCTGGAGTTTTGACACTTCTGATCGACCTCCTGAGAGTTCCTGGGTTTTGGCCACTATGACACAGACTGGATGGGCCACTGGCCTGATTCAACATGGCTTCTCTGATAGCCTAGGAATTGCCACTGATTACATTTGTTTCTGAAGCTACAGGCACTGCTTCTATCATACAGGAGATTAACTCCTCAATTTTTAACAATTGACTGTCAGGGGCTTTTATCTAGTTTGTAGAAAGATGTGTCACCATAGTCCCAGTATCTAAATTTAAGTATTTATTTCTCAAATTTATGCCCTGTCCTTCTGCAGGGGCTTAGGGCAATTTACAACAGTTGCATTTTATAGTAGATTAAAAATGTAACACTAAAAATTATGTGACTTAAATTTGGAACAATCTGAAAATTCAAGATTCACTGCAATTTCTGTATTCAGAAAGGGAGGAGAATAAAGTATCAACATGGTGTAGTGATTAAGAGTGGCAGCTTCTAATCTGGCAAGCTAGGTTTGATTCCCCACTCCTCCACGTGCAATTAGGCTGGGTGTCCCTGGGCCTGTCACAGCCTTGATAGTGCTGTTTTGATCAAGCAATCTTGTCAGAGCTCTCTAAGCCCCATTTACCACGGAATGTCTGTTGTGAAAACAAGGAGGAATGGCGATTATAAGCTTCTTTGAGACTCCTTTGGACCGTGAAAAGCAGGGTATAAAAAACAACTCTTCTTCTCATAGTACATTGTGTGAATACACAGTTGTCACCAGTTATGTCCAGGTGTACTTCATTTTTTTGTAGGGCTATGGTACATACTTAGGCCTCAACCATAAGCCTGGCAAAACAGCTGTTTACAGGCCCTGTGGAACTGTTTTAGGTCCTGCAGGCCCTGATATTGCTCAACATGGAGTCACATTGAACTTAATATATATCTCAATGATGATAAAGCCTTGATTTTATACACTATGAATACTTTAGTGTGTTCAGTATTATAAAGTTCTAAATATCCGAACATGCTTCTAATACTATTGTGATTGAGACCATTTTTGTCTGAATATTACTTATACTTACTACAAAACATTTCTGTTTTCAGATTTTACTGTTTCCTACTTCCCAGGTGGCAAAATCTAAAATATGTATGCTAAACTAGCATAAGGAGCAGCAGCTTCTTCCAAAAATAAGGAAATTCGTACATTAAAAATGCTACATCTGCCAAATAAGTTATACATTATTCGTGTCATACTATTGAAACAGTAAATTTTTGTTTCTTTGATAAGAAATAGGTGTCCCCAAAATGTTTATCCCTCTCCTTCCCAAATATTTTTTTCATAAATTCAAAATCTCCAGAAAGTTTACATTTCTGGAAGCTTGTTTTAAATGTGCCACAATGTCTAACAACTTGTTCAGGTGATCATTGCTTTTTTTAACCAGGTGATAAATGACACAGTGAATGGTACAGTCAGCACCACTTTTTTCAAATAAGCAGCACCCATGGTAGCAGTCAATCATTGACAATGCTTCATCAGTTGTACAAGTAATTATGCTAGTAAGTGGAATTTCCTTGTCTTTGAAGAACTGCTCAACAGCACTTGCTAAGTGTTACTAAGACCCCATACTAAGACCTCTTTGCTGTGACTATTGCGATCAGGACTGGTATCCGTATACCTCACTTGGATCTGATCAGATATACCCTCCAAAGCAGCTGTTCTCCTTCAGTGGGGCCAGAGTCATCCAAGGTGGTCAGATTATGCCTCTTCTCACTCAGGTAGGGTATTCTTATGTATATTTTTTACAGAGCTGCCTCCTGAGTAACCTGGGGCTGACTGGGCAGTTTAGTTTGCCCTACTGCTCAGGTAGGTGACTTTGAGCCCTGCTCTCAGCCCACTTAGGAAATAATACAAAAAGAAAAATAAAACTTAAAAAGAAGAGGAGGAGAGAAAATGGTAGAACCTTAAGGCAAGGGAGAAAATTGAATTTCATCTTGAATTACTTCCTTGCCTTATGGAAGATGTCAGATGCAGCAGAAGATAGGGAGGCAGTAGTGGTGCCGAGGTCCTCAGCGGAGCCTGCCCTTCCCCAGTGAAGAAGGGAGCAACATTGAAGAGTGCTGCAACCCCCAAGGCGTAGCTTGGAACCTAGAGTACAGCCTCCTCAAACGTGCAGCCCATGAAGTACATGGTGGCAACAGAGCTTCCCCCACCCTCAGAGCGTTCAGCTGGGCAGAAGCACACGCCAAGGGACAAAAGCAGTGGAGCCACCTCCAGAGGTGCTTGCTCCTGGCAATAGAAGACAACAGCGGTGACCCAGTGCCTTGCCACCAGCTTATGCGCACCGGCAGTCACTAGGGGCTGACCAAAGGAGGTGCAGTGAGTCCTGAAACCACTTGACTTTCACCCAGGTCCCAGTGGTCGAGGAGGAGCTCAGATAAGCAAAGAAGCGACAACTGGGAGGTGTCCGGAGATGAGAAGGAAGATGAGCATCTCCTGTTTGATGGGCTGCAATGAAGAAAGCTCAAAGCCAAGAGAATCAGGACTAGATCCCTTTCCCCTCCATATTATCCAACAGAGGAAAGAGACTGGGATGCTACATCCATAGAAGCTGATAGAAAAGGCCAGTGGAGCAGGTAGTTGTAGACAGCTATGAGCCAGAGGCCTCAGAGGAGAAAGAAACTAGACTGAGGAAGATCAGGGGAGGTCCATCGAGAGCCAGATCTGGATCATACTCAATCACTCAGAGGCTCAGCGCTGCATCTTATCCGTAGTGGATATGATCCTTGATGAGGAGGGTGAATTGTTGGGTGAAGAGGCCAGTACACCTATTGAACCATCCACAAGACTATTCCAAGTAGTACCTTCCAAAGCTACTACCTTAAAATACAATATGGAGGTGAGAGAAAAGCCCAGAACATCATCTTCAGCGAATTTGGACATGAGAGGCTTCAAGAAACCTATTCAAATCGACATTGCACACCCCTTCCCAAAAAGCTTTGATGATGTCATAAAGGTATAATGAGCACTCCCAGCAGGTGGGACTACCTTCACATCAGTCGCAGGGAAATTATACACACTAATGCATGAGGCCATGGAAGACCTGAAGGTTCCACTCATCAAAGCTCCCATGGCCACACTCCTCACCAAGGATGAAGACAACGCCCTCAAGGATTCTGGCGACCGCTCAACAAGTACGCACTCAAGAAAACCTATGAGGCTTCCTCCATGGCCAGCCGGGCTTCAGATGTGCTGTCCAACTTCAACAGTGCAATTGTCATCTGGACATATGATATGCTGAAAACCACAGAACTGTGCCCACCAGCTGCCAGGTTGACCACCCTCAAAATCATGAGGGTGGTGGAGTTTGTAACTGATACATCTCAGGATGCCGTTCAGTTCTCTGCTGGAGTGCAAGCAACCAGTATCACCATACGTCACAATATCTGGTTGAAGTATTGGAAGGTCTATCCGACATCAAAAAGTACGCTATCTTCCTCTCAGACGCATGTTTGGGGAATCTAATCTAAACAGGGTCCTGGTGGAAACCAAGGATAAGAAAAAGATTATGCCTATAACCAATAATAAGGATAGAGACAACATACTAGCACCAGCAGTCCTTTCAGTCCTACAGAACTCAGATCAGGGGAAGAGAGTTGAGAGACTACAGGTTGTACCACATGTCTAAGTAGTGGTCCAGACAAGACAGCCACAGGAATACCGGTACAGACAAGACAGCCACAGCAATTCAGAAACATTCTGCCTGATTACATCGTAGGAGGTATGCTCCCCTTCTTCACAGAGGTGTGGAGCCGCTCTATGACCAACTGGTGGGTCTTGGACATCATTACAAATGGCTACCGCATTGAACTTTCAAAGAGACCACCTACTTGATTCATTATCTCACCAACATTCAAGTCTGCACACATGAAACAACTTCTTTTGCAGGCTATACAACATCTGACTGCCATTGGAGCTATAGAAGCGTTTCCATTGAAACTATACTTTACAGGCATCTCCGCCATACTCTTTGTTGTGCCAAAGAAGTCAGGAGAGTAATGGGCAATATAAAATCTAAAAACACTCAACCTGTGGTGAAGAAGAGGAGGTTCCAGATGGAGTCTCTATGCCACATCCTGCAGATACTTCAATGAGCAGATCTGTTGACGTCCATGGATCTACGGGAGACCTACCCCACATTTCAATTCACAAGAAGTCCTCTGTTTCTGCCACAATGGGCGCCACTTCCAATACACAGGTCAACCCTTCGGCCTGTCATCTTCTCCCCGGGTGTTCACCAAAGTAATGGTGGCACTGGTGGCCAAGCTTTGAGAGTCGGAGATTCATATTTACCCATTTCTCAATGACTTAATTCTGAGAGCTGAGAATGTAGCTACATCACATCAGTTGACACAGCTCACTTTCAGTTATCTAGAAGATCACAGATTCGTTGTCAACAAGGCCAAGAGCCACTTGGAGCCCACTATGAACCTCATTCATCTAGGCACCCAACTGGATATGCTTGTATTAAAGGTCTTCATTGCTGCAGAGAAGTGACAGAGGCTGGCCTGCCTGACAGCAAGAATTATAGAGGGAAATTCTGCCAAGTTGATACACTTGGTAGCAGTGCATAGACTCATGATATGCACCACTGACATGATTCTGTGGGTACGCTTCCATTCCAGACCCCTCCAGTGGGCACTTCTCCATTTTGAGAGAGACATTGTGACCAGGACGAGCAGAGGGCTGGCCGTTTCAGCAGGCCTTCACTGATGGATAAACACAAACTGTCTACAATGGGGCTTGGACTTCATTCAACTGGTGCAACTCGTGGTCATGATGGATGCCAGCCAATGAGGTTGGGAAGTGCACTGAGAGGGGCACACAGCACAGGGATGGTGGTCCATATGGGA